>NW_022436951.1:18894629-18925683 GCF_009761245.1 Sapajus apella
AAGTAAGAATAATTGGTGTTCCTGAAGAAGTGAAATCTAAAAGTGTGGAAAATATACTTAAGGAAATAATTAAGAATAAATTCCTTTGGGCTTGCTAGAGATTTGGACACCCAAACACAAGAACCTCAAAGAACACTTGGGAAATGCATTGCAAAAAGATCATCGCCTAGGCACATTCTCATCAGGTTATCTAAAGTCAAGACAAAAAAAGACTCTTAAGAGCTGTGAGGCAAAAGCATTAGGTAACCTATAAAGAATAACCTGTCAGATTAATAGCAGATTTCTCAGCAAGAACCGTACAAGGTAGAAGGGATTGGGGTCCTATTTTTAACCTCCTCAACAAAACAATTATCAGCGAAAAATTTTGTATCCAGTGATACTAGGCCTCAAAATGAAGGAAAGTTACAGTCTTTTCCAAAAAACAAATACTGAGAGTATTCAAGCAACAAAGAGCATGATGAATTGAATGGCAACTTCACATCTTAATACTAACATTGAACATAAATAGCCTAAATGCTCAACTTAAAAGATACAGAATGACAGAATAATAAGAATTCACCAACCAAGTTTCTGATAGTTTCAGGAAACTCACCTAACACATAAGGACTTACCTAAACTTAAGGTAAAAGAGTGGAAAGAAATATTCCATGTAAATGCACACCAAAAACAAGCAGGAGTTGCTATTGTTATATCAGATAAAACAAACTTTAAAGCAACAGTAATTACAAAAGACAAGCAGAGATATTATATAATGATAAAAGGACTAGGACTTGTCCAACAGGAAGATATCAGAATTCTAAATACATATGCACCTAGCACGAGAGCTCCCAAATTTATAAAACAATTACTATTGGACCTAACAAATGACATAGATGGCAACACAGTAATAGTGGGGGACTTTAATCCTCCACTGACAGCAGTAGACAGGTCATCAAGACAGAGAGTTAACAAAGAAACTATGGTCTTAAACTGTACCCTAAAACAAATTGACTTAACAGATATTCACACATCATTCTACCCAACAAGTGCAGAATATACACTCTATTCATCAGCACACGGAACATTCTCCAAGATAGACCATATGATAGGCCACAAAACAAGTCATCTCACTAAATTTAAGAAATAGAAATTATATCAAGTATTCTCTCAGACCGCAGTGGAATAAAACTGGAAATAAACTCCAAAAAAGAGCTCTCAAAACCATGCAAATACATGGAAATTAAATACCCTGCTCCTGAATGATTATTGTGTCAAAAATGAACTCAAGATGGAAATTTAAAAATTATTTGAACTAAATGATAATAGTGGCACAACCTATCAAAATCTCTGGGATACAGCAAAAGTGATGCTAAGAGGAAAGTTCATAGCATTAAATACCTACGTCTAACAGTCTGAAAGAGCAAAAGTACACAATCTAAGGTTAAAACTCATTGAACTGGAGCAAAAAAGGACAATCCAAACTCAAACCTAGCAGAAGAAAGGAAATAATGATGATCAGAGCAGACTGAATAAAATTGAAACAAACAAGCCAACAATATGAAAGTTAAATGAAATAAACTGTTTTTTTTTAAATATATGAAATTGATAGACCATTAGTGGGATTAACCACTAAAAGTAGAGAGATAATTCAAATAAGATCAATTAAAAACAAAATGGGAGATATTGCAACTGATAACACAGAAATATAAAGATTATTCAAGGCTATCATGAACATCTTTACACACATAAACTAGACAACTTAGAAGAGTGGATAAATTCCTGGAAATATACAACTCTCTTAGATTAAACCAGGAAGATACAGAATCTCTGAAGAGAACAAAACAAGCAGCAAGATTGAAATAATAATTTTAAAAATGCCAACAAAAAAAGTTCAGGACAGGTTAGATTTACACTAAATTTTATTGAACATTCAAAGAAGAATTGATACCAATTCTATTGACACTATTCCAAAAGACTGTGAAAGATGTATTCCTTCCTAAATCATTCTATGAGGCCAGTATCACCTTAATATCAAAACCATGGATGGACATAACAAAAAAAAAAAGAAAAGAAAATTACAGACAAATATTCCTAATGAACATAGATGCAAAAATCCTCAACAAAATACTAGTGAACTGAATCCAATAACACATCGAAAAGAAAATCCGCTGTGATCAAATGGGTTTCATACTAGAGATATAGGGATGGTTTTACATATGTAAGTCAATAAATGTGATACACTACCTAAACAGAATTAAAAACAAAAATCACATGATCATCTCAATAGATGCAGAAAAAGTGATTGACAAAGTATAGCATCCCTTTATGAAGGGGATCCAGAAATGGAGTCCACCCAGATGCGGGAGAAGAGGACTTTTAACCTGTGAAATCTTCCCGCCCCATTCAAGTATTCTGGCCTATGAAAGGAGTTCCTTTAAACTTCCATGGAGCAATTGATCTTTGATGTTTTTCTTCACATGTGCAGTTAACCAAAGACCTCCAAGCTCCCGGATGGAGACATGGGTGGAGGTATGGCCCTGGGAAGTTCTTGCCTTTGAAACTACACCCCCTTGTAGACCCAGGAAGAGAATACATTCTCTCAGTAATGCAGGAATGGGAAACCAAACTTCGTATGTTCTCACTTATATTCATATGTGGGAACTAAGCTATAAAGACACAAAGGCATAAGAGTGATGCCTTGGATGTGGGGGACTTGGGAAACAGGGTGGGGGGATGGCGAGGAATGAAAGGCCACACGTTGGCTACAGGGTTCGCTGAGCAGTGAGGGATAAAAGACTACCCATTTTGTACAGGGTGATGGGTGCTCCAAAACCTCAGAAATCACCACTAAAGAATTTATTCATGTAACCAAATACTGTTTCCCCAAAATCAATTGAAATATAAATACATAGATACACAAAATCAAATAAAATTTAAAAATTAGAACCTGTTTTTACTTTTTACTGATCAAGTTCTGTCCTATTGCTACATGTTGAACTTACTTCCCTTTAGCTTTGACCATGTAAAATAACAAATTTAAAATGTATAAAATTATAGAATAATGATAATAAAAGACACATGATTGCTACACTTTGGTGAGGTGGGCATTGTATAGTATGATAGAAGAGATATGTTTGTTCCAATGTGAATTAAGTTTATAAAACACTGCAGGGGCTTGTGTGGTTTTAACCTAAACTATATTTAAAATTATGAAATATGCAATGGATATGTAAGGAATACTTACTAAAATAATATAATTTTGAACTGAAAGCATATTAGATATACATTTGAACAAACTAAATTTATAGTCATTTATTTCCAGACTGACTCTTAACGTGAAACATCTGTTCTAGAAATAAATTTCTTCAGCACGAAGTGTGCGCTAGTGTGTAACTGGCACAAAATAAGGGCTTAGTAATTGACATAATTAATTTGTGGTTGTTAGCTAAACAGAGTCTCTTCCATTAGAAACTTTTCTCATGTTAATCTCATGTCTTACTCTCAATTTGTTAATTTCAATTTGGTTCCTGTTTCATAGTTTTGCCAATAATAAGTGCTTGATAAGTACTAATTGAAGGAATTTTAGAAAAATTTAAGTGAAAATAATAAGATTGTGCCTATGGTATGCCCTGTCAGGATGATTTGAATTCAAGTAACAGAAAATGTATTTTCCTGAGAAGAAAATGAAATACTGGAATGATATAGAGTACAAAACTTGTCACATAATAAAGGTAAATTTTATTATAGCAGACATCAGGAAGGGCATTCTGTATAAGAACTTAGTGTCCACATGTTTAGGTATGGAGGTCAGAGTGACTCATCTTCACCTGCTTCCCACACATATTCAGATCAACTCAGGATTCCTAGGATAGAGAGAGACACAGGTTGAATCAAGTTGAGTCATGCAATTTAATTGTAAATAATATATGGCTATATATAGTAATAAAACTTAATCATAGATTATTTTGGAGATATTTTATCTGAATATACATAACTATGTACCCAACTGTTTATTGAGGCAGAGAGCTGCTTTAGGATAGTCAATCAGGATCAAGTTGAATGGCCCAAGACCAATCTCTCTAAAGACCAGTAGAGACTATTACCAAAAGACAAGGAAATATTTGTTTTGTTGGCAAGCAAAGAAATGCAATATAGTGTCCAAGGCACAAGCACTGGCACTGTCTTCACAAACCATAAATTCAGACTTCAGCAAGTGCTAGGTTCATGATTTTTGTCAAGGTTAAAACTACTCCATGCTTGTCTCTAATGATCATTCAAGTGTCCATGATAATAATAATATCTCTTTTATAAAAGTGCTGGGTAGATTAAATGAATCTGCAGACATAAAATGTTTAGAAGAGTGTTTGGCACATAATGACTCAAAAAATTATAATGGTTTCTATTCAATCTGGTTGATTCGTTCTCTGAGTTTGCATGCATTTTTCTGCTTTTTCTTTCCCCAAAATATGAGTTAAATTTATTACACCTTCAAGTAACATCCTGGAAAACCCAGGATTTAAAAATGTTGGCTCTGTAATCAGATCCGGTTACAATCATGTGTTTTCCACTTAATTGCTGTGGAATACTGGAAGGTGACAAACCTTTGAGAGATAACATTTTATTAGTGACTGAAACTAATATTTACTTTTTGAAGAGATTTACAAGTAAACTAAACATGATAATGCATTAAAATTCTTAGTATAGACTCCAACATGTCTTAAGTGATATAACATTTTATTATTATACAATATTTATGAGTACAGTTTACCAAATATCTTCACAGAATATATGGGTAATAAGTTATAGCCCTGGTCATTATGGAGGAAACTATATATAGCTATGAAAGTATGTTCATCCTTCAAAACCAGGCTACATGTGATGTATTTCATCACACCCCTTACTTTATGTTCTTCTATGCATATTCAGGTGGAGGTATACTGTCTCTATGCCATGGTTTCATTGTACCCTCATGATGAAATTTAATTGACATTTCGATGCTATTGGGATGTGGTGACTTTAATAGATCATAATGGCAGAGGACTCATACATAAATACATTAATAAAGTTATTGCAGGAGTGGGCTAGTTATTGTGAGGGTGTGCTCCTGATTTAAAAAGAAAAAGAGTTTGACCAACTTTCTCTCTCAGTTGCATGCCCTTCCTTGCCCTACTGTCTTCCACCATGAAATAATGCAAGAGAAATGTCTCTGCCAGATACTGGCACCTTGATATTTTGCTTCTCAGCCTCTAGAGCTGTGAGCTAAATAAGCTTTTATTGTTTATAAATTACCCAGCCTGTAGTATTCTGTTTTAGCAGAAGAAAATGGAAAAATGTACTTTGCAACTTCATACATTTTAAAACAAAACTTTTTTTAAGTGATAACCTATTACTGAATTTTATTCAAACATAATAATATACCTAAATAAGATAATGTTTTGAAGCTATGTACTGCCTGGTGGATAGTAAGGGCATATTAAATTTCTATAGCAAGTTAAAATTTTAATTTAAGATTTAATTCAATTATTTTTATAATTCAAATTAATTTTTAATATTTAAATATAAGCTATTTACAATTATGTCACATGATTTTTAGTCACATGATTTTTTACATATATGTCACATAGAAATTTGTCTTGTAAGTAATAAATAGATGAATATCCTTTTGTCTTACAGTATAGTCTATCTGATCTCGAGATGATATAGTGTAACCAGAATTCTGAAATTGAAATTTGCTATATATGAAACCAATGATATACTACTTAATTTCTTCAAGCCTCATTTTCCTCACCTATAAAAGTGTAACAATAATATATTATAGAATTCCAGAAAGAATTAAATGAGATCATTCTCAATGCCTGATGCACAGGAAAGGCATAATAATTATTATGGCTAAGTTAGTTATTTAATTGAATATTTAATGTATAATTTTTAATTAAATCATGTTTAAATATATTTTAATTAATATTTATCCTCAGTATTGGTTAATTCACTAGTATTGTGAGTTGCTCTAATCAGTAAATGAGGTTATTCCCACAATTTATAAATGGGAGCTAGAATCTACCAAATGCACCTTCACATCCATCATGCATTTCATATTCCACACATTGGCATGACATAGTTTTGGACAGAAACAGGATTCCTTAGCCAAACCCATCAGGCAATGAAATTTGATTCTCTAATAAATATACAGAGTTCACATATGAATTCTTGTTTTCCTAATTTTCTTGCTTGGACAATGCTATCATATGCTTGTCACCATCAATCACTGATAGTCATTTATAATTTGTGGGATTTTTAATAGATGCATAGCTATCCTGCAACAGTTAGATACATACTCCTGATAAAACAGGTAGAAATAAATTACCTATTAAATATTCAGAGTAAAGGCTCAGAAGAAAACACCTGGAATCAGCTTTAAGTAAAAACTGGCATTTGAACTCACAAAGTAGGTTCTATATGCCAGTACCTCATTTTATCAGGTGAACCATTTGATATCTGACAACTTTAAGGTGGTGTTAAACCACAGGAAATTGAAACATTAAACTTTCTGGTAGTTACGAATCATGATGGTCCTAACAAATTACCATAGGAGATTTCAAATGACATATTATACCTCATAATCCATCTACCTAAAGGTAGAAGGAGCTGAGGCTTTTGTGGTTGCTTCTTGTGTTTTCATGGTCTCAATGTTTTTCATCATTTTGCACTTGTATGTAGAAATATATGTAGCCATAAAGTGCTAACTGCATGTAGGGAGAGATTTCAGAAGTTAATTAACTGGAAGCCAGATTAATTTTGTAATACAAGTGATTTTAGATAAAAATTTGTGCTTCATATTTGTTTCAACTCTTTTAGAGGACTCATAAACTTGGCATTTTCTGTGCTAACATTCACACAGTAACAAACTTCACTTTCTAAAAAATAGATGCACAGATCTATAAATAAATGAGGAAATGATTTTCTACATTGAGAGATCATTTAAACAAAGAAAATAATGTTCTATGCTTAATCTTGCTCTCCCTCAGAGACATTCCTCCATTTGAATATCTCAACATTAATAATGTTATGATTATTATATAATTAAAGCTTTATTACCAGTGAAATTGAGATGTTTTAATGATAGAAATTATGTCATTTTATTTTCTGTTAATTACAAAGAGGAAATTTACCTACTATATCTTATAATCTAATATTACCAAATTTCAGTAAGCATGATTAGATGCCTATGTAAATCATATCTGAAAATTAAGGACATTCTTCAGTTCATATCATACACTTTATTCTCTTCAAACTGTTTTTAAAAGTTTTCACTCCATTCAATTGCTTTTTTTTTTTTTTTCTTGATAAGGCTTTGGAGATTAACGATTAAGTTTTATTTATGTATTTATTTCTAAAGAGCCCAGATTTAATCACTGTGATCAGCACCATCATAGTAAAATACTTTTTATTTAGGAGGCCTAAGGTCCCAGAGTACTGATAATGTTGGGTAATTCGCACTCTTTCTATTTTGGGGGGACTTAATCTGCTATTTAGCAAGAAAGGGAGGTGGAAAAAGGCTACTTTCAAAAAATGCTTTGAAAAGTGAAAGAAAATGGCAATAAATGAAAACAGAAAGTATTATATTTTTATGATTGGAAGTGAATAAAACACTTCCCATCTCAAAAAACAACGTGTGCAAGCTAGTGAGAAAATGCACATTTAAAGACTATTATTTTCAATATATTCACTTCTTTTCATAAAGATTTTAGACTTTTTTTATAATTCACATCTTTAAAACAAAATATATATATATATATTTTGAAAGGCAGAATTAAAAATATTGCCTCACAGTCTTTAAATATTAATATATCTCAATTTTCATGTATTTAAATATATTAAATCTCAATCTTTTAAATAAATAGGAAATAGAAGAGCAAGTCATAATTTTTATAGAAGGAAATATCATAATATTTTTAACTAAATAGAGCAAATCATCATAACTAAAATAAATAAAAATTTATAAAGCACTCTTACAGGTAGGATGGCTGAATAGAAACAGCTCCAGTCTGCAGCTCCCAGTGAGATCAACGCAGGGGGGTGATTTCTGCATTTCCAACTGAGGTACCTGGCTCATCTCATTGGGACTGGTTAGACAGTGTGTGCAGCCCATGGGTGGTGAGCTGAAGCAGGGTGTGGTGTTCCCTTAACCAGGAAGCATAAGGGTCCAGGGAACTCTCTCCCCTAGCCAAGGGAAGCCATGAGATACTGTGCTGTGAGGAACTGCCCACTCTGGCCCAGATACTATGCGTTTCCCATGGTCTTTGCAATCAGCAGACCAGGAGACTCCCTCCAGTGCCTACATCATCGGGGCCCTGGGTTTAAAGCACAAAACTGGCTGGCTGTTTGGACAGACACCAAGCTAGCTGCATGGGTATTTTTTTTTCATACCCCAGTGCCTCCTGGAGTGCCCGCAAGACAGAACCATCACTACCCTGGTAAGGGGCCTGAAGCTAGGAAGCAAGTTGTCTAGCTCAGCTAATCTCTCCCCCATGGAGTGCAGTAAGTTAAGATCCACTGGCTTGAAATCCTTGCTGCCAGCTCAGCACTCTGAGGTTGACAGGGGATGCTCAAGCCTTTTTTGGGGAGGGGCATCGGCCATTACTGAGGCTTGAGTAGGTGATTTTCCCCTCACAGTGTAAACAAAGCTGCTGGGAAGTTTGAACTCGGCGGAGCCCACCGCAGCTCAGCAAAGCCACTGTCACCAGATTGTCCCTCTAGATTCCCCCTCTCTGGCCATGGCATTTCTAAAAGAAAGGCAGCAGCCCCAGCCAGGGGCTTATAGATCAAATTCCCATCTCCCTGGGACAGAGCACCTGGGGGAAGAGGTGGCTGTGGGTACAGCTTCAGCAAACTTAAATGTTCCTGCCTGTCAGCCCTGAAGGGAGCAGTGGATCTCCCAGCACAGTGCTAAAGTTCTTTTAAGAGACAGACTGCCTCCTCAAGTGGGTCCCTGACCCCATGTCTACTGACCGGGAGACACTTCCCAGCAGGGGTCAATGTATATCTCATATAGGAGAGCGCTGGCTGGCATCTGGTGAGTACCCCTCTGGGATGAAGCTTCCAGAGGAAGGCACAGGCAGCAATCTTTGCTGTTCTGCAGCCTCTGCCAGTGATACTCAGGCAAACAGGGTTTGGATTGGACCTTCCACAAACTCAAGCAGAGCTGCAGCAGAGGGGCCTGACTACTAGAAGACAAACTAACAGAAAGGAATAGCATAAACATCAGCCAAAAAAAGCCCACACAGAAACTCCATTCAAAGCTCACCAACATCAAAGACCAAAGGTAGGTAAATCCATGAAAATGAGGAAAAACCAGTGCAAAAAGGCTGAAAATTCCAAAAACCAGAACACCTTTTCTATTCCAAAGGAGCTCAACTCCTCGCCAGCAAGGGAACAAAATTGGATGGAGAATGAGTTTGACAAATTGACAGAAGTAGGATACAGGAGGTGGGTAATAATAAACTCCTCTAAGCTAAAGGAGCATGTTCTAACCCAATACAAGGAAGCTAAGAATCTTGAAAAAAGGTTATAGAAATTATTAACTAATAACCAGTTACCTAACCAGTTTACTGAACATAAATGACCTGATGGAACTGAAAAACAGCAGGATAACTTTGTGAAGCATACACAGGTATCAATAGCTGAATCAATCAAGTGGAAGAAAGAATTTCAGTGATTGAAGATCAACATAATGAAATAAAGCATGAAAACAAGATTAGAGAAAAAATAATGAAAAGAAAAGCAAAGCCTCCAAGAAATATGGGACTATATGAAAAGACCAAACCCACGTTTGATTGGTGTACTTGAAAGTGATGGGGAGAATGGAACCAAGTTGGAAAACACACTTCAGGATATTATCCAGGAGAAATTCCCCAAGCTAGCAAGAGAAAAAACCACAAAGATACTACTAGAGAAGAGCAACCCCAAGACACATAATCATCAGATTCACCAAGGTTGAAATGAGGGAAAAAATGATAAAGGCAGCCAGAGGGAAAGGTTGGGTTACCCACAAAGGGAAGCCCATCAGACTAACACTGGATGTCTATGCAGAAACCCTACAGGCCAGAAATGAGTGGGGACCAGTATTCAACGTTCTTAGAAAAGAATTTTCAAGCCAGAATTTCATATCCAGCGAAACTAAGCTTCACAAACAAAGGAGGAATAAAACCCTTCACAGAAAATCAAATGCAGAGAGATTTTGTCACCACCAGGCCTGCCTTACAAGAGCTCCTGAAGGAAGCACTAAATATGGAAAGGAAAAGCTTTCCATTTGGAAAATGAGCAAAGCTTTCTTAAGAGAACATTGCATTTGAAAGATGTTGAGACTGACTATAAAGACCTCTAATGAATAAACCTGAAATGCAATTGAAACCATATATGGTATATGATTATCCCCAATTAAGTTAGCAATGAGCGAACTCAAAATGTATTTTAAAATTCTTAAAGCCTAATGTGCATATTGGACAGTATAAATATTATAAAGAGTGTGATTCAAAATCTAAACATTCCTTTGTGACCAATATCCTCATCAAGAAGTGAAACACCACAGAGTACTCCTGTGATATTCCAGAAGATTTCTAATGCTTCCATCCAAACACTACCAAGTTCTGAATTTATAAGAACATAGGTTTTGTGTCTTTGCTCATTTGAAATCAAAACTTTTATTATTTTTCTATTTGTGACATAGAAAATTGGGAGAATAAAGTTTAAAAAAGTCACTGACCAGAGACATGTTTTAGTATCGATCCTTCTTTTCTAATTGTATGCATATAATTTTTAAAACTAAACAGTTATTGTGTAACATATATTTAGTTTTATAGTATGTGTAAATTATTTATTGCCATTAACTTTTCTTTTGTAAGTGATTTTAAATGGTCTCATAAACTTTCATTGAGTGTTTCTGCTAAAATGTATTTTATTTACCTCCAATTGCCAACAGCTTAGACTGTAACAATTTTTTCTTTGCTATTTATTATGAACATTTTGGATTAAATCTTGGTACATTTGCTTGATTTTTTTAAAAAAATTTTATTATGGTAAAATATATATAACATGAAATTTTCTATTTTAATTAAGTGTATAAATGGCATTAATTACATTCACAGTGTTGTGCATATCTATTTTCAAAATTTCATTATCCCAAATAGAAATTCTGTACCCATTAAACTATAACTCTGCCTTCTCCAAGATTCTGATAACCTTTAATCTACTGTCTGATTCTACAAATTTGCATATTATAGGTATTGCATATGGCTGGACTTGTACAGTATTTATTTTTTGGTGTCTGGATTATTTCACTTCTCGATACTTTCCAGATTTTTCATGTTGTAGTGTGTGTCAGAAATGCATTCGTTTTTATGACTGAATAGTATTTCATTTTGTGTATTGTAGGTTGTATTTTTTACGTAGATGAAATCATGATAATTTTCTGTTTTGTGTCTGTTTTTTTGTAGTTAATTTGATATATGGATATTTATTCATATTGTACATACAGTAATAAATTATTTGATTTTCATACAGTATTTCATTGTAAATATATATATATGTCTGTTTTACTGTTAGGCATTTGGGCATTTTGCAATTTTTTGCCTATTATGAATAATACTGCTATAAAGATTCTTGTATATGTCTTATGGTAAACTTATATTTTTCTGTTGGATATGAAGCCAAAGAGCTTCCCATTGTAATTACATCACACCATGAGAATTCTACATCCTCATCAAACTTGGCATGTTCTTTCTTTTTCATTTTTACCATTATGGTGAGTATGCAGTAGTATAACATTGTATTTTGAATTTGCCTTTTCCTCATAACTACATTAATTATTTTGACTTTCACCCATATCCATATTTGATTTTTTGTCATCTTTTCCATTCAACTGTTGAAATTCTTTATATATTTTGGATATACGTGGTTGTAGTTAGGTATTGTGTAGTTGTCTCTTATGGTGTTCCTTACCTTTTACCTTTTAATTGTGTCTTTTGATAAATAAGAGTTTAGCCCTAATTCAGTCTAATTTATGAATTATTTTTCTCTTAAAATTAGCACTTCTGATTTTAGTTTAAGAACACTTTGCTGACATCACAAAAATATTCTCTTTCCTATGTAATTCTTGTTTATTTTGCATCTAGATCTGCAACATTAGAATTTTTTTTTTATATAGTGTGAAGTAGTGGCCAAGATATATAGATATTTTCCACATGGGTTTGCAATTGTCTCAGCACCATTTATAGAGAACACCATCATTTTCTCATAGTATTGAACTATTACATTTATCTTTAATCAAGACTTCCATATCTACTCTTATTTTTAGATTTGAGCAGTATTGGTTTAACAACTCACATTTAACTTTGTCACAATGTATAGTCTGAAGGGTTATGATTGAGGAGACACACTATCAGGAAACATAACCCAACGAATACACAGCATAATGGTGACTGTAATGGAATAGAGAGGAAAAAGTGATGATATGTATTGAAACCATATGCAAAACTGATATATGAACTGGTTGAATACAGGCCATGAACAAGAAATGGAGTAATAAACTTTAAGATGAATAGAGTAAAAGAGAAACAAATTGGTTTTGTAAGTTAATGAACCTAATGTTATAAGTTATATCCATATTGTGTATAAGTTTCTTATTAGCAGTATTAACAGATTGCTCAGACACAATTTGAAAAAAAAAGCCCAATCAAAGATGAAAGATAATTTGCACATAGATAGATGATTATTGGAGTTTTCAGATCAGAAGAAACTCTGAAATTAGACAATACATACAGTAAAGCAAGAATATTAATTTAATATTAATTTAATCCTTCTCCTTGTGTTCATTTATTCTTCAAAAGTAGCAATTACTACAGACAACTCATGAGCCTGAGGATGGTAAGAGATTATCTATTTATGATAAATCAATTAGGGATGATTTTATTTTACATTTCGTATTTGCTTAGATCATAATGCATGATTATAAAAAGAGATTATATTTACAAATCTTCTATAACAATTAAATTTAAGTCCAGTTTTATTAAAACTTTGGTGATAATAAACATCACCACTAATAATGACAAAAAGTATTTTGTTTGCTATCCTTTTTAGAAGTCAACATACTGAAAATGTGCAATTCCTTGAGTGACTTTGAGCCTATGGCATTGATTTATGCATAATTAGAGCAGGCAGCTGCTCTATTAATGTGGTTTGAGGGATTCTAAGAAAATCTACTTTGAATAAATTAACTCCCAGTTGAATCTTTTAAAATTCCCAGCATTAGTGTTTTTCCCTGTAGACACTTTATAGGGGATGTATACAGAGAGTTAGGCATTACATTTCCTGGGAGAGGCAACACATTATCTGGCTAATGAATTAACAGAGAATAATTGGTTAGATTTACCAGCACTATCCCTATTCATACATTAGATGAATCCTGAAGGGAATAAAAAAGTAGAAAAATGCAGGTCATCAGCAATAGGAAAAGACAGGAAAGTCAGTGAACAAAAAAGCAGCAGATTTTTATCTGAATGTTTGGACTGTGGCCAGAAAGCCCATGTGAAGACACTCTGCTAGGATTTGCATGTGTATACACAAACATTATACACACATTAATTTTATTATAATATTCCATATTGTATAAACTAATAAAATTTATTTTATTCTATCAATATATTATAAACATATATACAATATTGATATTTATCTAACAGATTGCAGTTTCTGAGTACTTACAAATTATGGACAATTTTCAAGTGTTTAAAAATTTTGCACTACATGTCAATCTAAAAATTAAATAACCATGTTCCTACTACACTGGAAAGCAATTGCACACATTTGCCTTTATAAAATGTATTTTAATCAAAACTAACATTTGGTTATTATCTATTCTTCTTTGAATAGATTATTACTGAGAAATGAATTATGAAATAATTATGTGAAGGTACAAAGAAGAAAGAATAGCAATTAATCTTTTAGAGGGTTAATACTCTTACTTAAGAAGTATTTTGACAAACTTTAAAATTTTATGTTTAATAGAAAATGTCAAATTTTTTCTGAATGCAAATGTCATTGTTTTCTTCTTTGTATATTTTAGTACAGTCACTCTGAGAAAACAAAGTATTTTGTCACGCCATATACATATTCTATGACAATGACTACTGATTATCACTCTGATCTTTTTTTTTAAATATTTATAAATTTAAGATATACAAGGGAAGTTTTGTCACATGGATATCTTCCATAGTGGTAAAGTCTATTTTTTCCTTACCAAGTAAAACTTATATGGAAGAATTGTGTTGGGCTTGGTTTTAACTATCTTTCCTCATCTATACCTTCTTTCTACAAGGTAATATAAAGGTGAATAGCTTTAAAGAGATCTCTAGATCACATCTACCAAATGTATATGTCTACTCTTGATTTTTCTCTCTTGGGCTATAAACTTCACTCTCTCCCTATGAGAAATATATAGAGACCCCAGAAAGGTCTCTATATTTTCTGTAGTTTGCTAGGATGTTCTCACGTTGCTATAAAGAAATACTGGGCTGAGAATAGTGGCTCACCCCTATAATCCCAGCAATTTGGGAGGCCAAGGTGGTGAGATCACTTGAGCTCAGGGATATGAGACCAGGTCTGGCAACATGGCAAAACCCCATCTCTGCAAGTAATACAAAAAATAGCTGGTGTGGTGTTATGTGCCGGTAGCCCCAGCTACTCAGGAGGCTGAGGTGGGAGGATTGCTTAAATCCCAAAAGCAGAGGTTGCAGAGAGTTGAGATTACATCACTGTACTCCAGCCTGGGTACAGAGTAGGACTCTGTCTCAAAAAAAAGAAAGAAAGAAAAAAAGAAAGAAAAAGAGAAAGAAAGAAAGAAGGGGAAAAAAAGAAAGAAGAAAAAGAAAGAAAAGAAAGAAACGAAGGAAGGAAGGAAGAAAAGAAAAGAAAAGGAAAAAAATGGATATCTGAGACTAGGTGACTAATCAAGAAAATATATTTGACTCATGGTTCTGTAGACTTTACAGGAAGCATGATGTTCTCAACTGCTTGGCTTCTGGGAAGGCCTCAGGAAGCTTATATCATGGCAGAAGATGAAGGTGGAGCAGTCATACCACATGGCAAGAATGGGAACAAGAGAGAAATGATGGGGGTGGTGCCATACAGTTTTAAATGACCAAATCTTGTGAGAACTTACTCCATTTATGAAAACTATACTCCCATGATCCAATCACTTCACACCAGTTCCCATTTCAACATGCGATTTTGATGGAACAAATATCCAAAGTATATCATTTTACTCCTGCTCCCGCCACCAAATCTCATGTCCTTCAAACATTCAAAATACAATCATGCCTTCCCAATAGTCCCCTAAAGTCTTAATTTATTTCAGCATTAATTCAAAAATTCAAAATCCCAAATCTCATTTGAGACAAGGCGAGTCTCTTTTTCCTATGAGCCTGTAAAATAAAAAAAACAAGCTACTTCCAAGACACAATGGGGATGTAGGTATTGGATAGGCATTCCCATTGTAAAAGGGAATAATCTACTAAAATGAAGGAGCTACAGGCCCCATCCAAGTTTGAATCCCAGTGGGGCAGTCATTAAATCTAAAAGTTCCAGAATATTCTCCTTTGACTCCATGTCCCAGATCCAGGGCACACGGGTACAAGAGGTAGGCTTCCAAGTCCTTGAGTAGCTCTGCTTCTGGGGATTTGCAGGGTGCAGCCTCCAAGGCTGCTCTCGTGGGCTGGAGTTGAGTGTCTATCACATTTTCAGGTGTAGGGTGCAAGCTGCTGGTAGATTTAACATTCTTGGGTCTGGAGGATGCTGGGCCTCTTCCCACAGCTCTACTAGGCAGTGTCCTGGTTGGGACACTGTGTAGAGCCTCCAACATCATATTTTACCACCACGTTGTCCTAGTAGAGTTTCTGTGAGGGCTTTGCCGTGTCAGCAGACTTTTGCCAAGACATCTAGGATTTTCCATACATTGTCCAAAATTGGTGGAAGCTGCCAAGAATCCACCAATCTTGCACTCTGTGCACCTGTAGGCTTAACACCACATGAAAGCCACCAAGGCTTATGGCTTGCATTCTCTGAAGAGGCAGCGTGTGCTGTAGTTAGACCCCTTAGTGCCATGACTGTAGCCAGAGCAGCAGCAATGTGGGGAGTAGTGTCCTGAGGCTGTGTAGGGCCATGGAGCTCTGGACCTTGCCCACAAAATCATTCAGTTCTCCTAGACTTCCAGGTCTGTAATGGGAGAAACATCCAGGTAGGTCTCTAACATGCCTTTGAGTTTTCTTCCCATTGTCTTGGAGATTCACATTTGGTTCTTTTGTAATTATGAAAATATCTCTAGTGAGCGGTTGCTCCACAGCCTGCTTAAATTTCTCACCTGAAATTATGCTTTCCTTTTCTCGCCCATGGCCAGGCTGCAAATTTTCCAAACTCTTAAGCTCTATTTCCTATTTAAACATTAATTCCAACTATAAGTCATTTATTTGCTCATGTGTCTGAGTATAGGCTGTTAGAAGCAGCCAGATTACATTTTAAATTCTTTGATGCTTAGAAATTTCTTTTGCCAGATACCCCAAATCATGACTCTTTAGCTGAAACTTCCACAGATCCCTAGAGCATAAGTAGAATGCAGCCAACTTATTTGCTAAGGCATAACATGTGTGACCTTTCTCCAGTTCCCAGTAAGTTACTTACTTCTCTCTGAGCCTTCAGCAGCCTGACCTTCACTGTTCATATTACTTTAAACATTTTGGTTACAACCATTTAACCAGTCTTAAGATATTCCAAACTTCCCCTCACCTTTCTGTCATTTACTGAGCTCTCCAAAGCCTTCCAACCTCTGCCCATTACCCAGCTCTAAAGGTGCTTTCACATTTTCCGTGTTTATAGCAATGTCCCATTCCTCGATATCAATTTTTCTGTGTTAGTTGTTCTTGCATTGCTGTAAAGAAATATCTAAAACTGGGTAATTCATAAAGAAAAAAGGTTTAATTGGCTCATGTTTCTACAGCGAGCATGGTGCTAATGTCTACTTGGCTTTTGGGAGGCAGCAGGATACTTATAATCATGGCAGAAGGCAAAAGGGGAGCAGGCATGTCACATGGTGAGAAAGGGAGGAAGGGAGAAATGACACCAGAGGTGCCACACTTCTAGATGGCCAGAACTCAGGAGAACAGACTTTATTTGTGAGAACTCTGCCCCCCTGACCCAATCACTTCTCCCAGGCCCCACCCCACATATTAGGTATTAAATTTATACATGAGATTTGGGCAGAAACAAACATTCAAACTATATCACACATCTTCAACTTTCACTGTTCTTCTAGTCTTCCCTATTATTAGAGTACTATCATCTTGTGAGATGTCATTGAGAAACTTAGAAGTCACTCTTCATACCTTTCCTTTTTCTACAATTCAATTAATTAACAAACGTGGTGAGAAATTTTCCACATGACTGCCTTATTGTTTCTCCTGTTCTTTACTTTTGTCCAAAGCTTCATTGTATTCAATGTGTACTGTTGCAGTGTATAATTATTGCTGTATCTGTTTCATTTTTGTATGCAATGCCATGATGTAAAAAAATCATGTTTAATTAACTCTATGAATGAATGTCAGAAAACAAGAATAATAATATTTGAAGGCAGAAGAGTGACAATCAATTTTATACGATGGTGAAATATTTGGTTGTATTTTTGCCTGATTTAAATTTGTAGGCAGGCAAATAATAATTTTTTTTAAATTTTCAGTAAAAAGAATTTGTAACTTTGGAGGTCAAGTGTGGAAGAAAGAATTTTAGTACCATTGGCAACTTCAATAAGTTTATACAGTAAAATACAACAAGAAATGGAGAAATCTAAGAAAAAAAAATAACAAGTTTGTAAACAGACATGATTGGAAGGAAATATAGAAAGCCTAGATTGAAAATGAAGATCAAATCTTTTTCCAGCTCATAAAAATTTAACTATAAATGCCTTTGAGCCTTAACACTAATCCTTATAACAGGACCCAAAAACCTTACAGCCATCTTGCCCATTGATAAAATTTCTATGTGGGAATGATCATTTGTAGTAAATAACATGAGTTAGCAAAATGGCTCATGGGTGAAAACTAAGGTTGTGGTATTCCCAAAAAATGCCAAGAGAGAGAGAGAAGAAGATGATTGAGTGTGTAGCTGGCTAAATCTACTTGGGACTGTGGTGCAGTCTATCAGTATTCTACCCATATCCCCCTCGCCACTGTTACTTCAATACATACGAGCCCATCTTTCAGTTACCTCCACCTTGCTCGAAGACTTTCACTAGCCTGAAACCCATTCAGTTCCTATCTAAGTCAAGCGAGAGATGCAGGAATTAACATCCTCTGAGAGTGGCCCACATAGTGGTGGTTTCTGCACAAATATCCCATCTTTGTTGCTTCTTGGGAGGAATAACTCTGAGGAGCAAGTTTCACACTCTCTCTTCTGTTTCCCCAGTAGAATGAAGCTCCAGTTGTAGCTTCCTCCATAGTGTCACTTGGACATATCTTTCCCTCTTTCCCTTAAATATCTTACTTCCTATTCACCTGTTAGGGACTCCCACGAACATCTTTGTAGTGAACTACTTCAATCTTTTTGTCAAAGTGTCTGTTTCTGGGAAAATATGAATTATGGCTATTGGTGCAGAAAAGGGTCCTAGAAAGCAAAATGTCATGATGGAAGTTTGAAATTGAATATCTTGCCAGCCACATGGCAACAAGGACCATGTTGCTGGAGGTCAGTGAGGTGGCAAATATAGCATTACAATACTAAAACACTCACATGTTAAGACTCGCACACAGCAAATTGGGTTGTGATTCACAACAGATGGAAATGCAGTGATGCATGGAACATGTCTAGCATTTGAGAAAATGGGAGCAATATGAATGATAAGATTCTATTGATTTTTAATCAAATTGTGGCATTGTATTTGAAAAAGAAATAAAGGAATATTGAGCCTCTGATGATGATGTATTCCTCCACAGAATTTTTGTGTTTGTCCTTGAGTCTGCCAGGAACTTTAGACTAAAACACCAGAAACTCAGACTAAAAGCAGACAAAGTACCTCGCATCAAAAACTGACAGAATGTGGATCCAGGTTTTATTCTTTATATGAGCTTGTTTATTTCTAATTTGAGTACTTTGTGTATCTTCAAATTGCACGTTTCTTGGTGAATTATAAACTTCAAGCTTTCGCTTCCTTGACCTATGTGCTTCTAAAACTTTCTCTTCTCATCCTCACAGAGCATCCTGTGAACTCCTTAGAACGGTAAAGTTAGAAATTGAATTTACCTGTCATTTTTATTCTTTTGCACGTCTTACTCCCTGAAGTTTTCAACCTTAAAAGTTCTTTGATGAGTTCAATGAGATGTTATGTTTTTATGTAGATTTTCTAGATGTTGTTGAATGTATGCATGGTCTATTAAGACCTAATATTTTATAGTAGAAAGAAAACCAGTGTATATATGTGTATGTGTATATGTGTGTGTGTATGTGTGTGTATACATAATTTTAAGTAAATACATGTTATCACTTAATATAAACTAATAAACTTACTAAAATCAGGTATACTTTTTATCTTTCCTCAGAAACTGTCTGATTACTTGCTCCAACTACATGCATTAATTTATACTACTTTATGAATATCCGCTTATCTGAGTAATTCTCCCTGGAAGTATGAATAAGTATAGTGTAGTAATAAAGATGTAAGCTCTTTAGTCATACTCCTTGGGTTCAAATCCTAGCTTTAAATTTTTCCAGCTCTATTACCTGAAGAAAATGAATAAACCTCCTATTACATCAGGTTCTTCATTTGTAAAATGAGAATAATAAAACTTGATGGGGCTTGAACAAGAATTAAATAATATAACACAGGAACAGTGCTTTGAACAGTGCCTGACACATAGAAAGAACACAATAATTCCAAGTAGTTAGTAATTGTATATGTACGTTGTCTGCTACAAGTTAAAATTTATCTTAAATATAACATGTTTGTAAGTTTATTATTTATTTGATGAATAAGCATGCCTTCATCTAGTCTCTGTTTTGTAAGACCAGGTAATTCACATGCCATACTAATTAATTTTTTAACTAGACCATTTAAGATATTTTTAAAAAGATAATTATGAGTTATATATTAGCTAAATATGAACTGTTTAAAACCATTGAACTATAGAAGTGACACAGCTGTGTAAAGTTTATCAAATAAACTATATAATGTTTTTCTAGATAACACTCTGCCTAATATTAATACCAACTGTACTATTGTTAACAAATGTAAATTTAAACATCACATTACATAAGGATATCTGATATTACACATTCTGCTATTTTGATACTAATGTCTCAACTTTTATGCCACTTTCCTCTTTGGTGATCCCTTTGATTACCTTATTTTTTTTTTTTTTTTTTTTGAGACGGAGTTTCGCTCTTGTTACCCAGGCTGGAGTGCAATGGGGCGATCTCGGCTCACCGCAACCTCCGCCTCCTGGGTTCAGGCAATTCTCCTGCCTCAGCCTCCCGAGTAGCTGGGATTACAGGCACGCACCACCATGCCCAGCTGATTTTTCTTTGCATTTTTAGTAGAGACGGGGTTTCACCATGTTGACCAGGATGGTCTTGATCTCTTGACCTCGTGATCCACCCGCCTCGGCCTCCCAAAGTGCTGGGATTACAGGCGTGAGCCACCGCGCCCGGCGATTACTTTATTTAAAAAAAAATTTTTCAATTGAGATTAAATTTCTTGGAAAGTAAAACAAATTGACCGGAAAGGGTGGCTAATGCTTGTAATCCCAGCACTTTGGGAGGCTGAGGCGGGTGGATCACCGGATGTCAGGAGTTCGAGACCAGCCTGGTCAACATGGCAAAACTCTGTCTCTACTAAAAATAGAAAAATTAACCAGGCATGGTGGCACACACCTGTAGTCCCAGCTACTGGGGGGTGTGAGGCAGGAGAATCACTTGAACTCAGGAGGCGGAGGTTGCAGTGAACCAAGATCTTGCCACTGCACTCCAGCCTAAGCAACAGAGTCAGACTCCATCTCAAACCAAAAACAAAAGTACCAGAAACTATTAGTATACTGGGAATCATATTTTAATCAGTTACATAAAAGTAAGCTTACTGGACTTGACCTTATTTTTGAAACAGTTTTAAAAAACATTGAGAAAACAGTGACATGGTCTTCATACATAGTAGCTCATCTCAAATGACTTAATTCTGTAACTGACTGTATTTTCTTCATGTTTCTTCACAAAAGTGATAGAAATAGGATTATTCTGAGATTGTTATTGCATTGTTTCCAGTTGCTTTAGACAACATTCCAATCTCTTATGAAGCTGCAACCCTAGCAATGGTCTTTAATGGCTTGTTTGCCCTTAAAAAGCAAATTCTCATATACACAGTATACCCTTTAAATAATAAACTCATTAGGTGTTATTAAAATGAATTAAAAAGCCAAAAAATAAACAAAACATTTATGCCTTATTCCCTATTGGATAAACCCAACCATATTTATCATTCTTAGTTGATAAAATTAACAAATTTTATCTTTTAGCTGCCTAGGCTCATTATCCTGTTTTGCCTTTAAGGATTAATATGAAAGAATTAAATACAGATAATATTTGAATAGAACTAACTTTTCATAAATTATCTTTTTACTCTTACCAATTAATATTTGAACTAAGTATTCGAATTTTAATTTTTTGATAATTATTGCAAATTAGTCAAATAAGTTTGATGAAAATATAATCACCTTGGATCTAGCTATATAAACTTTTTCCTATTGAAATCCCATAGGTTATGAAAAACACATTTAAATTTCATTATCTCTACATTCACGTGAGATTAATCTGAGACACATACATTTTTGCAGTCAATTTCTGAATATCTACACTAATGAAGGAAAACATTAGTGGGAATCATTCCTACTGATGGATAAGCTTTTACTGATTCTCAGTGGACATTCTAAGCTTTCTGAATTGGAACAACAAATAACAGCAGGATCATAATAGAAGTATGAATATTAAATTATAAAAAGTTTATTTTGTTTCCAAAATCACCCCTTTTATATTTACAATCTGTACAAACTGTAAGTATGAACACGTACAAACTATAAGTACAAACAATGGTTTGTATATACTGTACAAACTATAAGTACAATTGTTTTTACTTATAGTTTGTAAAGGTTGTAAATATACAATATAGTGTTGCTCTTTTTCAAAGTTTTATCACAATTAACTACTAGTGGGAATACCCGTTTTATAAATTTTCTGAGGATAAATTTGAGAATCTCTATCGTTGTTTAAAAGTAATACAATTTGGCCGGATACAGTGGTTTATGCCTGTAATCCCAGCACTTTGGGAGGCCAAGGCGGGTGGATCACAAGGTCAGGAGTTCAAGGCCAGCCTGGCTAATATGGTGAAATCCCGTCTCTACCAAAAATACAAAAATTAGCTGGGTGTGGTGGCGGATGCCTGTATCCCCTGCTACTCGGGAGGCTGAGGCAGGAGAATCTCTGGAACTCTGGAGGCAGGAGTTGCAGTGAGTCGAGACCATACCATTGCATTCCAGCCTGGGTGAAAGAGTGAGACCCTATGTTAAAAAAAAAAAAAAGTATTAAAATTCAATGATTCAGTATTTCAAAATATAGACTTATTCAAAACGCTTATAAAGATTTTTGCATAAGGATAATAAATAGCACCATGAAAATGTGTTGAAATATAATAAATATTGGTATAGCCATAGGATGTGTGCAGTAGTCTTTACTCACTTGCAGGTTCACAAACAAGGTTTAATTACAGTCTGGAAATATTAAATAAAACTTTCCAGAATTAAAAAATTTGTAAGCATTAAATTGCCTGCCATTCCAAGTAGCCTGACAAAATGTTGTACCATTCCACTTTGTCTTGTCCTGGACATGAATCACCTCTTTGTGCAGTGTATCTGTGCTGTATGTATAACCAGCTCATTAGTCACTTAGTAATCTTCTTAGTTATTAGACTGCCTGTCCTGGTGTCTAAATGCTGGTATTAAAGTAACTCGTTACTTAATAATGATCCCAGAGAGTAAGAGTCGTGATGTTGATAATTCAAATATGGCCGACAAAAGCCATAAAGTGCTTCATCTAAGTAAAAAATTTAGATTTTTACCTAATTTTGAAAAAAAAAATCTTATGCTGAAATTGCTAACATCTATGATATGAAGAAATCTATCCGTAAAACCATGAAGAAGAAAAAAGAAATCCGTGCATAGTATATGTAGTCATGCATCATTTAAAGATGAAGATATCTTCAGAGAAATGTGTTGTTAGGTAATCATCATCCTGTGAACTTCATAGACTGTACTTACACACACCTTGGGGTATAGCCTGGTACGACTTCTGTTATATGGTATGGCCTATTGCTCCTAGGCTACAAACCTTTGCAGCATGTTACTGTACTAAATGCTACAGGCAATTGTAACAAAATGATATTTATGTACCTAAACATATCTAAATTTATAAAAGGTACAGTAAAACTATGGTATAAAATAGAAACGTAATATACCTGTATAGGGAAGCACCTTTGTAATCTTATGGAACCACCATTATACTTGCAGTCATATACCGTGGTGCTAACAGAGCATTACTGTATAGGGCTCAGTCTCAGTACCATTTTAGGTTTTGAGCATCCACTGGGAGTTTTGGAACATCGTCCATATGGATGAGTTTTTCTGTGTGTGTTGTTGTAATATATTTTCAAAAACCAGATAGCTTTGATCACAGAAATTATTGTATCACGTTTCTGAGGGCTAGAATTCCAAAATCAAGGTATTGTCAGTGTTAGTTTCTTACAGAGGTTCTAAGGGACAACCTGTTCCATGTCTCTCTGAGCTTCTTAGAAGCTGCAATCCTTGATGTTCCTTGGTTAGTAGATGCATCAGTCCAATCTCAGCCTGTCCTCACAAGGACTCTGCCTCTGGGTATTATATTGTCTTCTTTTCTTTCCTATAGGACACACATCATTGTGGGTTAATCCATGGTTAATCCATGATGATCTCATCTCAAAATGCTTAATTTAATTACATCTACAAAGATCCTTTATTCAAAGAAGTTCACATTCAAAGGATACATATTTTGGGAAAGCTACTATTCAATCTAATACGAGATAAAATAGAATATAGTCTAAATATTTTAAATAATATTTAACAATATGTAAAAATATTTACTGTAGAATATTACACCAAAACCAGATCAAGAAATAAATATATTTTGTATTTCTGCATACTAGAGTATGAGCAGTATAATATTAGCAAGATTTTATATATAAATTGCTAGATGGCTATATAAACAATGACACTAGTGATATAATTCTCACTGTCCTCAAGGCGGTGAGGACTATAGATGCATTTTTTTCTTTAATTGTGTTTTCCGCATGTTTTCAAATAACCATGACTTACTTCTATAACAATTTAAGTTATAAAGTAATGAGCTATTACGTATTTTAGCATTATTCACTGTATTAATTTTCTTAATTTAAAATAAAATATTAAATCAAGTTTAGCCTAACGCTGCCTCCTTACATATTTTAAGCTTGGCCTAAATGCTTTTCTGTACATGGTGAACTGTAATGTGGAGGTGTAAACATACCGTATCCTACACTTGTGCCAGTCACAGAGCTTTGGCCAATCAAATGTAGCCGACTGTTCAAACCATATTCAAATAAGGCAAACACCAAGTTGTACCCAATCCAGCTGTGTCTGTTCCTCACTTCCATTTCTGTCCGTAAATCTTCTTCCACTACTTGGCGGCACTGGAGTCTCTAAGCGTACTCAGGCTCAGCAGGCTGCCCAATCGACAAATCATTCATTGCTCAATTAAACTTGAAATTTAGTACAGCTGAAGTTTTTTTTTTATCAATAGTAAACACATACCTATATATTTTTATATGTATGTGTGTGTGTGTGTGTATGTATGTGTATATCTATGTATATATATATATATATACACACACATATATATATGCGCACACACACACATACATATAAAAATATATAGGTATGTGTTTACTATTGATAAAAGAAAAACTTCAGCTTTTTTTTACATATGTGTGTGTATATACATGTGTGTGTATATATGTGTATACACACATGTATGTATGTGTATATACATATGTGTGTGTGTGTATCTATATATATATAGAGAGAGAGAGAGAGAGAGAGATAGAGAGGTCACAAACTTAATTTTGGTCACAGATGCAGACAGTTACAGTGAAATCACAAAAAAGACTAGAAACAGAAGTTTTCATTTCTCCTTGGGAATGTTCTGTGAAATGTATTAGTATTAGTCCCTAAAATCTAATTCTCTTTAACTATTTCCTAAAGTTTTCAGGTCTTGTTTAACTATTAAAGACCTTGTTGTTGCCATTTGCAATTACATATGTTAATTATATCAAAATATTATATGTTGAGAGGCCAATATTATTTCTGATTTTGAACATATATTAAAACTACTTTTTTGATTTGGAATAATACTTGTAAATCTGAGTTTCTTTTCTCAAATGAAGGCTTTGCATGATATAAAGTTCATCTTTAGTGAGTAATTTATATAAATGTATTGCTTTACAAATCTTTCACCTCTCTGCATACCAAGCAAAAGCAAGACACTTGGGCTCGAGTCCACTCCTTATGGGTTACAGGATGGGCGTATGCCCTTGGGTAGTTCGTTTCTTCATTTTTGTTGCAGTTTTCAAGGATCAATACATAATATTACTTCATTCTTCTCTAGTTTTGACTCAATAAAAAATATGAGAGGAGATAAATGTTTATTAAAATGTAACTCACAAGTGGGCACAGTGGCCCATGCCTATAACCCCAGCACTTTGGGAGGCTGAGCTGGGTGGATCACGAGGTCGAGAGATGGAGATCATCCTGGCTAACATGATGAAATCCCGTCTCTACTAAAATACAAAAAATTAGCTGAGCGTGATGGCGCATATCTGCAGTCCCAGCTACTTGGGAGGCTGAGGCAGGAGAATTGCTTAAACCTGGGAGGAGGAGGTTGTAGTGAGCTAAGATAGTGCCATTGCACTCCAGCCTGGCCACAGAGTCAGACTCTGTTTCAAAAAAAAAAAAAAGAGAGAACTGAAAATAGTGATAACTATTTTGATTATTGGTTAAAATAACTTTAGAAAGTTCTCCAATTGGATATGAAAGAAATTTCTCCGTAGTTAAAGTTAACTCAATTATTAACTGGACAAAGGTAGTAATTGAGGTAAACTCAATTATTTCCTGGACAAAGCCTGATTCAGTAAGCCTATGTCCTGGAAAAAGAGTAGCGCATAGCCTGTCAGAAGATTGGCAGGAATGAAAGAGAACTGAAAAGTACTTGCAGAGAGAAAGAGTCTTCTCAGTCTTCAACATCAAGTAAGTTATCCTTTCTCTTCTAGGGAGGTCAACGACGGGGCGTGAAGAAGCAGGAAGTGTAACTCTCATAATTCCTTTTATTTGTCTTGTCTTTTACTTTGCTTCCATGGATATATAAAACACAAGCCATAAACATTCTTCTTCACACAGGATTTGCCCTCTCTACCCCGAGGCTAATGTGAACATCCCACAAAAATTTAGTATGGTCTTATGGCTATTTGTAGCCACTCACACACAACGTGACAGGAATTCACATGAAATGTTTTTCTAAAACACACTTTGCCCTTCTTCAGTGACTTTATGTTTTTGTTCATATTATATTCCTATTGCTCCAACTGATATTGTCCTTTTCTTTCTCTTGCAATTTTCTTAATTTTTTTTCAGATCACACAATTTTTTCTCTTATTAAAAAAAATTATCTTTATAACTGTGAGGTAATATGCTTCCAATTAATACTTGAATTTGAAGTGTTTGTGGCATTTATTCTGATTGGCCAACATCCACTGGTTATTAAATATTTTAAATATACATCTTGTTTATTTCATTACATTGTTTTTAACAATCTTTTTCAATAGTTTGTTAGCTTAATTAGAAATGCATTAAAGCATGACTTGATGTATATATGCTGTATATTGTGTGGGTGTGTTTATCGCTGTGCTTTATACACATATTAAAAGACTTTGTAAATTAAAAGTGATATATAATATTAAGACATTTTAACTCACTCGAAATTAGTGTTACTAATTATTAGAAAAGCAATGAACTACACATAAATTAATGGAAGTTTAAAACATTCTTAGAACCTGGGTATGTGGCGTCTATTTATTATAAATATTATATATTTTCCATAAATAGTTTTTAAAGTAATGAAAATATATACATATATTTAGGTTAATGGGACACAGGAGAGGAGGTTGAAAACAAATTTATGATCTCTTTTCTTCCTCCTTCTAACTTACTTTTCCTGAAGCATACTGATAGACCCATTGCAATAGGTAAGTTGAGAGGATCTCTGGTTTTTGTTTCTCTGTTTCAAAGCAGATATGAGAAAGTCTTTGCACAATGTCTGTGATACTTTATGAATTCATTTCCCTTTATACTATGTTTTCAGGCTCTATTTTCCCCTTATCTGTCTTTCTAGACCTCTCTCTGCTATGTTCCATGTGAGATAAAAATATCCCTTTCTGTCATACATTTTTATCAACTACTGCCCATATCAATTATCAGGAAGCTTTACAAAAGATGTACATTTTCAGAAATCCTAAGTGAGACAGGTAAGAATGGGCAAAGAAAACTGATAAATGGAGAAATAGGTAGCTTCTAGGGGCTCATTGTTTTGACTTAAATAGGCTGAGATCACAAAGTATTCCTCAAGGAGTGACCCACAATCCACCCGCATCAGAATTGCCTGAAATGTGTTATTAAACATGGTTTCTCAATCCCCGCTTCTAAGCCAAATTTTTGTGGTTAGATCTTTGGAGTCTGCATTTCCCAGAATGCCCTTTGATTTTTTACTTTCTAAGTTTGAGAACTGTCATCTGACAGGTGCTTTACCTACCTCTTTCTTGAAGTTTAGCAAGGTTTGCTCCACCAGGCTGCATTGAAATAAACTCTGTTTCATTTTTGAATTGAATGAATTCTGTATGTTTTGAAGATTTTGAATTTCTATATTTTTAGTATGATGCATTTGACAGTGATGAAACTGTTAAAGTCTAAAAATGATGAATATGGTGTTTTCAAAATTGGAGGTTTAAATGCTGGACTCAGATCTCATTGTAATCTATTAGCTCTGTCTGGAGCTTGACACTTACTGAGCTTTCCAAGGGGACTTCTATTTCTAGGTCTATCAACACTTTGTTACAAGTGTTTTGTGCTTAGGTGAGAGATTGCTGAGAAAGCTTTCAACGTTATTATGTTAATGTAAATATTGGCCCTCACACAGGGATTCTATCGTTCTGTTTCCAATCTTTGTCTTCAGATGTTTCAAGTAATAGCATTTACAATTGTGAGCACAAATAGTATTCACTCTGATTCAGGAGTCCTGGGACCATCTTTCAACACTATTACAAATAGCATGTTATTTGGCAAAGTAATTTGCTTTTGACCCAGTTTCAATGTCATCTATCATAATAAAGGCTTAATGCAGGCAATAATTTTACCCTTGTAATTCCAGTATAACAATGTTTTTTATAAGATATAGAAAAGCTTCCATGACATATGACTGTATTAAAAAAATGCAATAACCCAAGGAATTGCCTATACAACTATAAGAAATAGTTTGAGTGTTAAACTTTTGTTTAAAATTATTTGCCTTTAAGATTCTAAGTATGTATACTTTTTTTAAATGAATGGCTTCCGTTCCTACATATGGAGGTAGATTTTATAATTAATAATAAGCTTACTAAAATTGAGATTTCAATTTAAACCAATACTGTATTAAATGGCTACAGCCTGAAAATCAAGTAACACTGGATACAGTTATTCACTGTATTAAATAACACAAAAAGTCATTGCTAAGTATTTATTCTCTTATCTAGTATTTATTCAACAACATATTGCATAACAAAATTATTATACATTATTATAGAAAAAAGAAACACCATTTATATATCTTCACAGTTCATGTTTTAATGTTGTTTTTCTTGGTGGAAACATTGCAGTTAATCTTGTTTACCAATATTTGGACAGCACTTAGTTCAAAATTCCTTCTGGAAGGAAAGATCTTTAATGCATTATTGGTCCTTTTGTTGCAATGGTGACTGATCTTGAGTTTAAAATAAATTACTTCACAGTGCAAATGTTCCCCTGTTAAGATATTTTCACTTTATTAGCATTCCAGCTAGTGTGCTAGGTGCAATAAAGTATATCTTATGGGTCCTTTAATCTACAAATAGCATCAGGCATGTTGTGAAAAGTATTTTTATTTTATTCTTTGTGGGGGCTAAACTCATTATGTTTTAAAATATATATATTTTCACCATTTCTCCCATTTATGTATTGAGTAAATATCAACGTTCAAGATAAGGTGTTTAAATTTAAACTATGAATTTTGATGATATCTGAATTGAATTTATTAAGTGATAACATTGCTTTACTTTTTCCTTAAGACAAATTTCCAAATTCTCTTGATTTTCCAGCATGAAAACATAGAAGCAAGCTAAAAAATAAAACAATGTATACATTCAAAGCTCTTAATTATCTAATTACCTATGTTATATATTTGCCTTGTATACTATTATTTGGTTCAAACTTTTTATTCATTTTGTGGAAAATGGGGTCTTATTATGTTGCCCTGACTGATCTCAAACTCCTAGGCTTAAGCTATCCTCTTGCCTCTGCCTCCCTCAGTGCTGGGATTACAGGCTTGAGCCATTGTGCCTGGAATTCATTAGAAAATAGAATGTTACTTAAAAGTTAGGTGAAATGAGTGTGTGTAGTAAAAAGCAATTCAACGTAAAAAGAAAGATTGCTGGCCAGGTACAGTGGCTCACAGCTGTAATCCCAGCACTTTGGGAGGCAGAGGTGGGTGGACCATGAGATCAGGAGTTCAAAATCACTGTGGCCAAGACGGTGAAATGACGTCTCTATCAAAAACACAAAAATTAGCCAGTTGTGGTGGTGGGCACCAGCTACTTGAGAGGCTGAGGCAGAGAATTGCTTGAACCTGGGAGGTGGAGGTTTCAGCGAGCAGAGATCATGTCACTGCACTCCATTCTGGGTGACAGAGTAAGACTCCATCTCAAAATAAATAAATAAATAAATGCCAGATTAAAAAAGAAAATATTTTTAAAAAGTCTGAATGCCATAATATGCTTACTTATATATATATTATCCTCTCCACAAGAATTTCCAGGTAATAGTCAGTTATTGTTTCTGCTGTGCTACAGATAGCATATAGAATTGCATAAAATATCAATGTTGCTTTTAGGATTAAAAATTTTGTAAGTACATCAGAATTTTTCAGGACTACAATCATTATAATGAGATTTTTGCCTTTTTGGGATTCCAAACTTTTGGGAACTTTCAGGTAGCCCGTGTTACTGCAACTCCAAGTGAAATAATATATGTGATTTGCTGACTGTGAAAATAATTGTACTTACTTCATTTAAAATGATGCAGATTTAGAATGATAAGCACATAAATTTTCTGTAGAAGTTAAATAGTGTAGGAAACTAGCATAAGATTACTGTGACAAGGAATCCATAGACTGCAAAATCAATCCAAGGAAATAGTGGATTCTGGTGAAACTGATGACAACAAACTACAGGTCCTTTCAAGACAGCTGATACAGTCACTAGATCTTTGACAACAAGATCACTCTTCAAATCCCAGTTGATCATAACACTAGATGGTCAGAATATATGTTAGCTCAATAAGGGAACAAGTGATTAGAAGAAATGAGCCCATCAACAAAGCTGTAACCTCAGAAAAAGGCTTCAAAGGCCTCTGCTACCCACAGTGGCTACTGTTGAGAAGTATGCAGCTTGAAGACCCAGATGGTAGTTTTCCAAAGGCTGAGATGACAGAAGAGTATGGAAAAGAAACAAGAAAAAACACTTGCGGTCTACTGCTACTGGCCTGACTTTAAAAAAAAAAAAAAAAAAAAAAAAAAAAAAAAAAAAAAAAAA
>NW_022436951.1:18925783-19253103 GCF_009761245.1 Sapajus apella
AAAAAAAAAAAAAAAAAAAAAAAAAAAAAAAAAAAAAAAAAGGTAACCTGCAAAGTTCTTTCTAATTCTGTATTTATTGGTAAATGTTTTTCTTCCAAATCATAAATATGATCCCAAAACTATACTAAGTCAGGTTGTCTCTACACTCATCAAGAAAAATACGTGTACTGCCTCAGGAAAGCGGCAATAGCATTGGTACCATATTTAGTAGTCGTCTGCCATTTCTCGCCTGCTTATTTTTAAATAGTAAAATATTCATTTTATTACCCGAGCAGTGTAGATTTAACAGTTTCCGGAACCACCCTGCCATCACTATATTACCATAACATGCCTTGAAGCGGTTTCAGCTTCAAACCAGAATAAAACCCTATCCTCCCAGGATACTTTGTGTTTTTGAAAAAGTTTTCATCTATGGTAAAGCTATTTTACAGATCTGATCCAATACTTGAAACTTGCAATATATTATTTTCATATTAAGATATTTATTTCCTTTATAATATGTCTACTTTTTTATATATGGACTTTGATTCAGTGGTCCTAACATGAGTGGTGGTTGTAACTATGAAAGAAAGTCAGTATAAGAAACAGCTAAATTTTTCAATTTTTAAAATATATTTTGAGAACAAAAAAGGGGTATATGAGTTATGTGTTATTTTCCCTGTGCTTTACCAATATTTACATATATATTATATACATATATACATTATTTACATATATATAATATATATGTAAATACATCATTATGTCAGCACTATTTACATTTTTTCAATCTTTGTCATAAACCTATGTGCAAACCTTGGAAGCCTTATTTAGCATGCCAAAGAGAACCTAGAGCTCCATGCAGATTCATCAGATGAGAAGCACAGCATTTGACAGTCTTTCTGCTCCTGTGCATCAGAAAACACTATTTAATTGAGCTACAGCCCTTCTGCAACCCCTCTACAACTATGATGATGATGGCTCTTCTCACTTCTTGCTTCTCTTTGGTTAGATCAATTGGTTTCTGGAAGGCAGTTTCAGAAATGTTGAATCCTGTCACCTTTCCACAAATAAGAATGTCTATATCTCCATAATTAAATGCTTTTGGAGAGAATGAAGACAAAGCTACCTTTTAATAATTTTTTTAATGTAAACAATGATCTTTAGCAATAAGCAAGAACAGAAGGAATGAAAAATAAAATCAAAGACACAGGCTCTACATTAAAAGTAGTTCACCGCTTAACTGTGTTAAAAGATGAATAAACCTGAAAAGTTATTTTAAAATATGAAGCAATAATTGGTAACGCTAAAAACATGGATGGAAAAATAACCCTCCCTCCTGCTAAGGTTTGAGAAAATGTATGTGTGTTGGATTAGAATTAAAAGTAACTGAGTGAGTCCTGGGGAAATACAAGCATCGGTGCATGGTGTGAAAAGAAAAATCAAAGGAATTATGATTTACTCTGTGACATTTCTAAAAATAAATAGAACTCAAATTGTGTATTTATTTAATAAGACCATTTAACACAATGTGTTAAGACTTTTAAAAAATTTTTATTAATTTTGGGGCTCAGAAAAATACCTCTAAACTAACAAAGATTAGTCACAGTGGGACCCCACCATCGGCTGCCAATTACTCGGCAGTAGTAGTGGCTTGTCTTGATGTAACACAGCGTGAATTTTTTTCCCAGCAGATAATAAAGTTGATTTCTTTTCTGCCTTTTTGTTAGTGGTTATATACAGTATTAACCCAGGATCAGAATTGTGAAACTAAAACATAGTTACACTGTTTTCGGCCCCAAATTCTCTGTAAGCTATACCTGTTTTCATTTTGTGCCAAAGATACTTGAACTACTAAATTAAAAATTTAAATTACACTTTTAATTAGAATTGCTGCTTTTTTGTAAGTCAAAGTAATATTAATAGTTACTGAAAGTAGTGTTTCTTTACCTGAATATAATTACATGTATTATAATGAACCATTTTAAAAAATCTTATTGCTAGAATTCACTAATTGGAGAATGATAGAAAAAACAGATATTATACAATTATATGCAATGTGTTTGAGGAAACTCCACTAATGCTGCCAATTACATTAAAATATAATAATCTCTATATTGTTTTTGTTCAGAAAAATAAAATTTCATGTTGGACATAAATTAATATTTAATAGTATTCCTTCAGATTAACAATCTGCCTAGACTTGCAAATTTTCATAGATGAATTAAAAAATGATAAATTAATCATTGTGCTAATGTGATTCTATCCTGGTAAGGAAAAGTAAGTTAGTGCCATTACAAAATAATAATAATAAATAATGAGGAAATGAATGTGTTATTTATATCAGTGGTCTCAAATTTTAGCTTTCATCAGAGTCACCTGGAGGGCTTGTTTGTCCCCATGCTCGGAGTTTCTGATTCAGTATGTCTAGAGTGGTACCCGGGAATTTACAGTTCCAGCAAATTATTTAATGCTGCGTATGCTACCCACACTTTAAGAACAACTGGCCCATGTACTACAAAAATGATTACTTGCAGGAAGTAAACACAACAAAACAGCAATGATAACAAATGGTATAAAACGCTTTTTCTTTGCTTTGTATTTCAACTTATGCAATGGCAATTCTAATCAATGTCAGCGTTAAAGTAACTCTCCCCATGGAGGTTGTACAGCTCCCATTGTGCAAACCACCTCCCTTTATGAAAAAGGGAAGAAGAGGCCAAAAAATATAAAAATAAAAAAACTGGTAGATAGAAACAAAGATAAGTAGCAGGGGCCCAAGCTTGCCTGCTATAATCACATTTTACAGTTTCAGTAGTTTTCTGCTTCTATCATATACTATATATACATAATATTTCTAACTTATGTATACATTATATTTGTGTATATCATATATGTTATATATTTCTAAAATAAATGTTTATTTAGATAACGAAACAGACTAATAGAGTCTCTTCCATTTGGCAGTATTTGTCCCAGTTGGCTCTTTGTTGCCTGTTGCAAATTGACTTCCCTGAGAGCAGCCGCTGAGACAAGGATGAGCATTCAGGACGCATCTGAGGAGTGCTCTGCATGAGCACCTATGGGCCTAGGACAAGAAGCTAGACTAGGTATAAAGAAAAGTTAGAATGTGGTGTTATGATGGTTAATTTTGTATGTCAACTTGACTGGGTTGTGGGGTATGAGGGCATTGGTACAAACATTATTCTGAGTGTGTCTGTCAGTGTGTTTCTGGATAAGACTAATATTTGAATCATAATGAAGCCTTTTGTCCTCCCTAATGTGGGTGTGTCTTATTTCATTGGTTGAAGGTCGAATAGAACAAAGGGCTGAGTAAGAGGGAACTTCTGCCTGACTGCCTTCAAGAATAGTAGAGGTCTTCTCTTGTCTTTGGAAATACAGGCACTAATGGGTCTCTGCTTGCTAACTGCAGATCTTGTTACTGCTCAGCCATCATAGTCATGTAAGCCAATTCTTTATAATTTTTCAGTATAGATAGATATATTTATATATATATATATCATTATATATCATGATATATGTTATATCATCATATATAGATGATAGATAATAGATAGATACATACATACATATATACACACATAGGCAATAGATATACAGATAGACCCTATTGGTCTGTTTCTCTAGAGAATTCTGAATAATACTGATATGTTCTCAAAAAAGCCTTATGAAAGTCCTCAGGAAACTCTGAACCTGAGGTGGTCCTTCAGAATTGATTAAGATGAGCATTGAGATCGACCTTTATATCACTTTTCACTGATCAGTTATGAGATAAAAGTTGACTTTCTTTAGTCATGGGCAATTCATGGAAAGGGCTGAGAAGTAAAGGTTGTCACTTGCAGCACTGTCAGCAGTTGCAGTGCGGAATAGGTTTCCGTAAGTCACATTACAACATTCACTGCTACATTCGGCGTGATTTACAAGGCTGGCTTACAAAACTTCTCTCCATTTTGTGCCTGCTTTCATTGGACCATTGGCATGCCTCCTCTCAATACCTCCTTGACCCAGTTAGCCAGTCTTTTGCTTTCCAGCTCCCTGACCTAGTTTCCAAATCATTTGCTATTGCCTATGAGCTCATAGTCTTCAGAAAAACTCGACTGGGGCTGTTAGGCAGCAATAGTCCATTTTTGGCTAGTATCCATGTACTAGGTCAATTTACTGTCAACCCAAACTCAGCCACTTTTCCTCTGTCAAATGATCAAGAATAATTCCCTGCTCTCCACTGTCAAAATCAACCTTAAATAACAATGATTAGAAAATATGGTTAAGTATGGAGTTTATTTGAAAGCTACTTGGGAATGTAGATTCAAATTGCCCGTATTATACACTACACTTAGGAACAGTTATAACTGGTTTTTTAAGAAAAAAAGAAGAGGTAGTTTCTAAGTTGTTTACCAAGAATTTACCTTAAAACAGCATAAGGTATTCGTAGGCTATACATTGTTAGTTGTATCACAAATTTCAGGAACATGAGTATAACAGGTGAGACTCCTAGTCAGGAACAAAGTACCTTTACAGTTGCCCCTGGGCCTGGGTGTAGGGATGTGACTGAAGTCTCATACTCAAATATCTCCAGGACTAATAAATTTATCATAGCCAACATAGCTCAAACTGCTATTTTTCTTTTCTCAGTGAACACATGTGACTGTAAGTGTGAGCTGATGGAGAGCCACGGGTAAATCGATGGAGGGTGATGATATGGGAGACTAAACCATCAGGCCCTATTTATACCCAACGCTCTGCCATCAGTCCCTATTCATGCCCAATCCTGTATATATCCCTTCTGAAATCATGGTAGACTGCTGCTGGGCACACCAACCTTATGACTTACTCAGTGTAACTCAACTCAACTCAGAAGGGGCAGTTGGCTACATGCTGTCACTTGATGACCCATAGCCATGTGTTCCATTTTTGACGAGCCCAGTAATATGGTTTAGTGGGCCCAATGAGAAATGATTTTCATAAACAATAAATGCTCTGCCACTTAACATAGCCTTGTTCAACACTCTGGGGTGTCTACATTTTGCTTATTCTCTTGGGATTTGCATAAGTCACATTGAGCATATTTTACCATTACTAATACCTCTAATATCATTTATACTATAGCCCTAACTTGTGTCAGCCCTATCCTATGCTGAGTCTTACTCAAGTCTAACATCTTTTATTACATCTTTATATGGGTTAAAACAATATTCCCGTGTATAGAATATTCTGACTTTACAATTCAATGTGTCTCACAGGACACTGTGATGTTTTTAAATGGTGGAAGTTTAGATACAATGATTGATTCATTTTTTTACATTGAACTTCGTGCTCCAGATTCCTGGATTTCTAAACATTTTATAAATGTGACACCTCTGAAACTTCGTAGAGTTTTGTAGCACTTTGTTCTTAAAAGGCCTCCAATGCACTGATCATTTCTTTCATATTCCATCTTATCTTCATAATGTTATCAATACAGTAGATCATTTTGCTATGCTGTAGGAAGCTAGACAGAACAATTATCTTTAGACAGAGCAGGAGTTTTACCACTGCCAAGTGCAAGACTGTATGTATATACTGTTTTTCACCCGACATAAATTTGAACTGTTTATGATCCTTGTCTTAGTTCATTTTTTGCTACTATAATAGAATACACAGATTGGGTCATTCACAAACAACAGAAATGTATTTCTCACAGTTCTGGGTCCTGGCAAGTCCATATGAAAATGCTGCTATCTGATGAGGGCCTTCTTTCTGAGTCATTCTTGGCAGAAGCAAAAGGACAAGACAGTGAGTACTTGACAGAAGGAAGAGGGGCCAGCTCATCTTTTTCTAAGAAATCCACTCCTATGATAACTAAACCCCTCCATTGAGAATGGCATTAATCCACCAATTATGGCCCTGTCACCATAACCTAATCAATTCCGAAAAGTTCAGCCTCCCAGCACTGCTGCATTGAGGATTAAGTTTCTAATGCATTAACTTTGGGGGACACATTCAAACCATAGTAATCCTTCTTTCTGATAGGGATGAGAAAGACTGCATACAATAGGGCAAATGCATATCATGTACATATATCAAGTTGGCATTATATCTTACAGCAAAGCTGCCACATATATAGCATTTCAATTGCAATGAGGAATACTATTTATTTAAATCTGTGTAGGTCTACTGCAATTATTTTGGGTCTTTCTGGCTTTTGAAGAGGCATGTCTGATGAATTAAATCAAGCTATATCAAGGACCAGCATCTTTACATTCTTTTTATATATTTCAGGGTGGCACCCTTATCAACTATTCTCATGAAGAAAAACATCGTTTTTTATTTACCGCCATGGAAGGAGGTAAGGCTGGACATTTTCGAGGCTTCCACTTTGTCCTTTCCTACTTTAGATAACAAGTCTTACTCCACAGCCCAAGAAATCAATATTCAGGTTGGGATATCTACCAAGTATGTTCTTCAGGCACTAAGAAGTAAATCAATAAGTACTTCTATGGATCCAGTAAACCAAGATGAGATGAAACTGGGCTGGGACTCCATTTATTACCCAGTCACTGCATGTCCCCTTTCTAACAGGGAACCTTGAAGATGTCTTATCTCCCTACTATTAGTATTGATTCTGACTGTGTAACAGTTTCCCAGTGTTTGAGGTATTTCTTATTCCCAATATTTACTTGACCAAGCAAATGGTTATTGGTTTCATTGGGGAAAAACTGAGGAAATCATCATATTCGCCATAGAGTTGCAGGGCTATCCTTTCAGGGAACAAAGAACTATGGGCCTATAAACTGGCTCAGATATGGAAACTGGGCAAGAGATATGCCTTTTATTGGTATGGATCTATGCAACCACTTGATCATCAACAGTTTGGGCTGTAGAGATTGATCAATTTTCATGTTGGAAGACTACTTATCTTTTCCCTGGGGATGGTGTTTCTTAATTAACTACCTGCATTGGCTCTCTGAGGTTCATATACCATGACTGGGACTCCAGCTTTGCCACTCATGATGATTGTGTTGTTCTCGAATCTCTCAATTAAGTGCTACCATCTGGCTTCTATGATTTCAGTTTTGTACATTCTTATTACTCAATAAGCCAAGTTCTAAAATAGCATCTCCTACTTCTATCCCTTAAGGAGTTGTAGAACATAACCAACATGTGCTGTTGGGATCCAGGAGAACAAATGGAGGTTTGAATTCTAATCAAGAACAAATCAAACATAAATTTGATTGAGGGATATATAAATATAGGTATGCGTATGTAGAAACATAAAACTTACAGTGTATACCATCCAGGCTGCAGACTGGTCTCCAGACTTCTAAAGGATGCTGTGATCCCTCTCAGCATTCTTTATTACTTTGGTCACTAGACTATCTCCTGCACTCTTCCTGATGGCATAGTCAAGTGGTGAGTAGTACAGTCTTCCATGTTGTAATCAATCTGGTAAGTCTTATCCTTTGAACACTTTGAACCAGTCTTTGTGTAAAAATACCCCCAGTCTCTGTGTAAAAATCTTATACTTCTACTCAATTTCAGATAGGCTCTTTCCCTAAGTTTAAAGACGTGTCATCATCATGTTTGCACTGTATTCCAGCGTCCTTGCCTGGATACTGGGTAGTACACTCTGTGTCTGTGAAGGCTGTATCTATAGCTATTGTTTTTTGAGACAGAGTTTCACTCTTGTTGCTCAGGCTGGAGTGCAACGGTGCATCTCGGTTCACCACAACCTCTGTCTCCCGGGTTCAAGGAATTCTCCTGCCTCAGCCTCTGGAATACCTGGGATTACAGGCATGTGCCACCATGCCTGACTAATTTTTTGTATTTTTAGTAGAGACGGGGTTTCTCCATGTTGGTCAGACTGGTCTCAAACTCCCAACCTCAGGTGATCCACCCACCTCTGCCTCCCAAACTGCTGGGATTACAGGAGTGAGCCACCTTGCCCAGCCATATAGCTATATTTCTTTAAGGGACTCTTTAATAGACCCACCATTTCACCAGACAGATCACATTTTGGCTAAATGCTAATTATGGTTCTCATAGCAAGAAAGCTAATGGAGGCAGGTTTTGAGGAGATTTTGATTTTGACTTTGATTTTCAGGGCAGTGACCTCTGTGCTTTATTCAGGTAAGGAAGGACTGCTATACAAGAAAAAGAAGAAGTGACCTTTTATTCTGATTCAGAGGATTCAAGATATTCTGAGTTTTCAAGAATATGGCACATTCAGTGCCCAGATGTCTCTGTCTCCTCTCAGAGCATTCCATTCTTTCCTACTTGAAGCCTGGACTTAAACATAACATACATTCTTACACTTCTTTGGAACTCAGTGGCCTTGTCTTGAACTTTGCTATTTTGCTGATGGATGCTCTTAGTAAGCTAACAGCTTTGTCTGCGGACTATTACATAAAGCCTTTAATTAAGGATTAATCATCCTTGGCCTTGTAGTGTCTTTCTCTTCACCAACATCCATCTATTTCCATTGTCCTTATAATTGCTAAACAGCCCTCCCACACCCAATTTTTCAAATGAAAAATATGGAACAACTGCTAGTGCATTTTCTCCAATTGGTATACCATCACATTTTGCCTCTAGTGAGAATTTTAACAAATACTTTGCTAACTCATAGTGGGAATAAGCACTATTTATGCTTGACTCACCAGTAATGAAGGCCTCATTACCACCCTGCAAGTGTTAATCCAGTGACAATATTTTATATTAGTGTCTGCTTTCTCAGACCAATTCTAGAAACATTGATGAACATATTTCCCAAGGACGTATATGCTTTGACAGAAGAATCAGCATGCCATGTATTTATTAGGGAGTGCTCTAGTGATCAACCTCTGAGGGGAGGGAATGAAACATGATTGGGCAGAGAAAGAAGGTGGACAGCAATGTAGTACAAAGAAAAGTTTCAGCTGACCTTGCAGGGAGATTGAAAACTGAAAGCCACTTTAAGGATGTGGTGTATTGAGAGAAGAGACCAGATTTTTATAGATCTATAGTGACCAATCACGGGATGCAGAAATGGATGAGAAATTGGGCAAAATGACTTCTTTAAGAAAAGGGCAAGAGTGGGGTGAAAGTTTAGGCATGCCATCCAATTTCACTCCTAGCAGCTGGGAGAAAAATCCTTCCATGCTGAGAGAAATTTATAATGGTATATTACAGTGTCCACTACATTGGCACACAGGCATATTTGCCTTCACATGCTATACAAAAATCATTAGCTTTCCAGAATTTCTGCTTAAAATGTATGGGATATTTTGTCTGGTTCTTGCTACTTTTACTCTGTTCCTATTAAGTAGTTGATTCAGTCCCCCTAGGTCACTGCAATTATCTCTTCAAAATTATCGATTTTCCTAATTCTATATTGCCTATCTCCACATTAAATCTCAAGCAAAGACAAGGCAGCCACTTTGTCTTCCTTTACTCATTTAATAATTAATTGTAAGCTTGTTTTTTTTTTTTTTTTTTTTCTATGTAAAGCAAGTGTTTCCACCTGAGCAATGGATTGATTTTCCCTTCTCTGGAAACTTATGAGTTATTTATTGTTTTTATTGCATACTTCATAGTTTACTATTTCTGCATTATGTAATAGACTATTACTAATAACTTCTTGTTGAGGCGACACCTTATCAGTAACACAGTTAACACATGCTTTGTATGTTATATATATTCCACTTAATTTACTATGCTCTTACAATAAACTAGAGAAAATAAATGTTATTGCAAAAATCATAAGAATAGATAATATACTTGCTATTCATTAAGTGAAAATGGATCATCATAAAGGTCTTCATCCTGGTTGTCATCAAGTGAGTAGACTGAGAAAGAGGAAAAGGAAGAGCTGGTCTTGCTGACTCTGGGGTGACAGAGGCAGAATAAAATATATGCATAAGTGGACACTTCAATTTAAATGTTGTTCAAGGGTCAACTGTAGTCTTATTTGACATATGTAATGACATATTGTATAATGTCATCAATGGTGTGATTACTTCATTACCTTTGTCATATAATATAACCTAATAATATGGAAATGACTCTCCCATCATATTTATAGACCTCATTTACGCTCAAAGGACAGGGTTTGTGCACTGTGGCACAGAATTCTGCCTACAACATTATGTTAGATTTTTCATTATTTTCCTTATTATTTCTGTGACTTTTTTATGTCAATCTTTCCTTGTAATAGATGTTGCTAAGGCCACCAATCATTTTCGTATTGCTAAATCCAACAAGTAATTGTAAACCATCATCTTCCCTGACCTCTTAGAAGAATACAATCTCTTGACCACTTCTGAAATACAATAATGGACTTCCCTAATTTATTAGCATTATATGTGCCATTATACATTCTAAGGCTAAGAGGTATCAATGGTATAGCAATACATGACTGTTGGTTATCAAGAAAAATGAGTTATGAGTAGCCCTCAGTAATAGGCAAATAAGTATTTATCTAAACACTTATTTTTTCAAACTACCATTTAGGAATTTTGTGAAAATGATTTCTCTTCTACACGTTGTAATTATGCCAAATCTGTAGTATTGGTAACTCTAAGATTACTAAACTTGATGCCTCTAGGACCCCGATGAGCAAGAATGGAGCTGGTGATTATATGCATACTATTAAAATATAGCACGAAGATTAAACATACCTTTCCAGAGCTGAGCTTCAGAAACATAAAATCAGAAGAGGAAGAAATTTTTTTTGAAGATTAACTCGATAGAAAAGTAGCCATAAAAAAATCTGCATATTTTGTATATAAAATATTTACATTGCCAGTGCTGGCCATTTCCATAACTTTTAAAAGTTTGCTTATTGAGCATGATAACACAATTGCAATGTGTTGTATGCATTAATAAATGTTTCTTTACAAAACATTTATTAATGCATATCAGAAACAAATATAAAATGCTTATATATATGATTATCATTACAATGAATAAATACATTTTGTGAGACACATTCAAATGTGAGACACATACAAATGTAAGACACATTCTCTTGTATTTACAATAGCATGATAACATTCAAAAGATCTACTAGAACTTAGAATCCTTGAGCAAAAAATATTATTGGGCTGGAAATAAATACATTTCCTTACTGGGTTCTGATTTGTCTCACTTTATTTTTCTATTACTCCTTGGGTAACTCTGCATTATTTAAATTAAAATATTTCTATTTATTTGTTTCATAAATTATAATTACTGGACATAGTACAACTATTATAACAGTATTTACCCTATATGTAGATATTCAGCCTAATTAAAATATTATCTGTATTACCAAGTGTGCTAATTATAGTAGCACATTTAGCATATATAGCAGTGAAACTAGGTTATCCAGGGGTAGTTCATAAAACAATCTTTCATATACAACAGTGATCTAAAATTCAAAATTTAATTGCTAGCATATAAATGATAAATTGTATCTGTTTTTGTAAGAATTCAAATTCAGGGAAATTTTAACATGACACACACCCTGCCTGAGTTTATATCCAGAATATTTTATTGCAACCATTTACAGCTTCATTTATGGAAAATCTGAATGTACTGATTATTGACATACTTGAATTAATAACAACAGAGCATATTGAATAATATTGATTCAGAATGACCCTAAGTTAGGGAAATAAGTGGGTAAGAAAATTATTTGTTATGCTTTACTATCTAAATAACAATTCATTTTCTTTCGGACAGAACAAAAATGTAATTTTATCTATTCTTGGTTAAAAATCTTTTCCTCAGTGTTATATCCAACCTCTACAATTATCACCAAACTTTGGAAAATTCAGAGAAAGGATCTAGGCAACATCTGGGTCTTTAGTTGGAGATCATCTATAATTACTGGATTGTTTGTTGCTCCTTTTTTTTTTTCCCTGTTTATTTATTTTATTGCATTTTAGGTTTTGGGGTACATGTGAAGAACATGCAAGATTGTTGCATAGGTACACACGTGGCAGTGTGATTTGCTGCCTTCCTCCCCATCACCTACCTCTGGCATCTCTCCCCTTGCTATCTCTCCCCAGCTCCCCACCCCCCACTGTCCCTCCCCTATTTCCCCCCAACTGATCCCAGTGTGTAGTGCTCCCCTCCCTGTGTCCATGTGTTCTCATTGTTCAACACCCGCCTATGAGTGAGAACATGCGGTGTTTGATCTTCTGCTCTTCTGTCAGCTTGCTGAGAATGATGGTTTCCAAGTTCATCCATGTCCCTACAAAGGACACAAACTCATCGTTTTTGATGGCTACATAATATTCCATGGTGTATATGTGCCACATTTTCCCTGTCCAGTCTATCTTCGATGGGCATTTGGGTTGGTTCCAGGTCTTTGCTATCGTAAACAGTGCCGCAATGAAAATTTGTGTGCACGTGTCCTTATAGTAGAACGATTTATAATCCTTTGGATATATACCCAGTAATGGGATTGCTGGGTCAAATGGAAGTTCTATTTCTAGGTCCTTGAGGAATCGCCACACTGTCTTGTTGCTCCTTTTAAGTCCACTCTCTCTGTCTGAATTTTGAGGTTTGTTTTTTTTTTAATAGGCATAAGAATTTCCGTGATTTGAAGTTTTACTTTTTGTTTGCTTGTGGTTTCCTTTTGTAGGGATTCAAGAGCCCCGCATGTTGGGCACCAGAGTGTAGGGATCCATGAGCCTCACATATTAGGCACCATAAGGTAGAGAACCAGCCCCCACATCAGATGTGTGTACTCTGAGTTCGGTGGCGGCAAAGGATTGAGAAAAACACATGAAGAATGCAAAGAGTGGGACCATGGAGACATCACTTATTACTCTGGAGGCAGTGAAGGCCTGGAGCTCTGATCATCCACACTATTTATTGATCACCATCACTGTGATCTATAGGATAGGGGTGGAGTGATAGTGGGGAGATTGTGACGTGATGGTGAAGTGAATCAGTGAGCCAGAACTGAATCAGTGAGCTGAAACTGGTGTGTCATTCTAAACATAACATAACAGTGATGGTTTGGGAGTTTCACAAAACAAGTACACGTGGTTATCTTTAGTTTCTTATATATGTCAGCTGGTGAAATGGGTCCTTACTAGAAGCCTACAAGTCTGGCTACATCATAGTGCTACAAAAGGATTTGGCGTCCTTGAGCACAATGTTTATGGTAACAGAGCCTAGGTCACCCTGCATGGGAACATGAGGCATGCAGAGGACTTCCTCCACAGAGGCCTCTTTTGGCCTTCCACAGTTTATTGTTCCTGATTTATTTTATACATACAACCAGTTTATGTAAGCACACTGTGAACCCTTCTCCTTTACTGCTTCCCCCAACATCTTTTGGTTCTTAAAACACTTTTTAATTATTTTTGAAATATAAATCACCCTTGTAAAAAAAATATAGCATTAGGTACTACATACAGTAAAAAAATAAAAATAAATGTTAGCTTCAATCTCAAACCCTGGTAAACATCATTAATAGTTGGCACTTGAAAAAAAGATAATACGTCAATGGAACAGAACAGAGGACCCAGAAATCAATCCGTACATTTACAGTAAATTAATTTTTAACGAAGATGCTAAGGATGCACCACAGGGAAAGGAGAAACTACTGAATTAAAGGTGCTGGGAAAACTGGATATCTACATGTGAAAGAATTAAATTGGACGATTATTTCACTGTATATCCAACAATGAACTAAAAATTAATTGAAGACTTAAATGTAACACTTGAAAACTATAAAACTACTAGAGGTAAGAAAAGTTAAGGGAAAAGCTCCAGAATATTGGTGTAGGCAATTTGTTTTTGATATGATGTCAAAAGCACACACACAAAAAAAGCAAAAATAGACAAATGGGATTACATCAAAAGAGCTTTGAAGAGAAAAATAAAAATAAAAATAAAAAATGTGAAGACACAACCTAAAGAATGGGAGAATATATTTTCAAAACATGTGTCTGATAAGGGGTTAATACCAAAATAAACAAGAAATTCAGATAACTCAACTTTAAGAGAAAACAAATAATTGGTAAATAACCTAAATAGATATTTTTCAAAAGAACACATCTAAATGGCTAACAGTATATGAAAAATATTGCTCTACATCAGGAAATGCAAATTAAAACCAAAATGAGATATTACCTCACACCTGTTAGAATAACTTAACAAAAAGACAAAAGATAACAAGCGTTGGTGAGGTGTACAGAAAAACCCTCACACATGGATGATGGAAATGTAAATTAATAAAGCCATTATCAAATACAGTATAAAGCCTTCTCAAAAAAATGGAAATAGAATTATTATATGATCCAGCAATCCCATTGCTAGTAATACATTTAAAGGATCTAAAATCCGTATGTTGCAAGGATATCCACACTTCAATATTTATTTCAGTGTTATATCCAGCAACCATAATATGAAATCAAATAAGCATCTATTAATGGATAAATGTATCAAGATAGTGATATATCTTGTGTGTGATATATATATATACACAATAATATTAAGTCTTAAAAAAGAATACTATTAAGTCTTAAAAAAGAATAAATTTCCGTTATTTGCAACATCATGTATAAACCTGCAGGTTATTATGTTAAGTCAAAATAAGCAAGGTACAGAAAAATAAATACCATATGATCTCACTTATGCATGGAGTGAAAAAAAGTGAAACTCACAGAGATAGAGAGTAAAATGATTTTTACCAAAGGCTGGGGTTGGGGAAACTGGGAAGATCTCCATCAAAGGATATAAAATTCTAGTTAGGCAGGAGGAATAAGTTCAAGATATCAAATTTACATCATGGTGATTTTAAATACAATATGTTTTATACTTGAAAATTGTTAATAATAAATTTTAAGTGTTCTTACCACACACACACAAAACAGTAAATATGTGAGGTAATACATATGTTAAGTAGCTTAATTCAGCCATTCCACAAAGTATACATATTTTTAAAAATCATTTTTTGCATACCATAAATATATATGTTGTACTTGCCAATTAAAAATTAAATACAAAAAAATTTGGTGCCTACATTTTCAGGTTTTTTGCCTTTGAATCAATAGATCAAATTATGGCTATTATATAGGCATATATACTTCATATTTTTCTCATTTTGTTCAATAATTCTTTTTTCTTCATCTAATTTTTTTTTTTTTCTTGTTGATGTTCAATGTGAATCCATTGCTGGAACAGTTGTATAACATTTAAGAAATCTTAATCTGGAAACAAATGCATTTCCCTTTGGGTTTTGATTTCCCTTACTTTAATTTTTTTATAACTCATTGAAGAACTCTGCATCTCATAGTATTTATGAACAGAAAAATATCCTGTTCATTGATCTTACAACACCACTGTATTTACTTTGTTCAAATTATTTTTCAATCCTTTCAAAAGTGTATAAAAACAGTAATAAAATACAGCCTGAAATGCTAACATTTAGTTATTTTAGTTAATACGCAGCATTTATATTATATAAATGTACACTTAGAATATAAAAATTAAAAAGTAATATTTTTCCTGAAGTTACAAATAACAATCATTCTCTTTTAGCACTCCTCATTCTATATTTATTTTCCTCATAATCACTTTTAAGTCATTAATTTTTCTGCTATTTGCTTTCATACTTCTAATTCACTATCATTTCTTGCTTTTTCATATGCTTCATATTATATATTGATGTTCATGTCAAATAAAGTCTATAGTATCTTAAATTTGCTACTGGCTACACATAACTTTATTTTCACTTTTCTAAATCCCTCAATAAAATTAAGCCACACTTTTGGTGCTTTACAGTCAATCTTCACATTATGTGCCCGAGTAAATATTCAGATCTAAGACAGAATATGTTATGATTACATTACCTTTATTGATTTTCAGTGTCTTTATCCAAGATTTAATTGTCTAATATATTTCCTTTTCTAACTTTGTGTACGGCATCAGTCTGTTCTAACACTGCCAATAAAGACATACCCAAGACTGGGCAATTTATAAAAGAAAGAAATTTGACTCACAGCTCAGCATGTCTTGGGAAGCCTCAGGAAATTTACAATCATTGCAGAAGGTAAGGAGGAAGCAAAACAGCTTCTTCCTAGGGTGGCAGAAAACAGAACTACAACGGAAGAGTCAGACCCTTACAAAACCATCAGATCCCCTGAGAACTCACTCACTACCATGAGAATAGCATGGGGGAAATCCACCCCCACAATTTAATTACCTCCACCTGGTCCCACCCTTGACATGCAAAGATTATGCAGATTACAATTCAAGGTGAGATTTGGGTGGGGATACAGAGCCAAATCATATCGTGTACTTACGAATTAATTTTCAAATACTAAGGTATTAGTCAAGGTTCGCTAGAGAAGGACACAACTAACAGGATAGATGTATATAAAAAGGGGAGATTTTTCAGTAGTATTCACTCACACGATCACAAGGTTCCACAACAGGCCATCTGCAAGCTGAGGAGCAAGAAGCCCAGTCCTAGTCCCAAAGCTGAACTTGGAGTCCAAGAATCAAGGGCAGGAAGCATCTAGCATGGGAGAAAGATGTAGGCCGGGAGGCTAAGCCTGTCTGATCTCTGTATGTTCTTCTGCCTGCTTTTATTCTCATCCTGCTGGCAGCTGATAAAATTGGGCCAACCCACATTGAGGGTGAGTCTGCCTTTCCCAGCCCACTGATTCAAATGATAATCTCCTTTGGCAACACACTCACAGACACACCCAGGAACAATACTTTGCAGCCTTCAATCAAATCAGATTGACACTCAGAATTAAGGATCACACTAACAAATACAAAACATTTTCTGTAACTATGTTAAAAGACATTAGTTTTTATTTCTAAAGTTTCCATTTTTCCTTCCTTTTCTTTCTTCTGTCTTTTCCTGTCTTCATTCTTTTTTATTTCCTTTTTGGAGATGGGTTTCCTGGTGTCCTTCTTGGTTATTCTTGCAAATTTTTCTCCTGATTAATTTTATTCTCCATTATTCTGAAAATATGTTTACCCCATTCTTATGCAGAATCACTTGTTTCCAATTACAGCATTTCTTATATTCCTCTGTCTTTCTTTACTCCCACAATTTGATGGAACACATTTTTCGGTAGCATTTTGAGAAGCTCACAGAGTTGCTGAATTATCTATTTAGAGAAATTCTATGATAAAATATTTTTGACACTCTCCTAAAAGTTATGGCTTCACATAAATAATTCTGGACATTAAAAGGATATTTTCTCAAAATATGGAGACTATTTTTGTCTCGATATTCTACGTTTCACTTGTACTCTTAAGAAGTCGGATGCCACTTAGATATCTAAGCTTTTTAGAGTAAACAATTTTCTCTTCCTCTCAAATTTTACAATGATAGGTTTTGGTATGAGGTTGTAAATTTATTTCTTTCCTTTTATTAGCCTTTCTCTTTGGGAATATTCATTTCATTTTGAAATAATAATTTGTATATTTAATTTATATTTTCTTATTTAACTTATTTTTATTTCCTCATATTTTCTTTATTTATTGTGTTCCACAGTTCACATTATGAGAATGTTGGAGAATGGTAATATTTGTATCTTTACTCTTGTATTTAAAAAAAAATCTTTATAATTTATTTTAATCCATGAAGAATATTCTCAACTTTGATCTTGTAATATTTTGCATTTCTCATCTCTTATTTTTAATTTTTAAATATATGATATTTGTTACCTCTTATTTATTTTGTTGCCCACTATTCTTGTTTTACAAATGCAGTGTTTCCTTTTCCAATTCTGAGCTTTCTTATTTTTAAAGATTTGTCTCAAAGTATATACATGAATATTTTTTATTTAAATCATTTTTTCTTTTCTTTGCTTTGATATATGTATTTCATTATACATTTTCCTCACATGCCTTGAGAATTTTCATTGTGATATCAGTAAGCATAACTACCTTATGCTGAAATTTTAAAATCTCTACAATTTTACAAATAAAGCAATGCTTAATTTCTGTCTGCTGCTAACCATTCATAAAAGTGTGAGTTGGGGGTTCTGCTCTGTGTCGTCATCATGATCCCTCTGTGACCCAGGCTGATGGAGAGGAAGTGATGGATGGTGATATAGTTTGACTAGTTGTCCCCACCCAAACCTCATGTTGAATTGTAATCCCCCATGTTGAGGGAGGACCATGGTGGGTGGCGATTGAATCATAAGGATAGACTTTCCACTTGCTATTCTCATAATAGTGAATGTGTTCTCCAAATATCTGTTTAAAAGTGTGTTGCACTGGCTAGGTGTGGTGGCTCATCCCCGTAATCCCAGCACTTTGGGAGGCAAAGGTAGGTGAAGCACCTGAGGTCAGTAGTTTGAGATCAGCCTGGTGTACATGGTGAAACCCTGTCTCTACTAAAAATAATAAATAAAAGAATTAGTCAGGCGTGGTTGTGAGCATCTGTAATCTCAGCTACTCGGGAGGCTAAGGCAGGAGAATTGCTTGAACCTGGGAGGTGGAGGTTGTAGTGAACCAAGATTGTGCCGTTGCACTCCAGCTTGGGTGATAGAGTGAGACTTTGTCTTTTTTTAAAAAAAAACAAAAAAATAGTGTGTACCACTTCCTTCTTCTCTTCGCTCTCTCTTTATCCTGCTCTGCCACATGAAGAAGGTGCTTGCTTCCCCTTCATCATTGTACCATGATTGTAAGTTTCCTGAGGCCTCCCAAACCATGTTTCCTGTACAACCTGTGGAAAGATGAGTCAATTAAACCTCTTCTCTTCATAAATTACCCTGTATCAAGTACTTCTTAATAGCAATGTGAGAATAGGCTAATACTTATTGGATCCAATGACTATTACAGAAAGAAGTTTTTAAAGTTTCTATCCAAGAATGAAAAAAATCCACTTTTACTCACATTCTGTTTACCAAAACAAATCCTGGGGATAAGCCTAAATTCAGCACACTGAAAACTACAACTTGGACGTATGGCAAGAAAAGAAAAAAAAAAAAAAACAGTTGAGGAAAGCAATTAAATGTTGCATAGTTGCGCCTTTATAATTAATAATGATGCACCAAAGTGCTTTAAAAGCCTGACTGGAACTAACTGACTGATAAGAAAAACTTTCTAAACACAGGTTTTCAAATTTTATTTTCTGTAGTTTCATCTCCTTAACAAATAAATGTTCATAGAAAGAAGTTCTCCTAGTTTTTTTCCTTGAAAACTGCAGTCAGGGCAACATTCTACCCTCAGACGTTGTGGGAACCAGGTGGAAAGAATTTGTGGAACTTTCATCTTCAATGTGTAGACCCAGTTTTCGAGGTGGCACTACACCACCATATTCAGTGTGTCTGTTTTAGGTGAGTCCAAAAATAACAACTCTACAGGATATGAATTACGATTGTGTCTATAACTAATAGAATTCATAATTTTTAGTTTTCTGCTTGGGCATTGCTATAGAGGTAGGAAAGAGCATATATGCTTCTAAATTCTTCCTTTAAAACCTTCAAACAATCTCATTTTGCAGCTCATTGGACTCTGGCCAAGAGCATTTGGTCTATGGAATCCACTAGCACTTGTTTTCAGTACTTTTCCAGCTCTCTTTATCTTATGTATACTTCTATACAAAACTATGTATTATTCTTATCTTGGTTTATTCATTTTGATTTTGGGAGAAGTCCTAAATTTTGAAGTGTTTATTTTGGACTATTCATAAGAGACAGAATAAAGTGATGGCATTACTTATAGTTTGCTGGAAAATGATTAAATGACCTTGTGACAGTAGGAACACCAAATGAAGTCATTTAATACTCTCATTAAAATATTAATATAATTTTATTGCCTGAAATGGTCTAATACTGAATCTTAAAATATGTATTTCTTATGGGAATATACTACTAATAGGCTTAAAAATGCTGAACTTGCAGTAATATAAAATGTAAAATTTACTGAGAGTACCTTAGGTGGTAAGTCCAGATTTCTCCAACAATGGCAGAGGATTAATTGGTGCTATCTGTACCATTGCTGCAAGTTTTGAAACTTGATAACAATGATCATTGTAATAAAGCTTCATGACCATTCAAACTGCTGGAAACAAGATAATTAAAGTATACTTAAATCTAAATAGCACCAAGAGTTGATTTAAGCAGTGATTGAGCTCTAGCATCACAAAATAACATGCAAGATACACAACCTAACACAATTAAGTCAATCAACAACTTTGCCTAGAACATTTAGTTATTTCTATCCATTTGTTAAGTGTCATAAGCTTTTACAAATACAGAGGTTAAATCAAAATACTCTATAAGGCATTGTCTGCTGAGTTTCTCAGCAAGAATAAATTTTCAAATGTATAAGCAGCATAATTCAGTGTGAATTTTCATAGTGTATTTAAAGCTTGACAAATGTGCTGGGTGTATGGCTACTTTTTCTTAGCTACAAAATCACGTTTCCAAACTGTGTTATGATGCTAAGTCTGTGACTCTTCATATCCTATTTCTCCTGTATCAGCTGAATCAATGAAAGATTCTTCCTATAGTAACTAATCCTAGGAATGGGAAGCACTTGGCTTCCTGTTTCTTCTGCATTACCCAAATTATTGATGTTTACCCTGAGGACTGCATGTGTTCCACCTACAGTTAGGTTCAATTTCCTCCTTTTGTTTCAAATCCACCAAGGCATTTTATTATGCTGTTTTCACACATACTAAAACCAGCTGACCTGGGGGCTGGTGGTGGAGCTCATAAGAAGTCTGTCTGAGCTCTCCTGATCTTTTAATAATACCATCCTCTTCTCTTTACCCCCTGCAGCCCTAGGAATCCCAGCTGCTTCCAGTGGTTACTCTACATTCCCCACTCCTTCCTATTTTATCTTTTTGTAACCAAGGGACAGGAGTAGGGCTGTGGGGTCATTCCAATGATGCCCACTGTTCCCCAATTGGATGTGTTTTTTCCAGGTCCTTGGGCTCTCCCTCACCCAAGAATGGGGAGGAGACACAGGCAGTGCAGTGACATTGTTCAAGTAAATATCAGACCCAAAGGGCTTTGCAGAAAAGCAATTCATTAGGCATAAAGAGAGAGAGAGAGAGAGCCCCCACACTGTCATGGGAGGGGACCCAGAGATGGAGTCCACACAGGTAAGGAGCAGGAAGCTATTAATCTGGGAGTTACTCCCACACCATTCAAGTTCTTGTCCATGAGAGGAGTTCCTTCAAACTTCTGCTGGAGTGATTGATCTTTGACCTTCATATCATATTGGCTGCCTGGCCCACAGAGACTTTCATGGGCTTTCTAAACACAGGAAGCTCACCTGGGTAGTCTACCCAGCCCAAGTCAGACAAAGAACTCCAGTTACTGGATGGGGAGTGAATGAAGGCAGGTTGGACATGTTGCTGGGAAATTTCTGCCTTTGAAATCACGTCCCTTGTGGATTTGGGAATATGTTAATACAGTCCCTCCTTTTCATTTATTAAATACATGGTTAAACCATTCATTATAGATAAGTCATCTTTGTTTACTACTGTTTGCTAGTACAAGGTGACTATAGTCAATAAAATATTGTACATATTAAAATAGCTAGAAAAATGTAATTGAATTGTTTGTAACACAAAGGATAAATGCTTCAGGAAATGGATACCCTATTCACCTTGGTGTAATTATTTCACATTACATGATTGTACCAAAACATCTCATGTACCCCATAAATATATACACTTACTGTACACCCACAAAAATTAAAAATTAAAAAAAAATTCCTGTCTGTTTAAGTAATATTTTGTCTCTTTTCTAGGAAGTTAGTAGAGATTTAAGCAGTCAAATGAGATTTAATAAAGACATTAAAACATCTATGTCTTTGAAAGATGATTACAATGTTGGTTTCAGAGAAGAGAAGGGGTAACATGGGCCAAGAAACAGAAGTAACAGTGAATAGGGCATTTGTGGCAGAAGGGAAAAGTGAAGACTAGACTAATTAGAACAGAAGATGTGTGTTGGTAACTAAATTAGACAAGCGTAACAATTGGAAAATTTGTTGATAACTCTTACTGTAGAATATAAATAGCTTTATAATAAAAAGTATAAGGTGACATTTATAGCAAAGATATGAAAGGCCTTGAAAACCAGTAAGAAATTTTTAAGTGCGAATCACAGGCTATTATAAGTTGGTCCAACCAACAGAAAAAAATTCCATAAATAGAAAAGAAAATCTTTTAATTTTTTGTGGCTATGGCTGTGATTAGTTTGAAAAAGTTTAACTACAGTAGATTTTTGAGACTGAAAAAGCTATTGGAGATATATTATTTATTGACATTGAAAGAAATCAAAGTGTCAAAGTGATTTTATGGCTTTAGAACTACTCATAGAAATGAGATATTAGGTTTAAAATGATTCCAGGAAGTCAGGAGGTGGGAACAATGAGAAGGTTAGAATTTGAATTTTGATTGTGTTGAGTTAGCAAAATCTTTAAAAGAAGATGTCATAAAGGTGGGTAGAAATATATTTCTCTTTTATTGTAGGAGAGAAAGAGAAACAGATGGGTGAAGATACTAAAATATAAGGTATGTGTATAATTCTAGTGCGGTAATATGGAAATCACTTTGAAATAAACCATTTTCTAGGAAAATCTTAGAATATAAATATATTTTTAGAGTTGAAAACAGAAAAATCTAACATTTATTGACATGAAACAACACAGCAACACAATGCTTTTGTTTGATACTATTTACACATAATATGTAAATCCCTCTCTGTTTTACTGTGGCATCTTAACTTACATGAAAGTATATTGGTTTTATTTTGGTGGCAGTGGGGCGGCGGGGGGAGTCACTGATTTAACTCTACTTTGTAGAATTTCTCTGTCCTCTGTGATCCTGGTGGGTTGCATAGCATTCTAGTCACTTCCATTTATGAAAAGCAGTCATAGCACAGACTGGATTTGTCAACAAGACATTCCCAAAAGGAAGAGAGGATTACCGTCTGCTTTCCAACTTCTCACACGTCGGGACCTTGGCTCTCAAAGGAGAGTGTGTCTTTCCCTCCTCATTCTCCCTGCTCTGCTCTATTCATTGGATCAAATACTTCTATTAGGGCACCAGAAGGGTGGAGTGACGGAGGTGAAATTTTTCTTATATAAGTCTTCACTTCCAAGGAGGTGAGTCCTTGGCCTAATTGGGATTTATTCTGTCTGATGCCAGTGGCTTCGGCTGTTTGGATATTCTCCAAACAGCAAGTGCAGATGTCTGTGGTGTTCTCAGGGTCATGTTCAGCTTGCTCCAGTCTTTCTGTCACTCACAACACTCAATACAGTACACCCATGTCCCCCTAAACCCAATATCTTATTCTGATTTTACTGCTACAATAGAATATCTGAGACTGCATAACTTACAATAAGCAGAAATTTATTTTCTCACAGTTCTGGAGGCCGTGAAGCCCTAAGTTCAAGGCACTGAGGGACTGTGTTAAAAAAACTTCCCACGTCTGCTAGGGGCTTTGTTTTAAGGGCAGGACTTTTCCTGCCTCTGGCCAGCTAGTTGATTTGTTTCCAGTTTTCCCCCTTTTGGCTTCTAGGGGCTTTGTTCAGGGGCAGGGACTTGTCCCACCTGTGGCCGGTGGAGGTGGAGGCTCAGTGACTCGGGGCTTTAAACCAGTACCCAATCCAGTAAAGGATTCAAAGATCAATTAATCCTGAGAAAATTTGAAAAAAAAAAAAAAATCCTCTAATTATACAAGAACAAGAATAAGGGTCAATAACAGGGGTAAAAGCTCTGTCCGCCTAAGCCTGCAGCGGTCACCTTCCCAGTTCCCTTCCATGGTGTGGAAGCTGTCCTTTCCCTCTGTCTAATAAACTGCACTACCCTACACTCTTTGGGTCCACAAATTCTATTTGAGCTGTAACACTCACAGTGACACGGAGGCCCTCTTTCCCATTCTTTGGGGTTAGAGAGGCCAAGAACCTAAGTTCCAGAGAATCCGGTTGCCGCTGATCTGTTTGCAGCACTAGCATCTGCAAGTGCCTTCTTGCTGGGTCATCTTATAACAGAGGACAGGAGGACAAGAGACAGCGAGCCCATCCTCAAAGCCCTTTTAAGAAAAGCACAAATCTAACCATGAGGACAGACTTCTCATGACCTGAACACCTCTCATTAGGTTATACCTCCCAATACAATTGTATTGGGGGTTATGTTTCCAACAGGTGAATTTTGGGAGACACATTTAAACCATAGCTCACTTTTGCTTATGGAGCTTTGTGTGTTTTTGCCAGAGTTCTGCCTTCTCCTTTAGCTTCCTGAGTTCTTCACTGTAAACACTGGAAAAACAGAGGCCTCTTTTACGTCTTTAAATGGCATGGAGATTTATGTACATGGGTTTAGTTGCATTTTTTTTCTTCCCAGGTTCTTCTACACTACAGTAACATAAGTCCCTTCTTCGTAAACCTCCAGACTAGTGAGGAACTGTGTTGGAAAGACTTCCCTGGTGGGCTGGGGGCATTGTCTAGAGTGTAGGAATTCTCTGGTTTTCTGTCTCTGGCCTAGGGCCTTTGTTCCGTCTTCCCGCCTCCAGCAGACCAGTTAAAGCTCTTTGTTTCACTTTCCCGCCTCCAGCAGGACAGGCAGAGCCTTTGTCTCTGATTTTCCTGCCTCTGGCTCTTGGAGGTGGGGGCTCTGTGACTCAGGGCTGCAAAACAGTAGCCGATCCTGTAATGGAGCCAAAGATTAATCAATCCAGAGGAAGTTTGAAAGAACACCGCTCACTGGATGAGAACATGAACAGGGAGGGAATAACTCAAGGGTAAAAACTCTAGCTGGCCCAGCCTGGGCTGGAATCCTCTCCAGATCCCCTCCCACGAGAGTGTGGGAGCTGTCCTTTCACTCTGCCTGATAAATTGCACTTTCTTACACTCTTTGCGTCCACAAGTTCTATCTGAGCTGTAAAAGTCACCGTGCCTCCAAGGGCCCCTTTTCCCATTCTTTGGAATTAGGATGCCCAAGAGCTTAAGTCCCAACTGCTGCTGTACCACTTCTATGGTGGCCTCGCGTTAGGACTCCTGGTTTTCACCCAGGCGGCTTACTTCAGTTACACTAGTAATTAGGCACCGTTATCTTTCATAAATATCCACAACTCCTGGAAACGCATGTCAATCTCCCTCTAGAACTCTCTTGCTACCATTTCCCCTCCCTCAACGGAGGCTGCCTGAAGAGAGTCTATGATTTTGCAGCTGTCCTACGCTTGGACAAAGGAGCAACATGCCCAATGCTGTTTCAATGCTCATGTCTGCCATTGATATTTTTGAATGGCTCTCCCCTTACTGGTTGATGTGCCATAACACAAATAAAATCCCTTATATCATATGTAGGTATTGAAAATATTCAAATTAGGAAAGACAGCTATAAAATATATTGTGATCTTTCTTCCTACCTCTCCCTTTCTAACCACTTGGGAAATTTGTAAAACAAACTTTCATTCTCTCTTGCTCTATGGAGAGCTCTTTCCATTTCTTCCTGAGGTCTAGCTGTTTCCTCACCCATTATCCCTCTTCTACCTCAAACAGGCAGAGACCTCAAAAAGGGCCCAAGGGCAGAAATAATAATTTTTCCTCATTCCAAATTAAGAGCCAGGCAGTATCTGACCACCAAGGGCTCTATGGGAATCCTTCCTTCTATCTTCATTTTTTAAAACAATATGGGACTAAAAGGCGGAATTTGAAATTAAAACTATACTGCTTATAAGAGTTCACACATGGCAGAGAAAAGAGAGCTACCCTTGTGCCAAGCAATGGCTATCCTTCGTTGGTTTAGTTTTTGTTTTTCGTTTTGGTTTTTCAACCAAGACTGCTTCTGTTACCTGGACAGTTTTTGTGGACTTATGTGCATCTTCAGAAAGACTCCCAAGCAGTTAACCCTTGGGCACTCAACAGGCTTAAAATTGTTCACAGTGGTTCTTATCTTCCCTTAGGAAATTAGATCCTTAGAAAAGACCTGTTTATGTTGTAATACAGGTTTGGAATTTGTGCTGAAAATGACATAGTTCTAGTCTCTTAAAACGTGGTCAAGAAGGGGCTCATTGAGTGTTAGAGAAACATAATTTAAAACGAAATATTCTTCCAACCTAGAAAATCTTTCCATAAGGGTGAAGAGAAAGAAAAACAGTTTAAATCTTTAATAAGCATTAAACCAGAGTAGAAAGCACACCCCATGCCATTCACTAAGAATTGCAAAGACAGAAAGAAATCTCACCTTTTAGCATAGTCAAGCAGATACAAACCGTTGCATACAAGTTCTCAAGATTAACAATAAGTAGTCCTCAAGCATGACGACTTGACAATACCACTTGTCACACACAATTCATCCTGAAATCACTTGGTGGTGGAAGTGACCATCTGTGTTAACTAATTGGTTTTTTCCAAAGAAAAAAAATTAACTTCTTATATCTTCGTGACAGAAAGTAGATTTGCCACTTGGAGCAAGGTTTTCATAGAAATTTGGCTCTTACCCTTCCATAGAGACTTGAAGATAGGGGTGAGGCAGGAAAATGGAGCCTGGAAGCAGGGCACATAAGGCGGATTCACATTTCAGCTGTAACAGGAAATATCCTCTCTATAGGGCATATACTAAGTAAATAACTTTGTAACTTTACTTCATCCTCTTCATTGACATAGGGCATACCCCACATAGAGGGCATATAAACTCTAAAAAAAAAAAAACTCTGTAACGGGGCCTTTGAGCCCCTGTGTTCAGGCCCAATCTCACACTGCGGAGTGTACTTTCATTTTCAATAAATCCCTTCATTCCTTCCTGCTGTGTTTGTGTGTTTTGTCTGAATGTTGGTTCAAGGTGCCAAGAACCTGGACACCCTCCACCATTAACATATTTTGGTGAGCCAACCTGGAGGAAGAGGAAAGCCCAAAGTTTGAATTTTCTCCTTTTCCTTTCTGCTCCATACAGGAGAATCTCTTCCTCTCTCTTTTCCTTTCCTACTTGGCATCCTTGGTGGGTAGTGCCTGAAGATGGAAGCAATTGTAAGTTTCTGGCTATGGTCAGTAAAACTAAAGGGTTTCCATGTGGAGAAGGTTGACCACCACCACTGGCTTGCTTAAGGAGCCAGAGTTTTCTTTTCTTTTTTCTTCTCTTTTCTTTTCTGTAGTTCTTTGAAAATGGAGGTCAATTGGTGTTACTCTTTGGTATACTACCTGAAGCCCTAGAAATAAATGGGAATAATTGCCCAGCCCCAAAGGTGGAAGGACTTTTAAAATCTTTTCCTCATGTTGTCCCTGATCCCTATGGGTAGCACAGCTCAAAGCAAACTCTCACAAGTTTCAGGCAACTTAAACCTTTTCTAATGCTGAATTCTTCCCTTCCCCTATTCAACTGGCTAAGGGCAAAAGAAATGCATCCAGCTTCAGTTCCTACCATTAAAGTTCATGGAATGGGAAGCATGGGAAAGTGTGGCCTTACCAAATTATAAGGATGCTAAAAGTCGGAGATTGCACCCAGGTACCAAAGGAAAGGTCATAGCAGGCTCTGGAGGGAGTACATGCAATGTAGCGCCAGTGCCCACCTAAGGCCAGAGATGTCTGGAACTCTCAGATTGGACCCCACAGGAGGATGCTCTGTGGGTCCTGCAGACCTCATCCTGCCCAAAGGAGACGCCCTTAGCAGAGGTTCTGAGGTCTAGTATAAAGCCATCCTTAGAATTTTCTCTCCCATTTGCGATGCTGCTTGGCCCCAAAATTGCTTAGAATATGAAGTTTACTGTCTAATGAGAAAGTGGAATGGCGTTGCATGTGTCCAGGCTTTCGTGCTGCTGTTCTAAGCAGGGGGCCTGGTTAACGCGTCGCACCCTCCTTTGGTACTGTTTGGTCCCAGTGCTCCTTGGAGTCTGGGCAGGTTTAGCCTTTAAAAATCAAACTGCCATGGAGTCTGCTTTAGCCCAAATTTTGGTTCACAGCCTTCCCTGGATTATCTACTGGGGCAAAGTAAAACCGGCAAGCTTGTATTGCTATCTCATGGCTAAGGTTCCAAGCTATTGGATTTTCATTTATGCTTGTGTATACATGTCTAGATGTGTTTATTTTTATGTAAACTTCTATGTTGTGTCTACCAAACTGGCTTATAAGTAAAACAGCACTCATAAATTAAGTAAATAAGTCTAAGCAGTTTTCAAGCTCATATAACCTAAGTGTAACTCTACTAAACAAGCTAGCTTTAAAATTATTGGTAGAATAAAAATAGAATTTTCCTCATGATTGTCAGCATACATTTTGTCTGAATTTTATGTTTGCCTTTGCTAGATATTTTAAAATGTCAATGTTAATTCAAGCTGGGAGATGCTAGCGGAGAGCCTGCCTCCCTTTCTATTCAAATTCTCACTGAGATAAATGCATATCTTATTGCTTCCTTTGGAAAAGCTCAACCAAAACGCAAAAGAATGCAACCTTTGTCTCCCACCTGTGATCTGAAAGACCTCAAGCCCACTCCTAACCTCGAGTGGTTCCGCCTTTCTGAACCAAACATAAGTTGATTGATGTCTCCTCTCTCCCTTGTTAAAAGTAAAAATTAAGTACAGTGAATGAGATAAATATTTTAGGTAAACGTTTTGTGTACATTGAAATTTTAAGGTTATATTTGATGCTCATTTAATATCTGGATCATTTCCATTAAGAAAGGGTTGTGATATGAGGAAAATTGTGGAATTGTTCTTATCCATAAATGCCCATGTCTAATTCTCATTAACATGTAATTCTGTAAGCAAAATCTGCCAGAAAGGGTTATGCTATTAGTAAATAAAAGAAAAAGAATATTTGGTCTAATTCAGAAGTTATCTAAAAGTTAGTTCAAATTACAGATTTGAAAAGGTTATGAAACAGTGTAGCAAGGAATCATTAAGTAGGAGAGAAAGATGTGGAAAAGTTTAAATAATAAAATATTCTTTGAATCCTGCTAGAGAAACAAATACATTTGGCTAAGTAACATTTTAATAGTTAAGGCTCTTAGACTTAATTAAAGTAAAATGAAATGTAAAGAAATGCATTGGCAGTTTGTCAATTCTTTTTTAAATATAGTTAAGCATGAAATCGAAATTAGTGTAAAGCCAAATTTCACACACATGTTTCCATTGCTTCATACCATGTTTGCCATTTTGCATGGATAGTGCTGGAGTACTTATTTTAACCATGTGCCTAAAGTAAATTTCTTAACTGTACAGAAGGTACAATAATATTGGTGAACTTAAGAATATTGAATTTTGTATCAGAAATAAAATATTCATTATGTGGGTTTTTGGGGGGCTCTGGGTAACACTAGCCTCTAGGGTAAATTGAGTAGGAAAATTTGGGGTTGGTTTTCTACTAATTTGTGTTTGCTTCTAATTTTCCTTCAATTGCTGCTTATTCTCCTCTGGCTTTGCTTGTGTGTATCCATGTATATAAAGCTATGATGATGCTATTTAGTTTCTAGTGGAAAGCTTTTATTTGGTTCCGTTGTTGTATTGGACCGAGCGTAGAAAGTTAGCACCAAGACAAAAGTATGCCAGATTGCAGGATCATTTATTATGCCGGCGACCACAGAGGACTCACGTCTCTCCAACCTGTGGTGTCAAAAGGAGGGTGCCAAGAATATTTATACCCAAAAAACCACCTTGGGAGTGGGGGTGAGGAGCAGGGATGGGGATAAAAAGGTTTTGGACATTCCAAGGGCTAGGGGATTCTGTGATTCACCTCCTGGGTGGAGACGAGGGCGGGGTTCTCCGGACATTCCAAGGGCCAGGGGACTTTTGTCATTCTCTTTGTTACTTCAGTGGTTTACAGAAGTCAAGATAAACATTTGTTTACACACAGATCTTAGTTATCCTGGGCTGCTTATTTTAGTTATTACTAAATAACTAAAGCAAAGGCTAGCAATTCTGGCACAATATCACACCGTGAATAGTGATTTTGTTTCCTATACATTTGTAGTGAGTCATCATCTGTTCGATTTATCTGGAATTCCTGAGCTACCTTTGTCGGACTGCAGAAATTAATGGAGCACACCAGCTTTTTATCTTTAAGCTTTTTGGATTTTAGGCTTCCTGATACTTTAAGTGTGGTGAGTACACTCTCACAAATAGAATTTGAATCATAGTTCTCTCTCTCTCTAACTGATTTCTCCAAAATTTGTAAACTATCTATGAATTCTTAACTCACGACAATGTGTTTGTTTGCATACAGTCAAGCAGGGTAACTAGGGCCACTCAGGGAGAGAGAACCCAGAAACTTGGCATGCTGGCAAAAAAGTTAGAATTTCATACCGCTCAGTCTCTGGCCTTTTTCTCTCTGTGCAAACTGGTTAATCTTCCCTGTGAAGTCTTAAATTAATTTGCTTAATAATAAGAATTCAACTCAAATGTTTTGTCAGAAAAATAGAAAGTGTAATGCCTTTCAGTTCACAAGATTTTAGCAATCTTTGGGAAATAAAGGTGTTTTTCAAAATTGTTGATAAAATATTATTGTCTTCAAAATGTAAACATGTGGTCTAAATTATGTTCAAATAATAGGTTTGCTAAATGATTTAATGTCATAAACTATTTCTTTGACTTTTGAAAATTGATTAACTTGCCTCCCTCCTGATAGGGCTCGGATAAGTGGAGGAACACCAGTTTCTTCCTCTGGAGTCTAATTAGGTAAAACAACACAGAAACATGTGGAGTGGTTTTTAAGGAGTGGAGTATTTAATAGGCAGGATAGAAGGGACAAGAAAGAAGGAAGAAGCTCCCCTGCACAGAGATAGAAGTGGGGCCTCCAAAGCCAAAGGAGGAGACCTCAAGTTCGGAGGATACCAGCCGGTTATCTGCCATGGCTGGAAGAAGCGGTGTCTGATTTGCATAGCGCTCAGGGGATTGGTTTGACCAGGCATGTCATTCATGTAACCAACAAAAAAATCTGGCCATTCCACCCTAGCCTTTTAATATGCAAATGCAGGGCACCATTATGTTTTACACACATGGGCATATGTGGGGGCAGCCATGTTGTCAAGCACATGTAGGGCCAAGGACAGGAGGACAACAGTGGAAATCACCAGTATGGGTGGACCCAGTTTCTAATGGATAACATTTGCATGTTAAAAGTTGTCAGCCAGGCGATGTTGGGTGGACTCAGTTTCTAGTGTCCTGCATTCGCATATCAAAGGTTGTCTGCCTGGCTAGCTGGGTTTGCCTGGGTCTAAGAGTCAGGGCTTTTCTACTAGACAAGAAACATTTCTGGAACGCCTTTAAAAATGAAAACCTTTGCTGGGCACAGTGGCTCATGCCTGTAATCCCAACACTTTGGGATGCTGAGGCGGGTGGATCACGAGGTCAGGGATTAGAGACCATCCTGACCAACATGGTGAAACCCCATGTCTACTAAAAATACAAAAATTAGCCAGGTGTGGTCATGGGTGCCTGCAATCCCAGCTATTCGGGAGGCTGAGGCAGGAGAATTGCCTGAACCCACGAGGTGGAGGTTGCAGTGAGCCAAGACCACACCATTGCACTCCAGCCTGGGTGACAGTGGGAGACTCCATTAAAAAAAAAAAAAAAAAAAAAAAAAAAAAAAAGCCTTCCAAGGACCTCTTTTCCTCTCTATCTGCATAAAATACTTCTTTTTTTTATTTTTTTTGAGAGAGTGTCTCGCTCTGTTGCCAGGTGCCAGGCTGGAGTGCAGTGGCGCGATCACTGCAACCTCTGCCTCCCAGGTTCAAGCAATTCTCCTGCCTCAACCTCCCAAGTAGCTGGGACTACAGGCAGCGCATGCACCACCACATCCAGCTAATTTTTGTATTTTTTAGTAGAGAGGAGATTTCACCATGTTGGCCAGGATGGCCTCGACCTCATGATCCGCCCACGTGGGCCTCCCAAAGTGCTGGGATTACGGGTGTGAGCCACCGTGTCTGGCCATAAAATAACTTCTTAATAACTCCTACCACACTTCCAGCTAGGTGAGGCCTGGGGATGTGTGGACTTGGCCACACCCGTGCCATGCTGGAAACACAAATCTTATCAGAACACAATTTACCAGGTTCTATAATAAAGTTAAAATTGCTAAGAGTCACCATTGTAATATACAATTAAGACTGTTAAAAACAGTTTTACACCCAAGTTGTAATAAACAGTAGAATGTGGTTTTCTTTGTTTTGTAAAACATTATAAGAGTTTTTTGCTTCTTTAAAATTTCTAAGTCGTCATTTTGGTAAAATAAATAGTTTATGGTAATCTAGAGTTCCAAAGTAAAACATCAGTTTCTAAATTTTCTTCCTAATGCCCAGCTTTCTGGACAAATAATCAGTGGGCCCCTGAATCACCTGGAAAAGTGGTATGCAGGATTATTTCACATGTTTAGGTACATGGGATTATCAAAATGATGTTTAATCTTCTTTAGGTTATATTTTTGTGAATAATACTAATATATATTCTAAAATTATATGGGATTATAGAATTCTAATGTCTAAGTATATGCTACCAATCATAATTATAGTTATCATGTTGTTATTGTGAAACAGAGAAATAATCAAATTTTCTTCTCAGTGCTATGCACCTAATTTGCAAAAACAACTGGTATCCAAGAAGATATAAATCTAATGTTAATTAAGCATGGACTCAGGAAGAAAGAGGATGGCCACCTTGTCCTTTCTGAGTCCTTAAAGCTTTTATTATTAAAAGTTCTTGATTCCATGACTCATCATGGAAAAGATATAATGATCCAAATTGAATACATTGGTATAGTGATTTACAAATTACTAAAATAATTTATAACCAATGCTTGATCTCATAGTACTGGAAAAAACAAAGCTCCAGGTACATTTAGTCTCCTGATGGGACATTTAAACATTTTATTAACAGATTTCATTCAATCGTTATTTTCAATGGATGTCTTCTGGTTGTATAAAAGCTTTTCCATACAAGAGGGACGATGTTACAGCAGTAAATTACTATGCTACAGTTATTCTCAGCAGATAAAGAAAGATTTTTATGATTTAAATCTTCTGGAAACATCATAGAAAGACTGTCATTGCTATCCACACTACAACAAAACTTCAGGACTTTGAGCTTTGGATTCACGATCTCACAACTGAGAAGGATCCCTCCAAACTTTTGGAACTGTGCACGCATTGGAACTCTTGAGGTAAAGCTAACCAGGAAATTTCTGCCAAGAAGAGGATGGCATCATTGATGTGAACAGCTTTTCCCGAGGTCACAGATTAAGACTTCAACTGTCATGAAACTCTTATCCTTGATATTTTTTTCTTGCTTCTGCCTCTATGAGCAAGGGAAGCAGAAAAGGGGTCTGTGATGTGCGCTAATGGGGTATAATTTTATTTGTGAAGGAGTTTGTATCTTTATACATGGATTACTTCATACTCTGCTAGATAAAAGATGAAGGCCCAATGTAGGTAAGAAACTTTAATGGTACTTATGCTACGTCATAATCAGTCAAAAAAAAAAAACATTGATTCACTCCCCTTAACCCACATCGTGAGTTAGGGAGAACATTGCCAGAAGGCTTTCACTCTTCTAAAGTCCTTTTGTTAGGTTCTTTTTCATGATTTAAAATACAAGAAGCAATGTTTAGAAATGTATCCCTCATGATGGGTTCTATAGCAAATTCTACTGTCAAGGCTACAGTTACTCAACCAGCTTTAAATTCTCTTGTGAAAGTTATGCTAGAATCAGCTAAACAGGAAAGAATCTGTGCAGCTGCTGGCACTCGCCGCCTATGGAGAAATACATTAAGTGAAGGCTATAGAAATTTGGGGATTAGGGGACTGACAAATATTGCTTAGCCAAGTGAGTAAACTCTTTATCTACCTCATTCTTCAATCTATTTGATTTTAGGAAGTTTGGTTTATGGGGACCATGGGTAAGGGGCATACTCCAGACTCTTGATATTATCTTCCCAATAGTCATAATAACAGTCACACTAGTGCGCGGTATCATCTCAAAGGTTTAAAATGCTTGCATGCAGCCATCTCTAGAATGCCATATGGTCTCTCTTCAACTGGAATAGCAGGAGCTGAAAGAAACGTGCAGCCACGAGGACCTCATAACCTATAAATGATGTGCTGAGACCAGAAACCCAAAATAGTGGTATCTGAGAGCGGTGCTATAGCCCTAAGTGAGAACCTGGCCAAAAAGGGGGAATTTTTTAAAACAAATTCTGGGTGTCTATTGTTTTGGACTGAGCTTATGCACTAGGCTCCACCAAAACAAACCAAACCACATTGGAATCACTTGTGCTAAGACTAAAAGAAACGCAGATTCTAGAGCAGACCAGGTTTTGCTTTTTCTCCTACAAATCTCGATAACAAACATTTCTGACAGCATAAGTATCAACTCTGTGAAGTCCCCATTAAATCTTTTGACCAAGTTCATTTCCTCTCACCTAGACATCATCAAGCTTCAGCTAATCATGCAACAAAGGTTCCAACCAGTTCCAGGTGAAGACACCACCCTTGGCCATCAAGAAACTACCTTGCCTCCAGTAGACAGAATAGGGTGAGAGTTCCATGATCCCCAAGAGGCAGGGACTGTGTCCCAAGTCAGCATGAAGCAGTTACAGAAAAAAGATCATCGGTCCCTCTGCCTGCCATAAAGATTTATGGGGATCTCCCAGGGGAAGATGAGGCAGGAAAATAGGATCTAGAGGCACGGAACATAAGGCCAATTCACACTTCTGCTATAACAGGAAATATCCTTTCCATAGCGCATACACGGAGTAAATGACTTTGTAACTTTATTTCATCTTCTTCATTTTCATAGGCATACCCCAAGTGCAGGGTAAACTCATAAAAACTCTGTAACAGGGTTTTTGAGCCTCTATGCTCAGGCCCACTCCCACATTGTGGGGTGTACTTTCATTTTCAATAAATCCCTTCATTCCTTCCTTGCTTCGTTTGTGCATTCTGTCCAATTCTTTGTTTAAGATGTCAAGAGCCTGGACACCTTCAGCCATTAACAGGGGCACTATCTTCCTTGATGATTACATTGCAAAGATATGGTCCCAGGTCTCTGAGAAAGATATTCCTGGTTCCTAAAGCTGGCAAGATGTTTATTTGGCTTAAAAAAAAATTCACATACATTTCAAAGAGGCAGAATAATAACTTATAATTACAAGTTTTCTAAAGTAAATGTTCCAAGAAAAGGGAGAAAATGCCTCCTTATTTTCAACAAGGGATTTTATTTTAAGATTGTATTTAAAATATGTGAGACTCACCTATATGTGAGCTTCATGGTATGGAGTATATATTCCCTGGGCACAGACACACGTGTGTGTGTGTGTGTATGTGTGTGTGTGTGTGTGTGTGTGTGTGTGTGTGTGTGCGCGCGCGCGCGCGTTGTGGGTGAGTATAAAAATTATCCCCAAGAAGGCTAGAGCAGACTCTCTAAAATGCATGGTCTTCTGGGCAGAGGTCATTTGTGTCCTGGTTCAGGGAAATTGGTGGACACCTCTTCTTTTATCTGCTTAATGTGTATCTTATCTGTGAAATAAAATGAATTGTCAGCAACACTCTCGACAATGTCTGGCACCCCATACTCTGTGTTCTTATTTTGATTTTCATTTGGCCACAAGCCACAGGACAACTGGGAATGTCCCACTCCAAGTCCTATCACATGTCCATAGGAGCTAAACGAGTACGTTCACCCAAGCATGGATCATATTCATTTCTGAATGGTTGGCCCCATGTGATTGGCTTTCCTTTTAGCTATTTTAATGTTTATTTTCTTCATAACTCATTTATATATTATATAAATAATATATATTATTAATGTATATATTAATAATATATATTATTAATAATTTATATATTAAGAACATAGATATTAAAATAGCTAAAAGGGAATCCAATCACATAAGGTCATTTATTTATAAATTTAATTATATATAAAATATAAGTTATATATATGTGTGTATATATATACAGACACATATACACACATATATATTGTTAATCTTTTAAAGAAGTAATTTAAAAACCTTTCTGAAATGAATGAAAAACAATTGATCGAATTAAGGACAATTGGGAGATGTGGCTGGCACAATGACTGCTGTCCATGTCTTTAACCTGTTGACAACCTAAGTTTACAATAACCAGTCTCCAACAAAGATGACCAGTAAGGGCTAAATTAGGCACAGGGATGAAGACGAGAAAAAAATCCAAGATAGAATAGTATGGGCTGTCAAGTCAACAGAAGGGAAGATCCTGGGGAAAATATGAAAGGGTCAGAGGGTTGTTATTTGATAAACTGGATTGGAGAAAAGCATCTGGGAATAGAAGAAATTTCATAGGAAAAATTTTACTTGTAGTTATTCTTAGGCAGTTATCTTTCATTTTTTTAAGAAATACTCTAGAAAGGTAAAAATCTGCTCCTTAGTGAGCAAGGGCTCCTTGCCCGTTCCTCAGCCCCAAGTACTTTAAAGATAATCCTGTCCTCCTAATTGCCCTTGAATTTAGAAATTGGTCTCTAGGATTTGTTTTTATATTAATCTTCTTAGAATTCATTCCTGAAGAGCCGGCTCATATTCTGCTTGCTGCTCTTTCTTGCAAAGTAAAGGAAGAGCAGCAAGCAGAAAACTGTAAAGAAAAAAACTACTTTAAATAGTATTTTCTTGTTTTATGAAAAATACGTTATTTTAAAATGAAAAGTCATAGATACAATCATAAATATTTTAAGTAAATTTTACAAATTATTTTAAAGTAAAGGTGTATTTAATATGTATTACATGTACTAAATGTCAATAGAAAATATTTTTAAATATATTTTTATGTATATTTTAAAGACTTTTTTTAGTTTATGACAGATAATAAATATTTTTCTCAGATTCTGCAATTGGCATCTATAATCAAATTTCATTGGTCAAACATCTTCATTTGAGGATTATTTTGTTACACATGTAAATTAAATAAACAATTATTCTTTATTCAAATAATGTTATTTTATAGCTAAAATATATATATCATTTAAGGGACTCATTGATTAGAGATTATTTAAAGATTTCAATAGTGTTAATTTATGAGTCCTTTCATTTTACAGACTATAAAACACATTTTTAGTGGAATTAAGTGTCCTGCATAAAATCACAAAATTAATAAAGGATGGAGACAACGATAAACTCCAAATTCCCCAACTGCTATCTCAGCAGTTATTCTATTACATAAGAATAAAGTCACAGAATCAAAATGTGGAAAAAGAGAAGATACAAAAAGCCTTTTATTGAAATCTGTTACTTGAAATCAAGAAAAAACTTGACACTTCTTCCCTATATTTGAGTACAGACATTCATAACTAGTTAACACACAAAATGGACTCATACTGAAAGTAAAGACAAACAGAAATCTTTCAAATGTGAATTTTTTTTGAGTGATAGATTTTGAACTGTAATACAGGTTAATGATGTACTGATTACCTACGTATTTGAGTTCAGTGATACAGAATAAACTCACACACTGCAAGTTACGTGAAATGAGTTTCTTACTTAGAGATAAGGCATCAAGAGGCAAAAGAAACCTAGCATCTATCATGAGCCATTCCCTCAAGGTTCAAGAAACTGACCAGGATGGACGGAGTATTGACTGGATGAGCCTTACTTGCTGCACAGCTGACGGATGCTGAAAGGCAGCCCTGGGTCATATACCTCAGGGGCAACATGACTGACTGGGCAAAGCTTTAAAGGACATTCTTTCTCCAGGTGCCAGAGGAACAAAGCCTATGGTGTCCTGGGGAGTTTCTCTGTATCGGAAGATGTTACATTTTTTAGGTGGGATGGGAACAAGAACCAGGCCATTTCAGGCGGTTCTTTGCTATCTCAGCATACTGCATCCCAGCACATTTTACGGTTATTCCTGAGAACCACAAGCAAAGAACTTGGAGTGGGAATAACTGTGTCTTTCCAAGCCTCCTGTATTAACTTTTAAAATATGAAATAAGTGTACTTACATGAAGCAAATATATACATTTACAAAGATTATTTAGCTGATAGGATAATATTTTATAACCATTTGATTACCAAACATAGGGCATAGGTACAGCCGATCATCTTCCTAAACAATGAGGGAAACCTAAAATGCTATTATTACTAATAGCAGCTTAATCATGGCTGCTACAGTCAATTTCCTAATGCATGAGATGGTAATCATAGCTGCCTCCTCTACCATCCATTCATTCCATGTCCCCTTATCTTTGGTCAGTATCATGGCTGCCTGGAGTGTGCCAACCTTCATTACTGCAGTTACCTACTGTTTGATTGTCTTCTCTGTATTGAGTTGCTACAACTTCAATTGACCAGGACTATTGTGCAATAGGGGTGCTAAGAGCACTTCAGTAAATCTCTTGTTCCAGATTAATCTCTTTATCCTCAGCATACATCGGTAACTCTCTGTCTCCTGGATAATTGGGATCAAGCTCACTGGGTCATAGAGTGATGCACCTTTTTTTTTTTTTTTTTTTTTTTTTTTTTTTAATCTATTGCTTTAGTGCTACAAAGAGCCCAAAATAGCCAGGGGGTAGTCTCTCCTGCCAATTCATTGAAACCCTGACTGGATTCCCTGGTAGAAATAGTACTTGCTTTGGCACTAGGGTTCAGTTGATTAACTCTGAGGCAAAAACTTCTTAAACTGTGTTCTCTGGTGACCTGAGGAAAGCAGCCACTCTTGACGCGATCACTTAGTTCCACGACACATTCATGCTTACTGTGGCAAGATGGCATTGTCTACTGGATACTGGGTTAGAACATATTTCATATATGTTAGGACTCAACATACCTGTCAATAGGCCTCAGGTAGTACTGTAACTAAGTTTTCAGTTCATCCCTGGTAGAATAAATTATTTCAGCAAATGTTTAATTTCCTTTTCTCCTATCCTTTTCTCCCTATCCAAGTTCACATGCTTTCCCACTATTCTGACTTTAGGCTTAGCTTATTGACTTGCTTTAATGGATAGAATATGAACAGAAATGACTATGCCAATTCTGTGAAGAACAAAGGCTTTAAGAGATATTGTGTGCGCCCTTTTGGTCTCCTACGTTCCCTGATACAAAATAACTGCTGTTACTTCAGCCTCCACCCTTACATGAGATATGTGCAGAGCAATCCTACACTAGAGCTCAGCTAAGCCCAACCAGCCCAGGAACGATCTGCAAGTCCACAGCTAGCCAGCCAGACGCCGAGGTAGACATAATGATCGTCTTTAAGCCGCTGAAGATTTGCAGTGGTTTAGAGCTGAAATTGCCTTTCCAATTCCATCAAGGCAGCTGTTTCTGGGTGATGGGGCATGTGATATAGCTGGGAAATGGCATGGGCAGGATGCTGTTGTCGCACTGTCTTTGCTCTAAATTGGAAATTGTTAAAGGTGATACCGAGTGAAACACCATCGTGATGCCACAAATGGTAACATAAATGCATAAATGGTAGGCCTGGCTGCAGCACTGCGTGGAGGAGAGAAAAATCCATACCAGACTTAGTAGTCTGCTCTTTTAAAAGAAAGAACTGCTTCATTCATGGTGGGATAACACAATATAATCAATTATATTGTCACCAGGTTGCTTAATAATACCCTCAGGACAGGGTTTGTAAGCTAAAACTCTTGGGTAAAGTCTTGTCTCTGTTTTTGACAAAATGTTATTGAATTACAGCTACTCCCATTGATATATTTACTGCCTATGGCTGCTTTCAGGTCATAATGGTAGTCAGAGTTTAGTAGCTGCAATCGAGACAATATGGCTCACAAAGCCTAAGATATTTACTATCACGATATTTGCAAAGAAAGGTTGTAGACCCCTGCCTTAGCAGTTATTTGCGAGATCCGTATCTGAAGCTTATCTTTGATTTCTGCTGTTGATAGGTTGATTACCCAGCACATAGTTAGATACATTTAAATGAGAAAAAAGGAAATTTATAGCTCTTATCTCTGCAAACCAAACTGATACAGCTCCGATGACTGGAGGAACACCAGTTTTGCGCTGATAGGATTAATGGCATGGACACACGTGGAGTGGATTTAAAGAGCAAAAAGATTAATAGGCAAGAAAGAAGGAAGAAGAAAATAGCTCCCCTGCACAGAGACAGAGGAGGGAACAAAGAGAAAACCCACAAGGAGAAAACCCTGGGTACAGGAGAAAAGTGGCTGCTTATAGAGGAGGCTGGAGTAGGTGGTGCCAGGTTTGTATAGGGCTCAGGGGATTGGTTTGATCAGGCATGTCACTCATGTAGCCAGCACATGGTGGAAGTGGCGTGGGAGGGACTGGCCCTTCATCCTAGCCTTTTCATATGCAAATGCAGGGCACCATGTTGTTCTACATATGTGGGGGCAGCCATATCGCCAGGCACATGTTGGGACAAGGACAAGAAGAAAACAGGGGGAATCTCCATATCTGGGTGGACCCAGTTTTTAATGGATGGCGTTTGGGTATAAAAGCTTGCCTGCCAGGTTGTAAGAGCCGGGGCTTTCCTGCTAGACAATAAATGTTTCTAGGGTTGCTTTAAAAGAAACAAAAACTTCCCAAGATCCGCTTTTCCTCTCTATCTGCCTAAAATACTTTCTTAATAACTTCTATAACAAAACCACTTTGGGAACATGGGCCCTTTGAACAATCACCACATTGGTTGAGAAAAGAACAGCAGGCTATCTACAGGATAATTCCTACCTCTCCTTTAGACCCCCTGGCCATCTGTTTTCTAGTGATAGTCTTTTAAATATCTGACCAGTTAACCAACCATTTAGCTATGAGTAATGGATTGATATAGATACACATATCAGGCTATCATCTTTGTACACCAAGTGGACAATTATTTGTATCACCCAATGTTCTGATCACTGAGGAGTATTTTCTTTCAACATTTTCTTTCTGGGCCACCCAGGAGTGAGGACGGAGTAATCAAATACAAATACAAATACAAAATACATGGAGAATTGGTCTTAACCAGCTTAGATTTTTGACCAGGTAAGGATGGCAGAGGAACACAAGAACAAATGAATATAAATATATGCAGTGTAGAGACAAGGAAGTTAGACAAGAACCTTCTTGTCTCTACCAGTGGTAAAAGGAATACCAGTAGTATATCTGAATGTATGTAAATCATAATAGGTATAATTTTTGAGGGATAAAAGAGAAAAAGAACTCTGCTGGTAGCAATGAGTAAGTAGTATAACAATTCTATTTCCAGACCCTGAATTTTGTGTATTGTAAAAGAAAAACAAGACAGAAGTATAACAAAATAATTAAGGTATCGCATCATGGACATACTGCTTGAGTTTGTAGCTGGGTTTCCTTACACAGTGTGGCATGATCTATGTTATCTAATGGCAAATTCACTGTTCCTCAGATTTGTTACATATAATTTGGGGCTAATGGTAGTACCTATCTCATAAATTCGTTGTGAAAAATAAGTTGTCTAATACATGTGAAATGTGTAAAATATTGTGTGGTCCATTGTGTGCTTTCATTAGTGTTTGACAAAGTTATAGAGGGTATGGGCAGCTGGTCCTCTATGCAAGAGTTAAAGGAATGCTCACTACAAATGCCCAGTGGTTTTAAATTTAAAAAAAAAAAGTCATCCTATTTCTACATCAGAGAAGTCTGACATTATAGAAAGTTGTTCTAAATGGTAAGCACTGGGATTCACAAAGTATCTTGGAAGGTTTATAGAGAAGAATCTGTGGAGAAACTGAGTTCTACCCAAGGAGATGTGAGGGTATGAGTCCAGCTGCATGTGACTGATCTGGGAGGCTGGGACATTTGGGGCAGAGAAGACGCGTAATGAGACTTCTGTGTCAGACTTGGCAAGCTTTGTCTGTAAAGAGACAGAGCATAGATACTTTAGGCTTTGTGGGCCACAGGATCTCCGTTCAGAACTATTCAATTATTCTGTTTAGTGTAAACATAGCCATAGACAATAGGTACACAAATGACTATGGCTGTGTTCCAATAAAACTTTATTTAAAAGTATAAATGGTAGGCCACATTTGGTTTGGAGCCAGAGGTTACTGTATTGGTTATGGCTACTATAACAAAGTTCCACAGCCAACATACATTTATAAAATTAATTTTCTTATGTCAAGGTGCCGGCAGGGCTGATTTCTTTTGAGGGCTGTAAGGGAAGAATTTGTTACAGGCCTCGCTTCCTTGCTGGTAGGTGCTTTCTTCTCTGTGTCTTTTTGCATAGTGTTCTCCCTGTGTGCATTTCTGTCTCCAAAGTCCTCCTTTTTGTAAGAACACAGGTCATATAAGGTGAGTCCCTATGCTAATGATCTTACCTTAACATAATTAACTTTATGAAAACCTCATGTCCAAATAAGGTCATATTCTGAAGTACTGGGGGTAAGGACTTCAGCCTATACATTGCGATGACGATCTATATTCAATCCTAAATAATGCCTTATTTTCTTAGGCCATGTGGAAAACAATTATCAGTCATTTTCTTATAACCATATATGATTTTTTGCTAAAAATTTGAAACAGGAGTAGAAAGCTTTCATCAGCAACTCATTGACATCTGCTCAGTTGTAGCTCTTTTACCTGAATGCAAACAAAACTCCAATTTAGGTTTTCTTTTCTTTTCTTTTCTTTCTTTTTGGATGGATTCTTGGTTTGTTACCCAGGCTCGAGTACAGTGGCATGATCTTGGTTCACTGCAACCTCCACCTCCCAGGTTCAAGCAATTCTGCCACAGCCTCCCAAGTAGTGGGGATTACAGGCGTCTGCCACCATACCTGGCTAATTTTTGTATTTTTCATAGAGACGGGGTTTCATTATGTTGGCTAGAATGGTCTCGAACTCCTGACCTCACAACCTGCCCGCCTCTGCCACCCAGAATGCAGAGATTACAGGTGTAGGCCACCATACTCGGCCTGACTTAGGCTTCATTACAGCTGATTTGATAATAAAACCATGTCTCAAGTCCAAGAAGTGGCTGACTCCAGAAATCAGAGTCACTGGCTGGTCAGGTCAAGAGATTTTCAGGGTTGACATATAAGGGCCAAGGTGGACCATGCACTTCATCACTTCCATAAATGCTACCTTCTTCTTCTTCTTTTTTTGTTTGAGACAGAGTTTCGCTCTTGTTGCCCAAGCTGGAGTGCAATGATGTGATCTTGGCTCACTGTAACTTCTACCTCCCAGGTTCAAGGGATTTTCCTGCTTCAACCTCCCAAGTAGCTGGGATTACAAGTATGTGCCACCATGCCCGGCTAATTTTGTATTTTTAGTAGAGATGGGGTCTCTCCATGTTGGTCAGGCTGGTCTCAACCTCCCAACCTCAGGTGATCTGCCCTTCTCAGCCTCCCAAAGTGCGGGGATTACAGGCGTGAGCCATTGTACCCGGCCTCACAAATGCTACCTAAAGAAGACCTGCAAAGCATATATGTTCCTGGATTGAAAACACCCTGGTGAGGTTCTAAGATGGCCAATGTCTAACAGTGCCATCCCCTCAGCATGATGTCAGTGTAGCCCACAGAGTTCCATGCAAACCTCACATCCACCTCCCAGCTTCCTCCCACTTACCATGATGCAGCCCACACCACTAAGAGTGTTGACAAGAAGAGTGGAATCTACTTTTTGCAGGAGGGAGATGAACATTAAAAATGGGGGAGAGAGTCAGGAAATAAAGTTGGCAGGAAGGTATTTTCATGAGGTAATTGTTTAGGCAGAAAAGTAAAATATGAAATAAATACATATGTTTATGTATATGCATAAATATATATTTATACATGCATATATATAAAATTGCACTTTTAATAGAATGTATCATATGGACATATGGACAGTATGAATACATTTTCAAACCATGTCTGGACAACCTATCTGTGTATATGTGTGTGTGTCTCTGCGTGTGTGTGTGTGTGTGTGTGTGTGTGTGTGTGTGTGTGTAGCAGGATGCATATTAGGTTTTTTGTGGTTTTAGTTAAATGTATGATGTTGGGAAGGGTGAAGTCACTTAGGAGAGGTGGAAAAGTGATAAGAAGAGAAAGGCCAACCCCACAATTAAAAGAGCGAAATTAGATTGCAACGAAATACTTGTATTTTTATTACATTTATGCATGTATTTAAAATTATGCATATGCGTGGGAATATATCTATATAAAAAGCTTCAAAAGGTGGTGAGGCAAATGCGGAGGTCTGGAAACTAAAGGAGCAGCTTTGCCTACTTCACAGTTTGCATTGAGCCATGTTCAGCATGTGCTTGCTTGGAGGCTTCCAGGAAGCCTGCAAGAAGCAAAAATAGTTTCTCCACTTAACATTTTCCATGTAGCCAAAAGTTTTAACAGTGTATTTTAAATGATTTAGTGAAGTTATGATTATTTTCTCATGTAAGTGAAAAACTGGTGTATCCTGGCACCCCCAGTTAGAATTATTAGGCGATAAAAGCAAAAGTTAGCAAGCTTAAAGCAATCATATATAATCATAAGACCAAGCCTTTAGGTAGCACTTACTGTGGGCCAGGCACTCTGAAAACATTTTAATGTATATTTACTCCTTTAATCCTTCTGGGGAAGCTATGAGGTAAATACTGCCTTTAACCACATTTTTAAAAATCACGTTTATTTTCTGTGCTATGCAAGAAACATCTAAAAATTAAGCAGCTTAAAATTACAAATGTATTACCTCATAGTTTCTGAAGGCCAGGAGTCCGAGCATGACATGGCTCAATATGCTGCTCAGGAAAACACACAGCTAAAATCAGACTGCCAGCCATGTGAGGGTTCTCATTTGGAGCCCAAGGTTTGTTTCTAAGCTCATGTAGGTGTTGGCAATTCCCTCTGTAAGGATTTTCTTTATAAGGCTGAGGTCCTCAACTTCTAGAGGCTGCCCTCCTCAGTAGACATCTTGCAGTGTGGCTGTTTGCTTCTCCTCTACTGTCCCTGAAGAAAAATATCTGCTACTGTTTTGAATCAGTCTGAAAGACTTCTTTCCCTAACCTCCAGACTGTCTTTAAAATGGCTCACCTGATTAGCTTAGATTCACCCAGGATGATTTCCTTTTTCATTAACTTAAAGGCAACCAGTTACTGACTTAATCACGGAAGTAAAATCCCATGATATTCACAAGTCTCTCCCACACTTACAGAAGACATTAAACAGGGCATGCATACTAAGGGCAGAAATCTTTGGGGCCGCTTAAATTCCTGCCTACCACAGAACCTAAGACAAACGAGAGAGGTGAGGATTGCTCCATATCACAAAGTCAGTCTCCATTTAAATTCCATGTCGAGAATCATTATGTTATACCATGTAGTAATAGAGGAGTTTCAGCTCACATCTTTTAGATATTGTATTTGGTGTCAAGAAAAGTTAAGACTGAGATTTTATCCTGCTTCCAAACCAACAAGTTATTATTCTCTAGTTTTAGTGGGTGCTAGAAAGAGACACAACATTCCTGCATCAAAGACAAAGGACACTTTATTACAGTAATGGCAGTACCCAGAGTATCAACATTTGTGCTGGTTTTTTGAGCCTCAATTTTTATAGGGTGACAAAAAGAAGTCCACATGACATTGGCACATGTATTGGATTGTGTTACTGTTGGAAAAAAACACTTTATTTAGCGAACTATATCTCTTTTACTAGACGTTAAATTGTCCTGATGCTTGCCATATGGAGAGATATTATCTTTATTATACTGGACTGTAGGCAAACTTTTCATTTTCTCTGTAGAGAGATACTATCTTTACTTTTCATTCCAGTTTCCTACACAGACATTCTTGAAAAGCTAATGCTTAACACAGGCAATGCCTCTACTTGCAAGTATGTGAAAATATGAGATCTCTTGGAAATGACTGTCCACTCATATCCACCCTTTGTTTCTATAGTCTCGATTTCTAGTAAATTCTCCCATAATTACATTGACCTTTGGAATAGATCTCATGGACTGAGTCTGGAATCAAAGCTATTTCATTTGTCCTATAACATCTTTAATTAAATTTGCTACCAATAACAGCAAAGATCAAGATGAGGCCACTCTTCATCACTGACCTCAATCATGTCCCATTTAGGACCTCAAACAAAACTCCAAATAAACCAACCTAACAAATTTCACAAATTGTGAAGTTCTACCTTCACAAATCAGGTGGCTTTCTCCTTAATGTCTTATGTTGACATTTTTACTTGACCTGAAAATTAATCCAGGTAAGTCAAAGTGAATTCATGATTTCACAGACTCTACTTGCAAAGCATGGACAATTTTTTCATCCATAGCAACACTAGTCAGTGAGTTGCAGATGAACTGAATACTTTCCAGGGTCAAGATATATCTTCCAGGACCAAGGTAGTATGCTTGAGCTACAGTCGGAAATATATTTCCTATCATCATTTCTAATTAGAGAATTCCCTTAGAAGGAAAATTGCCCATAGCATGCACACAAATAATGAGTCAGTTATTCCTCTGGGAAGTTGTCCTGAGTAAACAAAGTCATCTGATTTGGGGTAATGACACTTCATCCAATCTGCTCACTATCAGAAAATGGCTCAGGTGTTCAGGGAATATTTCAAATATATATTTCCTCATTAGCACATTTCTCCATAAGTTTCTTCCTGATTGCGGTAACTCCCTCTGGACTTGATGTACATTTACAGCATACACATGTACAATATCAGTTATAAATTCAGCCATAAAAGCCAGAACAACAGTACATCAAATAGTCAGAAAAAGCCTCACTGATAAGGTTATCTGAGTTTCGTTCCCCAATTGTGAACTTTATCCAAACTCCATCTGTTGAATTTGGATATCTACATCCTGCCAGATAGGGTGGTGACTTGGCTGACTGTCTCCAACAGAGCTATAAAAGTTAGCGTTTCTTTCCTTCCTGAAATTCTCCAAGATACTCAGATTATATTGCTTTTAGTACCCTTATGGACAGGGCATCCTCGATCCCACTTCTAATCATATTTATTCTCGTAATAGCTGCATTCAGATTAGGATGAGATAAAAGGATCATGGTGATGGGAGGGAGAGAGTGACTCCTCACCGTTAAGCAAAAACCATTCACTTTTGCTTTCAAGTGGTAGAACATGTGCTTGGCTTCAAACAAAATTTTGGCCGCCTTTGGCTTGACTTGTTAACAGCAGTGGTTTTCACAGTAGGTTAAGGAATCCATCACAATCTGGGGTATCTACTGCCCCATTTTCATGGTAACATCTCTTAAATGTTTGACTGGTTTCAACATAATGGCAAGGAGATTTCTTTCAAGGCTGTAGGTCTCACCACTAACATTTACTTGGAATTCTTTGGGTCAGTGCAATGTAATAAATGTTTATGTCTCTGTAAAATTCATATGTGGAAGGCCTACCCTGTAGCACTGCTGTATTTGGAGATCGGGCAATTAAGGAAGTAATTAAGTACAAACGAACTCATAAGAGTAAGTCTCCAATTCCACAGAATTCGTGTTTTTGAAAGAAGAGACCCCAGAAATCTTGTTCTCTATCTTTCTTCTTCTATGCACCAAGGAAGTGTCATGTGAAGATACAGTGAGAAGGTGGCTGTCTACAAGTCAGGAAGAGTGTCCTCACCAGGAACTAAGCCGGTTGATATATATGGAATGTCTAGTCTCTAGGACTGTGACAAAATAAATATCTATGTTTAAGCCTCCCAGTCTGCAGCATTTTGTTATGGTAGCCTGAGCAGTCTAAGACAGCTTAGATTCTCATTTTCCAGTGGTTCACCCCTATTAGCATTGTAAACCTTGTCAGGGACAGTGAAGGCTGAAATACATATCAATTTCTCTTCTATAATTTCCCACACAAGTACTTTTTCTCAGGGAAATCACCCCCGAAAGGCCAAATCTCCCCTTTAATAACCAGGGCCTGGTGCAATAAAACTCTGAGACTTTTCACTGCATATTTAAATGTATCTGAGGTTGTCATGATATACTGCAGGAAGGACTAAGCCTTCAGATAACCCAGCTATTGTCATTTTTTTCTTAACAGAAATAGTAAGTCTTACTTCTCATCTCCTAATTGAAACAACCAAATTTGCCATGAATTATTCTGATTTTTGACCACAGAAGTCACCACGCTGTTTACATGCTCAGCATAGGTGTGTTTCTGTAACTATTGACCAAAAGAGGAAAGGAAATTATGCCTGTGAGAAAAACACAACCAAAAATCCTTAGTGATAGTATTTATAGTGATTTGTATGTGAAGCTGACCACAACATTGACTAGGAGACTTCTATATCCAGAGGAGCATTAACAATAACCAGGGCCCATCCGAGTAGCTACCTTTGAAACACGCTTCTTGGTTACGGCCTGTAATCACTTCCTCGATTCTTCCTTCTGAGCAGGCATGAATGAAAGACCATCCATTGTGCAATAATTAACTGTATGATGTGGTTGACATATATTCTCTTGGACTTTTCTCAAATCCTGTTAATTGGCCCCAACACCTTTATTGTTCCTCTTCCAGAAATGTATGTTTCTATCAATTATGTTGTCAAAACTGTCAAGAGCTGTGAAGAATCCAAGACTTTATCTACTTGAAAGTTAACAAGTTAGCCTGTTATAGCTCCATGGATGCTGGCAGAAAGCATGAGACTCCTGGATCAGAGACAAAGGACAGTTAATTACACACAGAAATAGCAGTAGCCAGAAAGTTAACATGTGTGCCATGTGAGCTTAGGGAATCTAAGCTCCAAAGCTGTCATTTGCATTCCAAGGGAGGAACCCCAAGCATAGGAAATCCAAAATTTTTGTGGTGGTCCCTGGACCTACCCAACCTGGAGGAAAACATGACCTTTATGAAACAGTAAGTGAACCTGCATTTTTGTCCCAGAGGGAGAGACTATCTCTCTTGTAAGACTATTTGCTATAGAAAATCTTTAAAAGGCAGCTAGGAATAAAGCCAGCCAGAGACTTTGCTTATAGAGCAAAGGGAGAAAAGCAAGACTCATGGAGAATTGTCTGCAATATTTACTTTCTTAAAATCACTTCTTTTTTTTTCTTCCATAATAAAAGCACCGACTTTTATATGCTGTATATTCTGTAATCATAAAAACTGCTAACATTTACTATTTGGGAGGCTGGAACTGATTTACATATGTGTCCATATTAGCTCATTTTATCTTCACCACATTAGCATGAAGTAGGTGCTATTATTTTATCTCTCATTTTGAAGATGAAAATACTAAGATATGGAGTGCAAACTGCCCAAGTTCACAGCTAAGGGCAATTAATGCCAGAGGACATGGAAAATTTTAATCTCAGGAATTCTGAATTGAGAGCCCATGCTCTTAGCATCAAAGCTAGGGCTACAAGCAGGACCGCATAGATTTAAAATAGACCCAAGAACAAATAAAGTCCTTAGCACTGAATTGGGCACAGGATAATTTCTTAATGGATAATAATTAATATTAGGTTTTCTTATTAGCTCTTATCTTAATTTTTTAAATGAAGAAATTTAGACACAAAGAATATAAGTAAGATGGCCAAGCATTCTCAAGTAATAAATGTTGGAAGCTTGTCTTTAAACCTAATTTTTAACAATTCTAAACTCCTTGTTCACATAAAACGCCATGATACTTTTATGAAAAATAGATTTCTATTGGACATTTCAAAGCATTATCTGATTTCTTATAATTATTTGAAAAGTGCTGTAAATTACAAATATAAATCAGAGAATACATAAATATGAAGTTATAATTATCCTAATATTTATGCACATAGAATAATGTCATTTGATGCAGTTTCATAAACACATCAAATGGGAAGTCCATTTGCATATAACATTCAGCATCATCATAAACGTTGTTTACTCCTTTAGGGCTATTTTGGACCATATTCATTTTGTTTTGAATATTAACTTTTCAACTCTGAAAAGTCAATCTGTATTCTAATCATATCTATTAAACATATGTGTAATTCTTTCAATATGCAAGATAATAATGGCTATACTGCCTTTTATTTTATTATGAAAACGTATAGTATTTCAAATGCCTGTAGAAAGTATGACATAAAGAAGTTGTTAGATTTCATACTCAGGACAAAGGATGACAAGAGAGGAAATCATCATACAATACTATGTAACACTTCAACCTAAAGTAGGAAAATCTCTGATAAAAATAAGATTATTTGATAGAAATACAAACTCTTTTAAGTGCTCATGCAACATAGGACATATTGATTAAGTGGTACATTCGGTACAGGATTTGTGATTTTCTATTGTCACTTAACATTTAGACTTTGTGGCCAGACAGTCCTAGATTGGAACCCAAATTCAGAGACTAATAATTTCAGATAATTTAAATATCTCTGAGCCTTAATTTCTCCATCTGTTACGTGAGAATATCTGGATTGTTGGAAGAAATTAATTAGATACTCTGTGGATACTGCTGATTTCAGTCCAATAAAAGCAAATAATAAACTAGCAGATAATCAATGTAGTTTAACTGTAATTTATTGGAATCTCATGACAAGTTGAGGGCTGTGGTTGATGTTAGAAATCTATGGATGAATAAAGCACCATTTCTGAATGAGAGGGACATTTACTTCACTTGGGAGAGCCACGTGTAAGCAAATACGGCTTACACAATGCACAATGCAGCATGCATGGTATGTACAGAGGTGTACCAAAATAAAGAGCTCGGCATGTCAGGTGGCTCATTCTGTAGAGTGGAATCTACTCTAAAACTCAGGTTATGAGTATAAATATGCTGCTTGAACAGTGGTGATGTGGTCTGTTATCACAGGCAGATACAATACTCCTATGAGACTACAATGTTTGCAGAGCATTCAGGCTTGGCTTTTCTCGTATGTAGAATCTTTCCAAATGTGGAATATATTTGAAAATGTGGCACACTTTGCTTACATTTGTTCTCAGTTTTGAAGTAAATTATTTTAGAGACGGGAAAAGCATGAACCGTGAACCCTGAGAGTGAATGGTATTTACGGAGAACTACAAACAGTTGTGCTGAAAGGCACATGAAAAGCAAAGGGAGCGACAGGTGAGAAAACAGTGGGCATGAAATATCACACAGAGTCAGTTAGCTCTTATTCTGTAGATTAGTGTTTCTCAAAATGTCATCAGAATTACACCCCATGCTGACCCACAGAGTTACAACTTTTGGGAGTATGAATTAAGACTCTGCTCCTATAATTAAATCTCTAATGATTTGTAAACAAACAAAAGGGGACCTTGTGCTCCAGTTCCCTTTGAGCTGGAGCCACCAACTGAGTCATTAGCATTTTTGGTAGATGGCTTTAATGGTCACCAAAAAAAAAAAAAAAAAAAAAAAAAAAAAAAAAAAAAAAAATTGAGGGGGACAAATGGAAAGGCAGAAAGACAAATTAGGAGCCCATGTATTCATTCATACAATAACTTTGGCTATGTGATGTGTAAACATAGTAGGAAAAAAGCAGGTAAATTCTCTGAACTTTTGGTGCCTATGTTCTTCCAGAAAATAAGATGAGTAACGAATAATTCCGGGTTATTTTAAAAGAGATGTTCAAGGGGCTATAGGGGCAAATACACCCTGGTGTAACCCAGATGACAGGGTGAATTGGGAAAAGCTTGAACAAAGCGACGATATTCAGAGTTAGATTAAATAAGTGGATATCACATGGGTGAAGCCTGAAAGCAGGCAGGGGAATGTATTCAAGGCTGAGGCAACATAATCTTTGAAAGCTCTAAGATATGAAAGAACAGAATATGGTTCTTTGGAGCAATTCTTATTTTGGGTTGGGGGACTTCTTTAACAGTACCATATGATAATATAAATCCTCTTAGGAATTTAAGAAGGTTTTTTCATTTCTATGTGCTATAATATTATAAATTATAGGGAAATTTAAAAAAAAAATAAAGTTTGTACTGTAAGTAGGTTTTAAGAAAATAAAACGGCCGGGCGTGGTGGTTTATGACTGTAATCCCAACACTTTGGGGGGCTGAGTCGAGTGGATCTCGAGGTCAGGATATTGAGACCATCCTGGCTAACATGGTGAAACCCCGTCTCTACCAAAACTACAAAAAATTAGCAAGGCGTGGTGGCATGTGCCTGTAGTCCCAGCTACTCGGGAGGCTGAGGCAGGAGAATCGCTTGAATCCAGGAGGCAGAGGTTGCAGGGAGCCAAGATCGTGCCACTGCACACCAGTCTGGATGACAGAGAGAGACTCTGTCTCAAAAAAAAAAAAAAAGAGTAAAGAAAATAAAAAATATTTTACAGCAATATGAGCAAGATATATTTATATGTATTTTGGATAGGCAACTTTGAGTATTTGCACCATTTTTTAGAAAGCATATTGTTGACTTTAATTATCTCAGAAAAATGTGGAATAATATAGTAATAAACAATGTATTGTATATAGATTAATTTGGGGATTTGGAGGACTGAGTATATACCACATATAGATTGAAATAGAATTATATGCCATGTAATATACATACATTGTTTTCATAAGCTTTTATTTAGGTTTCTTGAATTTTTTCTAAAATAAATGAGTGCTTTATCTTAATAATGTTTATGTTTTGCTTCTAACAAGTAGAGAGGGTTTTAGATTGCTATTTAAAAGCAAAAAATAATAGATTAACATTTTATGGTTGCAAATATTTTATTCTTAAGAAATGTAAAAAAGCAATTTCAAATGTAATCAGTCTTCCCTTTTCTCTTTTTTTAGGACTAGAGCTGGTTTCAAAGTTGACAAAGACAACTTGAGATGTTGACATGACATATATAATTTTAATAATATGATTACAATGTGTAGTAGAGTGAAAGTCACCTTACTGTCTATTTGCAGAATTATTATTAATTTGTAATTCAGCATCATCAGTACTTATGCTATCTTCAACCTAGTATTCATTCTGGAAATAAACAAATTAAAAAGAAAGCATTACAGCTAATCAATATGGTAAAATCCGACACAGGTAATGAAACTATTCAGATACAGTACATTGTTTGGCGAGTCATTAGCAAGTTCATTTGGAGTCAATAACCCCTTATATGAGCCTACTTAAAAATTACGGATGTCATACCATTGTATTTTCAAGTGGAACTATGTACAGTATTTAATTATTGAAACCAGAAATTAAAATAGTTTTAATTATCACCATTAGAAACTTGGGCCTGCCGAAAGATCTTTGTAAATCCCTGATTGTGGAAGAAAATTAGAGATTCAGACACACTGGAATGTGCAGAATGGAATACAATCCAATGAAACAGGCCAGTAGAGAATGTGACAGACAGACACACGCACACACACACACACACACACACAGAGAGACAGAGACACAGAGAAAGTTGTATTAGATATATTTGAAAGGCCAATATTTTAAAGCTTTCAGACTAAATTTTTAATAATTCCTTTTTCCTTGTAAACATCATGAGATGACATAAGGCTATTAAGATGAAACTGATATGATCTTACTAGCATTTTTATTCAGATGATCTAAATGAATATTCACAAAGGAATCTGGTAGCTAAGAATGGATAGAAGAAGCAATTACAAAAGTTAAGGTAAGATACAATGGAAGATGCACTTTCGTGTTGGTATGGGAATTGAGAGAATTAAGCATAGTCAAAAATCAGAATAAAGAATCAGCTGCAATTCTTTAGATGTGAGAGAGAAAAGATTGATCAACAAGTTATATGTTAGCAGTGTTTTTTGAGAAAGGTATTATTGAATGAGAATAAAAGAGATGAAAAGGATGACTGTTTTAGTGGTTATTATAGTTGTTTTATTTTCTCCCTTTTTAATGTTTTTGAAATTTATGAATGGCACATCATTGTACATATTTTTGAGTTATTGGTGACGTTTTGATACATGAATAAATAATATAGTGATCAAATCAGGGTAGTTAGCATATTCATTCCCTTAAGCATTTATCATTTCTTTGTAATAAGAATATTTTAAAACCTCTCATACAGCTATTTTGAAATATGCAATACATTATTTTTACCTATAGCCATCCTACTATACAATGGAACACCAGAACTTACTCTTCCTACCTAACCATAGTTTTGTCACTATTGACCAATCTTTCAACATCCCGTTATTTCCCCTACCTCTCCCAGTCTCTGCTAACCACTATTCTATTTGCTATGAGAATGGCTGTCATTTTTTATAATGTAATAGACAAGAATATGTAAATTTTAATAGGAAGAGGTAGATACAGAGGGAGACATTAAAGTGATAGAAAGGGAAATGAATGTTATTGGAAAAATAAGAAATTGGCTGAGATATTGCATCTACAATTTTGATAACACAAAAAGATAGGATGGAGACATAAGAAAAACCTTAAGGAGCTGATAATATTATGGAGATAATAGTGACACATTGATACTTCATTGATCATTTCCCCAAATATCTTATGTTTTAGGTGTGTGGTAGGAGGTAAAGACAAGGGAGAATAGGGTGGAGCTGTGAAGAGTGTGGAGAGCATTTTCAAAATTCGTGGTGGTGAATATCAGATTAGAATTGCATCATTGAGGGCTCATGTGAGGTTGCATAACCAAGAATTTACTTTTAAATCAATCTGCTCAATTGTGAGATGTTCTCAGGTATCACCAGAAGCCACATTGCATTTCTGGATTAGGCAGGACACTTGAATGCCAATTGGATTAGGTTTTGCTAAAATGATTTGACAGCAGAATAAAGAGTTGTGTTGCTGGTGATTCAAAGGTGGTGACGGTGGTGGGGGTGATAAAGGACAATAATCGTTGAAAAAAATGATGAACATTTTTAGTTTCTGTGACATGACTGGACTTGAGAATAATCAGGAATTTGAAGGTCACCCTGAAATTATCCTAAAATTGTCAGGACACGAGGATTGAGAGATGAGTGTGAGAGTGTGTGTGTGTGTGTGTGCGCGCGCGCACGTGCGTGCGTGTACACATATGCATTTATGCACACCTGCACAGATTACATGAGAATATGGCTTAATTAAGAGGCAGCAACAGCAATTAAATTCACTCCAAGCTTCCTTCACCGACGGCTAACAATACACTTAATATGAGAGAAACTCCAACATCTAGGGGGCTGGATTATGAGTTTAATTTTAAACTTGTGAAGAAGTTTTAGGCTTTTCTGGTATATTTTTCAGAGTCCTACCAGAAGACAGCAACATTGTAATTTAAAGATAACAAGTTTAATATAAACAACTATTAACTAAAGCAGAAGATGGAATCTCACAGGGGATTTGCTAAGAAGACTCTGAAATACAGCAATAAGTGATGAGAGAACATTCAATCATTACATCTAGATGTAGAGAGCACCTATGGAAGAGCCCCTCACACACAACATCCTAAACTTGAGATCCAGATCTTAGTGGAGTGGGCATGGCCTTGGCTCACAGAAACATGCAGAAATCTCAGGTGCTGTCGTAGCAGAATTTGCTGAAAATTGGCTCTCTTGTGTTTCTAGGGAAAGCCATCCACAGAGAGGTACCATACCTCAGAGCTCTTAGAAAATCAGCCTGAGGTTTTGATGAGTTAAGCTGCTGTCTGTCCTGCACTGCAGGAGCCAGGTGATGGAAAAGCCATTGCTGAAGGATCTGGATTGCAGAGAAACTGCACACTGCAGGAACTTACTCAGAAGAGCACCCTGAGAACGAAATACCCGCTCTTCCTCCATAGTTCCTCTAGTACCTTCTATTGACCAATTTAAAATCCTGCCAGCCAGCAAAGTGCAGACTTTAAAAGGCCCAGTTTCATTTTCAGAGGAGGAAGTAAAGGATACATATGCAGCTGAGAGTCAGTAATTTGATAAATAGCACAGTGGGATATTTATTGAAAGTAATCTGCTGAAGGAAACTCATAGCTGAAAAAAGAGGTTAGGCAAAAAACTGGAAGTTATCAAAGAATGGGTGTTCTCCAATTATTTCCTTAATTGACCATAAAATTTGTCACAGAAATACACGTTTGAAGGTAAATCAATCACTTTGTCAGCTTGTCAAAAGAAAAAAAAAAGTTGTCATGTATGAAAACTTACATTATTTCTACTCTTCTAGCCTTTAAGTCAACAAACATAATTTATGAAAGGGCCAGATATCAAATATTTGATGCTTTGCAGACCACCTGGTCTCTGTTGCAACTATTTAAGTTGGTCATTATAAGACAAAACTAGCCATAGACAACATACACAAACATAAATAAGGCTCTGTTCCAAACATATTATTTATAAAATAATAATAAATATGCATAATAATATGAAATAAAATTAAACACATATTATTTATAAAAATCAGACATGGGCTATATTTGGTCCACAGGCCATAATTTCTGATCTCTGATTTAGATAATTACAACTGGCTAATTACAAAGAACACATATGATCAGAATTCTCCAAGCAATCGCCAGAATGACAAATCACTGTCTTTGCTTAATTGTTTTTCTTTGTTTTACATATAATCTCATTGTCTGTATTCAGTATATTCATCCATACAATGAAAATAAAACTAATTCTCAAAATTGTAAATAGATACAATGGAAAACATATCAATATTATAAAAGTATGTTTAATTTTATGAAATAATAAAACACTCCTAAATTCAATCTATGGGTGATACATTGAAAAATAATATTCAACATACCATTAAGGAAAAGAAAAGTGGTGAAATTCTATTTACCTACTTTCAGATTTTTAATTGATGGTTTGATCTTCAAGTTTACTTAATTTAGATTTCGGCAAAATTGCTAAAAGACTAGCAGACATCTATTACCCCAATATACATCCATTTTGCTTCAACATTCATAAATTGGGCTACAAGGTTTAGTATCTTATTTCCAATAAATAAGTGTAAAATTACAAATGTTGATTCTTATAAATTAATTCATAGACAAATGGTATGTATTTAGTTATTTTATGAATTTTTCTCATTAAAAAAGGCCACATACATAATTTTAAAATTTCATTTGATGAAACTTACTGATCTCTTTCAAAATTTTCTGTGTCACACACACTGTTCTTGTTACCAAAGTTCACACAAAAAATATTAGAAACTGGAAGATAATTTCTATGCACTTAGTGTTGATGTCTCCCCAAAAATTATGTGTTGAGTCTGTGTTAGTCCATTTTCATACTGCTACAAAGAACTATCCTAGACTTGTTAATTTATAAAAGAAAGAGGTTTAATTGACTCACAGTTTAGCATGACTTGAGGGGTCTCAGGAAATTTACAATTATGGCAGAAGGCGAAGGGGAAGCAAGGCACCTTCCTCACAAAACGGCAGAAGGAGAAGTGCTGAGAGAAATGGGAAGAGCTCCTTATAAAACTGTCAGACCTCATGAGAACTCACCACTGTCAGGAAAACAGCATGGGGGACACCATTTCCATGATCCAATTGCCTCTGCCTGGTCTCTCCCTTGACACGCAGGGATTATGGGGATTCTAATTCAAGACGAGATTTGAATGGAGACACAAAGCCAAACCATATCAGAGTCTTTAGGAAGTAATTAGGGCATGAGGGATCCATTCTCTTGAATGGAATTAGTACCCTTACAAAAGAGGCCCAAGAGAACTGCCCTGCCTATTCTGCCATGTGAAGACACAGCAAGAAGGCACCATCTATGAACCAGGAAGCCAGCCCTCACTAGACACTGATCTGCTGGCATGGACTTCCCAGCCTCCAGAACTGTGAAAAATCCGTTTCTTTTGTTTATAAATTACTCAATCTGAGGTATTTTGTCATAGCAGCCTAAACATACTGACAGAAATTTAGAAGTTAAGCATAAAAGAATGGGAAGCTACTCTCATTTATAAAAGAAGAGGAATAAGTGATAAGATCATTCAGAAAGATGAGCAAAACCTGTTCAAAAGCAGCAGGGAAATCGGTGTGTTAAGAGTAGAGGTTTTGGCCAGACATAGTGACTCATGCCTGTCATCCTGGCATTTTGGGAGTTTGAGGTGGGAGGATTGCTGAGGCCAGGAGTTTTTGACCAGCCTGAGCAACATAGCAAGACTTTTTCTACATAAAAAATTATTTGAAAAATTATTAGAGTATGTGGCATGCACCAGAAGTCCTAGCTGTCTATGAAGTTGAGGTGGGAGGATTGCTTGGGCCCAGGAGTTTGAGATTTCAGTGAGTTATTACATGCCACTGCACTCAGGCCTGCATGACAGAGAAAAATCAGTCTCTAAAATAATTTTTTAAAAATTAAAAAGGTCAGAGGGAATAGTTACAATGAAAATTTATCAATAAATAAATACTGATCATTTTGATGTGATGAGTTGGCTGTGAGTGGTGCTTAGGGAAAGAACAGGTTTAGTTTGCCTGTATACTTGATTACACTTACTAAAACCTTAGATACAATACAACATAAAAAATTCAAGAAGCGAACACTGACTACCTTTAGAAGGTAGAATGAAGAAGAAGACCAGCAGAAGAAATGGAAATGAGAAACGAAAGAAATAAAATGGAAACAGAAGCTATAATGGTAATTTGAAAGCCAAGGAAATTTTGCAGTGAGAGAGTGGTCAGCAGTATCAAATACTAAGAAATGAACTGCATTTGGGGACATAAGAAGAAACACCATTATACAGAAGATACACAGGGGTTGCCATAAGTGAATTCATGTTCAAATTCCTGCCCTGCCATTTAGCAACTGGGTTGCTTTGAAAAGGTTTTGGAGAAAGTCTTTCTGATCCTCAGTTTTATTTGGGAAATAAAAATGCTAATAACAGCTTTTCCAAAGGTTATAATTAAGGATCAAATAATTTACTAATAATGAATCAATTTGGCACATTTATGTTGTAACAATTAGTAGTATTTGTGATGGCACTGAGGACTGGGAGCAAGAGTTAAAGTGCTAAATGAAAGGGATGCGAATGAAGCCTATAAATGTATAAGCTTATTTCAGGAAGTTTGACATTTATGGGAAGCAAAACAAAATCTATTTAAGTTAAGTGGGGCAGGTTTTTGGTTTGGGTTCCAGTAGTTACAAGCTACTGTGCAAGGCAAGTATTTAAGGCAAAAGGAAACATCTTCGCAAAAATAGCCAAGACCGAGAAGTGCTGCATGTCATTTACATTTGTTAATCAGCAGATACCCAGAGTTTAAACTGCCATACATAGCACAGCATACAAAACAGTTAGAATACCCCTACCTAAATCCACCACTCTGAGCTTAATCATGCTATTTAATTGCCAAGCTTAATCTGAAAATAATTGTTCACAGCAATTAAGAAAATGCCCCAATTTCATTAACAGACTTTCTAATTAGAACCTCAACATAAAAGTGCTAATGTTGCTTCATTACCTTTGATTTACTGTTTCTAATACGCACTATTTTTTTATTATCCTTTTCTTCAAACCTGAAACTGTGTTTCAGGGTTAATTTTGTATTGTTCTTTGCAAATATCAAGGGATAATTATTTCTGGATTATAGATAGATCTTATATTAAATTTTCATTTTAACTTTTCACATTAAACACATATTGGGACCAACATTTTAAAATCTCCTTATTGTAGAATAGTTTAAAGCAATTAGCGAGAATTGCATTTGGCTTGAATTGTAAGCAAACAGGTTTTTCAAAATTGAATATGCTTCTTCACATATGGTATCCAATTGTAAAACAGAAGAGCAAAGACAAAAAGTCTAATTGCAACATAAGCCCATTATTACAAATACTTAAGTTGGCAATTGAAGAGAATGGAAGGTGACTTTGTTTACTGGTAATATTAAAATCTAAGCGCCATTAAAAATCTTCAAATATATAAACTATTGTTTGTTTGCTAATTTTAAAAACCTAGGGAATTAATTTTTCTTTTACAATTCCTGTCTTTGTCAACTGAAAAACACCTTCCTTATGTTTTCAATCAGGTATTGCAATATACCTTTTATATATAATATATCAACTATTATGGAATAATTATAGAAAAGCATGGAAAATATACTGTTTTCCTAAATTGACACTAAGATGAGGCTCTGGAAATATTAGAATTTTTGAATATTATTTGTAGGATTGCAGTTTAACAGTAGGGGAGGCAGAGCTAAAAGATTGTCTAGTACATCTTCACTGCATATATACAACTGAGCCTTGAACAACATAGAGGTTGGAGTCGCCAATGCCCCATGCATTTGAAAATTTGCATATAAATAGGGCACAGTGACTCACGCCTGTAATCCCAGCACTGTGGGAAGCCAAGGCGGGCAGATCATGAGGTCAGGAGTTCAAGACAAGCCTGACCATCATGGCGAAACCCCATCTCTACTAAAAATACAAAACTTAGCTGGTAGTGGTGGGGCATGCCTGTACTCACAGCTACTCAGGGGGCTGAGGCAGGAGAATCACTTCAACCCAGGAGGCGGAAGGTTGCAGTGAGCCAAGATCCTGCCACTGCACTGCACCTTGGGTGACAGAGCAAGACTCCGTCTCAACAACAACAAGAAATCTGCATAACATTTTTACGCTCCAAAACCTTAACTAGTAAGAGATAGACATGACACAAGTAACTAAAGTAACTGATACTCTAAGAAGATAAGTGACAACTAATGTCACACAGCTATTGAGTAATATAGGAAGAATTACATGTCTTGTCTTTTACTTAATATGATTTTCACTCTGCCTAGTATCACCAAGCAAACCACACAAGGTAAACAAGACAAAAGGAAATATAATTTTAAGACAAAGTGTTATGCTCCTTTTCTTTCTTTTGTTCTGGGCTATGGAAAACTAAAATAAAAATAAATTTTGCTACAATAAATTTGATAAACATATAATAGCATACAGATATTTACAACATTGTTGAATTAAATATATACGAAAAAAAGGGCCTACAACTAAACAATTTACGGTAATTTACACACATACACACACCCCCCAGAACATTATTTTTTATGAAAACATGTATCTTTGCGAACATGTCACAACACATGATGATTGCTATCTAAGGAGATAACACCATGATGTTCGGGGTAAAAAGAGAAAAGTAAATAAGACAGGTCTTGTATGGACCAACTATGTTAATAGTTGCACTGAGGAGATTACTTAATTCTAATATTCTATATTTTATACAAAAAGTTCAAAAGGAAAAAGACAAAGATTAAATTTAAAAATATTACGCACTCTTTTAGATTAACAAACTTTAATTTTTGGACCCTTTTAGTTTCACAGAAAAGTTGACTGGAAAGTAAAAAGTTCCCACCTATCCCCATAAGCTCACAACCTCCCCCACCATCAAAATCCCACACAATCTTGATTTACTTATCATCGGTATATATGCACATCGATGGATCATTATTATCCAAAGACCACAGTTTACCTTAAAGTTCACTCTTGATGTTGTATGGTCCATGCATTTTGACAAATATATAAGAACATATGTCCACTATTGTATTTTCATGCAGAATAGTTTCATTGCCTTAAAATCCCTCTGTCTTCTGTCTATCCATCCCTCCTTCCCCCTAACACTGGTAACCATGAAACTTTTTACTGTCTCTTGAATATTATATAGTTGAAGGCATACAGTATGTAGCCTTTTAAAATTGTCTTTTCTACTTAGTAGTATGTATTTAAGTGTCCTCCATATCATTTCATGGCTCAATAACTCAATTTTTTTCACTGAATAATATTCGATTGTCTGGATGTGCCTGAGTTTAATTATCCAGTAACCTACTGAAGGGTATGTGTGTGTTTCCAAGTTTTAGACATAATGAATAAAGCTACTCTGAACACTAGCGTGCAAGTTTTTGTGTGGATGTAAGTTTTCAGCTCCTAGGAGTAAATACCAAGGAGGAGAATTGCTAGATTATATGGAAAAGATACGTTAAGCTTTGTAAGAAACTTCCAAACTGTCTTCCAAATTGGATCTACCATTTTGCATTCCCCCAGTAAGGAACAAAATTTCCTGTTATTCCGCTGGTGGGAATGCAGAATGACCACATCCTTGTCAGCGTTTGATGTTGTCAGGTTGTGGTCTGAGAGCAGACATTGTGTAATTTCTGTTCTTTTAAATGTTTAGAGTGTTTTATAGGCCAGAATGTGGTATGTTTGGGTAAATGTTTCATGTAATCTTAAGAAGAAAGTGTAATCTTCTGTTGTGGCATTAAGTAGTCTACGGAAGTCAACTATATGCAGTCGATTAATAGTGCTATTGGTTTTAACTATGTATTTTCTGATTTTATCTGCTGTATCTGAATGTTATTAATAGAAGGGTGCCAAAGCATACAACTGTAATACTGTGTTCATCTATTTCTCTTGAAACTATCAGTTTTTGCCTCATGTATTCTGACACTGTCAGATGTATACACATTAAAGAATTTTATTTTTATTAGTATTGATTTTTTTGCTGCTATGTAATGCTCTTCTATTCCTTACAACATAACTTGGCTCTGAAGTCTGTTCTGTCAAAAATTATAGCCACTCCTAATTCTTTTGATTAGTGTTAGCATGATATATCTTTCTTCATCCTTATATTTTAAAACTAGGAGTGTAATTACATTTAATGTGAGTTTCTTGTAACTACTATATAGTTTTTTAATTTATTCTGACAATCTGTTTTTCAATTGGTGTATTTAGGCTATTAATGTTTAAGATTATTAGTAATGTAGTTGGATTAGTATCTATCGTATCAGTTATTGTTCTTTATTTGTTGCTATTGTTGTTTCTATTTTTATCTTCTGCACTGTTTTTGCCTTTTGTGATTTTAACTGGGTATTTTATATAATTTCATTTATTCTCCTTTCTTACATTATAATTATACTTCCTTTAAAAAAATTAAGTGGTTATCCTAGATTTTACAATACATATTTACAGCTAATTCAAGCTCATTTTCCGATAACATTATACTACTTAATATCTATTACAGTATCTTTGATTTCTGACTCTTTGATATAATTTCTATCTCTCTGCTTATGTTATTCTTCTGTTTTGGCATATTATCTACATTTTTCATTAAAGCTCTTAGCATAGTAATCATAGATTTTTGGGGGATATTGTTTTAATCTTGAGCTAATAATTCTAGCATTCTTTCTATATCTGACTGGTTCTGAATCTTATTCAGTCTCTCAAACTGTGTTTTTGCCTATTAGTATGCCTTATCATTCTTTGTTGAAAGGTGGATAGGACCTGCTGAATAGAAGAAACTACAATAAATAGGCCTTTAGCAATATAATGGTAAATTGTGGGGGGCAAGGAAAATATTTGATTGTCTTATGATTCAATCTCAATCTTTTGGTGAGATTGTGCCCCTGGACCATGAACTACACTAGTGCCTCTTGGTCCTCTCCCACTTAGGTGGGGCTGGATGGCTGGAAGGGGGCAAGGGCTGTGTATTTTCCTTCCCCAGGGTAGAATCCTTCCTTTCCTCAGGACAGTTAGGCTTTCATAAAACCCCAGCAAACTAGTCTCTGGTAAAATAGTTTCTCCTGAAGGCAGGCCTTATGAAGAAGAACAGAATGCTATGTCATATTTCAAAATGATTACTTTTCACCTCCCCCTACCAACAGCACAAGGGGAAGTTTTTTTCAATATGTACTGTGAAGAATTGGTAGCATTTCTGAAGGTAAAATTCATACAAATTCTCGCAACCTCCAGAAAACAGGGCCTCCTGGAGTTTTTAAGTCTCAGAGTCATCTACACCATGCTTCAACAATTTATCAACTACAGTTCATGTCCATTTTGCCACTGGTTCTTGCAGAGATTTTTGATCTGGTGTTTCTGCTTAGATAAGTTGTGATTATCTTTCAGTCTCTTTCTCCAACTTTAGGAGTGATAGACAGTGGTCTGCCCTCAGTTCTCTACCAGATGTAAGAAGAACTGGTTATTTTGTTTATCTTTGTATTTGTTGTTACAATGGAGTGGCAACTTCTAAGTAACATACATGCCAGACTAGAAATCAGCATTTCCCTACAAACTTTAAAAATTCTGTATAACCAATGAGAGAGCTTCGGAAATCATAGAGGAATAAAGATACTATTGGTGTTATAGACCAAGAATGGCTTGCATCGACTAGCAAGAATTGATAATTTCCATCTCTACACAACTCCTAGTTCAGTGATGTGACATGGGTAGCTTGAAATTTACCCTTAGGGGCCAGGCACCGTGGCTCATGCCTGTATTCCCAGCACTTTTGGAGGCCAAGGTGGGCTGATCACGAGGTCAGGAGATTGAGACAAGTCTGGCTAACACGTTGAAACCCCATGTCTACTAAATATATTAAAAAATTAGCTGAGTGTGGTGGTGGGTGCCTGTAGTCCCAGCTACTCAGGAGGCTGAAACAGGAGAATTGCTTGAACCCAGGAGGCAGAGGTTTCAGTGGGCTGAGATCGCACCACCTCACTCCAGCCTGGGTGACAGAATGAGACTCCGCTTGAAAATAAATAATAAATAATTAATTAAAAAATAAACAAATAAAATAAAAAATTGACCATGGAATTGTTTCAGTAGGTAGCTAGTCAGACATGAGCAGGGCAAGAGAGGGCCCCACACAACCGGAAATGTCAGGCAACCATCAGGTGATGGTCAGGTGTTTGTTAACTTTCTCTATAAAATAATAATTAGTTTCAGCCAGCACTAGGGAATGGCAGTCTCTCAACAAATAGAAACACAGGAAACTGGTGATTCGTAGCTTCCCAATAAGAGCCCAGGAGTTGGGGGTGTAGGCACAAACCTGTACACTAAGAGGTAAAATGGCAGATGACCTTCCTCTAGGAACACTGGACAGATAAGGGAAAAATGCCTCAGGTGAGCATGCGTGCTTTAGTAAACACACTGCACATGCAGCCCCTCCCAAGTGTTGACAGGCCACTGAGCATGTGGAGAGCCGACCCTAAGAGAAGGATCAGAAGAGATACACCCTGCGGAATCATGCCAACATATAAAGCTTCAAGTCAAAAGTCAAACCACTCATTTGCCTCTCTCAAGTCAACTGCTTGGCCTTCTTCCATGTGTACTTTACTTCCTTTCATTTCTGCCCCAAAACTTTTTAATGAACTTTCACTATTGCTCTAACACTTGCCCCAGTCTCTCAATCTGCCTTATTCCCTGTGGCTGAATTCCTTCTTCTGAGGAGAAAAGGCTTGAGGTTGCTGCAGACCCCTACAAGTTCACTGCTGCTAATGTTATGAGCAACTACTCTTCACGGTAATTGGCTTATCCTACAAATCACCCCCCTCCCTCAGCCACACACTTGATGTAATGGAATACTTGAGGAGTCTCCCTCGACCACCAAGCAGGGAGACAATCGTTATCCCTTAATATCTGCTTTATAGTCTCTCAATTTCAAGTAACACAATCCAGTACTAACAGGTTTAAGCAGAAAGAGAAACAAATTTATTGGTTCAAAACCGGAAACATCTGTTTTAGTCCTGGTTTCAGAAACCATTATATTCGGGATTTATACTATCTCATTAGCACACAGTTTCTATGATTCTCTAAGCTTTGTATCTCATGGTGTATTCTTTCTTTTATTTTTCATGGTGGACTATAGTTGGTCAATACTCATAACCTCCTGCTTTCAAAACCAGCATAAAGAGAAAGTTTCTCTTCTGAATCACAGTCTCATGCATTCCTCTGTATGGACAAATTAGGCATAACCTTCCATCCCTGAATCAATCACTATAATGTGTGTGTGTGTGTGTGTGTGTGTGTGTGTGTGTGTGTGTGTGTATGCGTGTGGAGAGAGAGAGAGAGATTGCAATGAAATTGATGCTTTACCCCTTAGCTAGAAATAGAGCCCCACCTAGGGCTCAGAGCCCTACTGTGTAGGAGAGTATGGGCCTCCAAGAAAATCTTGAGTTTGTCACCAGCAGCAACACAAAATTGGAAGAAAAAGACACAACAGATGTTGATTACTTCCTACGATGAAGTGAATGTAAAAGAAAGGTGTCCCTTTAAATTAGAAACCAAGTGATTTGTGTTAACGTCTCCAAGAATTTTGTTTGAAAGTTCTGAATTTCAAATGTGGCAGTTGCATTATTTCCAAATTGGTGCTAAATGGAGCTTTTACCAAATTGTGACAGCTGGGTATCTCAGTTAGTTCAGAACGCTATAACAAAGCACCATACACTGGGTGGCTATAAACAACAAAACATGTTTTTTCTCACAGTTCTGAAGACTGAAAGTCCAAGATCAAGGTACTGGTATGGCCAGGATCTGGGGATGGCCCTTTTCCAGGGTGCAGTTGCCAACTGCTCATTGTCTTCTCACAGGGTTGAAAGAGGGCAAGAGGGTTCTCTGGGGTCTCTTCAATAAGAGCACTAATCTCATTCATTGGGGCTCTATCCTAATGATTTTATCACCTCTCAAACGCTTTACCTTCTAATCCCATCACATTGGCGATTAGGATTTCAGCATATGAATTTGGAGGAGACACTAACATTCATTCCATAATATAAGAAGTTATGGAAAAATGAGAGTCTGGCCAGTAAAAATGCTAGAAGTAATGCATATACGGTTTTACAGGGGCTCATAAGAAAAGCAGATGTCTAATAGGAGAAGGCCATCTCCATTAACAGAGAGCACTGTTTTGGTACCAGTGGGGTAGACTAGGTTACCATTATTGACCAAGGCCACAAAAAAAAATCCCTAAAGTCAATACCAAGGCCATCTGGTATCTTCCAAGAACATTTAGGTGACAGCAATGGTGGCTATGACATAAACAAAAGAGAAGTTGTGGATGATTGTGTTTATATGTCCATTTTTTTCCACTTGAAGGGAGAATGTATCTTGAAACACAGTCTTAAAATACAGTCTCAGAAAGGGAGAGCTTTAGAAAAGGGCATTGAACATCAGAGAAAATCATCATCTCTGCTCCACACTCCTTATTTGTACTTCCTTGCAGGCTACCAGAGCAGTTGCAGAGAAAGAGGCGAAATCTCGGCTAGAATTTTGGCTTCGGTCCAGAGCAAGACAGAACAACAAATGCGTTACTAAATATGAGTTCCATTTTTAATTTTATGGTGAAGGATAAACACATATAAAATTAAGCAAGCTCCTAGTCTTGCAGTGTAGGCGTTGGGGCTATATTGAGTTGTTTATCATGGTAAATAAAATTTGTACTTTAGAGCAAGTTACCAACAGAGTTATATATATAATTTGTGAGGAATTCAGACACCTTATATTGGAAACAAGTTGGACACATGCCGCTTAATTGTCATCACATTATCTTCTGTTTTTCCACTGTATTTTCTCTCTTTTCTTTTGCTTTCTTAAACAAATGGTAATTACTCTGATTCTTCTATTGTGTCTACTCAATGATTTCTGCAGAGTAGGTAGTCCATCCATGTTTGTGGAATAAATTTAAAGTTGGTCTCAGCAAGAGGCTTCATTACAATCTTTTGAAGTTGGTTAACAACATATACTTTGTCTATTTATTTTATTAGTTTTTAAAGGATGCTTCCTAATAATTTAATATCAGGTGGCTGCATTTCAGCTAAAACTTTCCGAGATCTCCTCCTTGGCTTCACCTATGCCCAAGATGAAATGATCACTATTTATTATGTATTCCTTTTAATGATTCAATTATAATTATACCCCTACTCCTATAATGTATTTCAAAATTAAAATTAGTTTTGTAACAATAAGTGTAAGGTAAAAAAAAAAATAGTTACCAAATTAAGAATCATTAACTTTGCTTGAGACACTTGTATTTATGTAAATATATATTTATCGTATATAGATGGAGTCTTTTGAGAAGAATTTTTCTTTAAAAGCATCAAGAAGTATTATGTTACCAATGGCTGTGAAAATAAATACATACAACTTTTGCTTTACTATGAACTCCTGTTTAATAAAAAGTTCATTAAATCTACCTGGTAAAAAAATAAAAGAATAACTTTTCTAAAGAATACCTGCCAATTAATTAAGTTATTAAGCATATTTGTAAGATAACCTAATTTGGGTAGTTCAAATGTTTCCACTGGTAAAATAATCGTGCTTTATGTGAAGTTTAAACCTACCCTAGGTAGGCTGGGCACCGTGACTCACGCCTGTAATTCCAGCACTTTGGGAGGCCAAGGTGCAGATCATAGGGTCAGGAGTTCGAGACCAGCCTAACCAACATGGTGAAACCCTGTCTCTACTAAAAATAGAAAAATTAGCCAGGCATGGTGGCACACACCTGTAATCCCAGTTACTTGGGAGGCTGAGACAGGAGAATTGCTTGAACCAAGGAGGTGGAGGTTTTAGTGAGCTAAGATCTCGCCATTGCACTCCAGCCTGGGTGACAGAATAAGAGTCCATCTCAAAAAAAAAAAAAAAAAAAAAAAGGAAAGAAAGAAAAAATCTACCCTAGGTCTATATTTATATTGAGGGCATATGAGGTAGATATAATTGGTTTTGTGATAATTGTTTTCTGCTATTCCTAAGTAATATAAAAAGTAAAATTAGATTTCTCTTTTAATGGAGGTTTCAGTTAAAAACAAAAATAAAACAAATACTTCCTAAGCCTGTGGTCTTTTCTTTAAAAATTCAGTTAGTAAATATTTTAGGCTTGGTCAGCCATATGGTCTCTGTCACAACTATTCACCTCTGCCATAGTAAGCCAAAATGGCCACAGACAATACTTAAACAAAGGGGTGTGACTTTGTGTAAATAAAACTTAATTCACAAAAACTCGTAGCAGGGTTTTGCCCACAGTCCTTAGATTGCCAACCGTTGCACGTACATCAGCCTACAAATTCTTAGGAAAAGAAAATATATTTTAAAGCATACTGAAGAATAAATACTGGTTTCTTTGTTGCATTAACCTCGAGTGATGTTATTATTTCTCCATCTTAGAAAGTGTTTTTTAAATTATTTATCCGAGAATAAAATTGTCCCTTTCAAGAAATTTTAAATAAACTTATATAGTTATTATGCATTTATATTCAGAATGTGGTATTGCATTTGGTAAGTGTAAGATCAACTAAAACATAGACAAAAGATAATAATACTGAAATATTTGGGCAACATTTTATAAAAAGACGTTGAAAATACTGTGACTTAAAATCCTTTTAAATTTTTTTAAAAAAATGTAACTTCTTACTTTAGAGTGTTGATGGATATAGTACAAAAAGGAAGTTATTTCTTCACCGCAAGCAAAACTATCTTAGCTGGTGCTTGATCTGTTTGCTCTTAGATGTGTTCCTCCCTTTTTCTTTTGTTCTCTATTAATCACAAGATAGGAGGCCTTTGCAGTTGCACTTTGCCATGCTCTCTGGACAGCTGGTTGTTGCTTGATTTGGTCAAATGACCCGGGGTCATGGAACACCTCTTTATTTTGGTCAGCCAGTTTCAGAGTGGTTGCTTCTGAACTTTGTATTACCTCACTGTCCTCTATGTGACTTAGATTTTACATGACTGGAGTAACAAATCACCTGCATTAAATATACACTATTTCAAAATTTTCTCTGCGTTGTGTTTTCTCAGTAGGCCTCTTATTGATAAAAGCAAGAAAAGATAAAAACTCCAGCTAGGCTCTATTTCATTAGAGCCTTTTGAAATATCCAAAATAGGATATCTTGTGATTACACTGAATAACTTAATTATCAAGTACTTAGATATGTTCATTTATTTATTTTTCCACCAGGTGGATTAAATTACTGGCTGATTTTTATGAAGAGCATTTTGTCAGTAACATATTATTAAGCATTATAAATGTTACCTTAAAAACCAAGAAATGTATTTTCAGTTTATGAAGTTATCATTGAATTCTTTACTATGACTTTAATAAGAAAATCAATGTATTAAAACAAGGATTAATTGCTTTAGTAATTATGATATTCTTTTGTTGTTATATACTTTAGAATGCAGAGGATCATGTTCTATCATGGGTAGCTACATATGAAAAAACAGTATTATGATCAACTGCTTTATAAAGTATATGCAAGAGAATGTTATACCATTATCTTCTAGTGCTGCATTTTAGGTACAGGAAAACCACTCTGATATCATGAAACAAAATGAGTTCTGTCATAACCAACATCTGTTAAGTTGCATAAATTAATCTGACTGTATATCACATATATCTTATATAATAAAGATAAACAAGGGGATTTTAGGAGAATTAAAGGAGATTTTATACGTAAATCCCATAGCACAAAGTTTGGCACTCATTAGATCTAGGTTTCCTTTCTCTAAAACAAATTATCCTGGTAATAGTAATTCTTAACTAGAAAGGGTAAAACATTAAAAGTTAAATGGCTATTCCCATTTACACAAAAATATTTTTTGTTTGTTTCACGTTTGTTTCATTTTACCCTAAACAAAGATATTAGGCAAATTACATATATCATATATGGATCAGGGTGCATTGTCACCTCTAAAATGTTAAAATAATATCTATTTATTTATTTAGCTATGTAAGGCTTTTCTAATAAGGGCAAAGATCTAAGTCCTAAAAACATTCTCAAGATTTTGTGCGTGTGATTTCTTTTTAATTCTTAGCCTCTATTTGAAATCAGGCAAATTAAACCTATTTATAAAACATATTTTAATAAAGACAATTGTATCCATGGGCTTATTTTATTAAAGTCTAAAATAATTGTTCTGAGCTGCATGGCACCTGCTGATGAAGATATTTTGTATCTAAAATTTAGTAAGTTTTTTAAATGAAAGATTTCTAATGCCTCCTCTAACTTCAGATCTGCTACTCGTAATCCATTGTAGTAATCATTTTTTCAAATTAGAGATTTTGACTCGAATAACCATGGCAAATGCATTCAGTAGTCACATGGCCTATTTAATTTTAAATCCCTATTTTTATGCATGCCCTGGAAGTCATAGTAGTGTTCTATATACGGATGAATTTAATGAACAGATATTTGGGATTTTAGAAAAAGACAACAGGGTAAGAGCTAGCTACTAATTCTTTATCTTTTTCAAAAGATTCCTGAACTATCTCAAAAGTCAGCAAAAATTAAAAAAAATATTCTTAATTCATGTTGAAACTAGACAACAGTGAGAACCAGATAGTATAAAATATTTCTACAATATTATGTAGAATGTATGTCAAAATGAAGAAAGACACCCAGAGCCAATGCATAATACCCAGTCACAAGAAAATAGGGCACTGTTGCAAGAATTAGTCATCAGGCACATGAAAAAATAAATACATGTGTATATCAAATATTTCTCCAAATGTGTCTAAAGGCAATTGTGAAAAATTATTTTTCTAGTTACAAAACGGTAGGATAAAAGAGAAGACCTGAGGACGTATCATACCAGCATCTTTTGGTCTGGAATACCCAGTTGAGGAAAAGATATTCTAATTTAGAACTCTGGCCCCTGAAGATTAATTTGTAGACATACTCATGGTTATAAACAAATTATGTTTCTCAAAGGCAGATTGATTTAGTCTTTAAATCTGCTATTTCTGCAATTTTTCTCACCTTAGTAATTGGGTTCACTATTTTTCTAATTGATCAAATAAGAAAACATGTTTTTAACAGAGTCCTCCCTTTGGCCCATTCTATACAACGTATTTCTGAGCAAGTCCTATAGATTCTACTTCAAAGCCATCTGTCTCTTTCCATCTCCTTCTGATGCAGTTGTCAGGGTAAAGGCCCTCCATCTGGTCTTGCTACTTACGTATTTATCTTCTCTAATCAATTCTCCATATGACAGTCTGTATCAACTTTACCAAACAAACACACAGGTGCACAAACACAAACACACACACACACCCAAAAACATAAATTAGATTGTATCTCTTTGCTTATAACCCTTCACTATCTTCTCTAGGCACAAGAAACAAAATTCAGATCAGCCATCCTGATTACTGTTCTGACGCTCCGCCATAGCTGAACTGTGTATCATTACAGTAGTTCATTTTCTGATACTGGGTAGGAAGGTGCCAAGCACTGGGCTCCCTTTTTCTTCTTCTTGAAACTCCACTCTCAGAATTCATCCCGTGGCTGTCTCCTTTTCAAATTTTAAGCTATAGCTTATAGTCAGCCTCCCTGATCACCTTATGCTTTTTCAATGACTAGCCTCTCTTTTTTTTTTTTTGTATGTAACACTCAGTGTAATTAATAGTTATTTCATTTTGGGAGGATAGTTTTATTTAATTCCTTCTCACTCCAGACTGTGATATTTCCAGCTCCTGGCATACTGCCAGATGTGTCATTTAACTTCAAAAATATTTCTTGAATAAATAAATGAGTGAATGGCTGAACATGTACAGAACCATTTTTGAAAGTGAGTGTGACAACTAATCCCATAGCCAGAGGAATGATTATGGAATGACCTTGTAGAATATCCTCTAAATTATCAAAAAAGCTGGAAGAACACAAATCTTTAAGGAAAATTCACTTGATCCTGAGTGCTATTGAATAACTGAGTAATTGAGCAAAACAAGAATCTACCAATGGCAAAGTTGTATTAATATGGTTTTGAAAAGGCATGTGAAAATACTGTAAATACAAAAATAAATACAGTAAATAAAATTACATAACAAATGCAATATTATGACTAGACGAATATATTCAGTTATGTAAAATAATTATAATTATTTGATTAATACTATTATTATCATTTTACCTTTTGAGCTGGTGGCAAAAATTCAAGATCATACAAACCAACATGTGCCTTAAAAGCAGGAATTGGAAGGATAAGTAACAAATTATTTTATTTTATAAGGAGGCATCAGCAGTGCTTTATTTTAAATTCTAACATTAATAAATTAAGAAATAATTACATAAGATGTAAAAACAAGTATTGGTAGAAGCATAAAAGTAAAATAATGTTACATTTTTCAAATCAGTGGGTGTCTGCAGAGTATATAGTGATATTAAAAAAATAATGTGGATAACATCACAAATGGAATGTAAAAAAAGTAAGAAGGCATTTAAAACAGAAATTATAAATCAAGATGACAGATATGACACTATAAGTACTATTCCTATGATTGAAATTAAATTTACCATCAGCAGGAATCACCTTTATAATGATATAGCATAATAAAGTTAATGTCATTTTCAAATCATAAAATGATTTTATAGGGAAAAGGAAAGTTGTAATTAAAACCAACGAGAAGAAACACTGCCTTTTTTCTTTAGTTATGGGCAATTTTATTTAAGTAAGAAATGTACTTCTTGAATTTGGGAGAGTATATATGTCCAATATTAGGTATGTAATATGTAGTTGGAAATGATTTTGGAGGGAAATACATAATAAATTATTCTATCTTACATGTTTGTTTAACAGAAATCGTCGTAAACTATTAATACACAGACAATAAAGTATGTTAATAAAATATCAACAATTTTATCTTTAATATATATTAAATAGACATAAAAAGCATCAAGTTGATTGTTTTCAGTAAAATCTGTGCCAGTCAGCAAGCTATTGTGAGAAGCAAAAACAAGAAGTGGCTGAAGTGATATTACATTCTTGCTATCTCACAACTGAGGTGAGCCCAAATGAAGCTGGGCTTCATAGGCTGCTGAGATCCCTGCTGCACACTGATCTTTTCCATACAGCATTCCTGGAGTGATGGTAGGGTGACCTATGGTCTAAGTAGCTCTAAGTCAAGGCCAAGTTTCCAGGAGGAGTTTGAACAATATACAACACACACAGGAGAGTGACTGAGAAGACTTGATTTGTGATTGAATGGGAATGATTCTGAGCACACCAGAAAGGGACTTTCCTGGTTATCGCAGAGTGGTTGATTAGCTTGCAGGCATAGATCTAATGAAAAAAGTGAACTGAGTGTTTGAAAATCTTTGTTCTCTTGCTTGTTGTCACTACAAGCATCGTTGCCTAGAAGGAAGTCTTCAATGGGGAATTGCAGTAGCTTTTCTTCTGGGGGTATTTATCTATATGGTGCTGTTGGGATGTAGGCCTCTTGGAGATTTGATGGTTCTCATTGCTCTTGCTGTTAGATAGCCCTCCTGAGCTTGTCCTGAAAAAACAAAAGGGAAAGTCAATATGTACCATTAAATTTGTACTGCAATTTCAAAATTTATTGAATCTTATTAATTGATTTAAATTCTGAGTGGCAAGGGAAATCAAAACCTGGAAGTAGAAGTGCTTTTAGAAGTTATAGAACGTGTGGATCTCAGCATCAGAAAGGTGGTGAAGCCTGGGTGCGGTGGCTCACGCCTGTAATCCCAGCACTTTGGGAGGCTGAGGTGGCTGGATCACTGGAGATCAGAAGTTTGAGGCCAGCCTGGCCAACATGGCAAAACCCAAACTCTACTAAAGATACAAAAATTAGCCAGGTGCAATGGTGCACACCTGTAGTCTCAGCTACTCTGGAGGCCGAGGAAAGAGAATCGCTTGCACCAAGGAGGCAGAGGTTGCAGCATGCTGAGATCCCACCCCTGCACTCCCTGAGGACAGAAGTCTCAAAAAAAAAAAAAAAAAAAAACCCAAAAAAGATGATGAAGGAAAAAGTGTACAACACACTCTTCACTAAGTTTAATTCAGAGATTATCAGAACATGTGTTTGTGGGGGAAAGATGTGAGTTTTTTCTTAAGTAACTCTGTACTTGTAAACTTGAAGTTACAAATGCATTTTAACTCAGAAGTTCAAAGACAAAGAATAGAAAAGAATAACTGTTCTCACCAACAAGAGAATTAAAGTTGAATTGTGAATCACTAAATGTGAAAAACTGGAAAATACGCATCTTTTTTGGCAGTTATGTGATCTAAAATTGGTAAAGTACATTCAATTACTGATAAGATTTGTCATGTAAAAATATACAAAGTGTATTGGTTTATACTTAAATAGCAAAGTCCAATTTTTAGTTTCCTCACTGAGAATATGCTTTTGTTCTAATAACATGGGAATTCATTATTTATTTTTTCTATATTTAATTTACACACAGAGTTTTAGTAAAAATATGTAAAAATTAATGAACTGCTTATAATATTCTATATTTTCTCCAAGGATAATAGCAACAAATCAACAAAATACTGAGCATATTTATACCACTCCACTGACACTTTTGCCTAGAAATAAGTCTCACAAAAAGTGATTTATTTTTACCATCTGTACTGAGTATACAGCCCTTCCAGGCCCTTCTAATTAATGTTTCTTATCTAATTCTTTGCTTTTCAACTCTAAACGTTAGGGACTTTTATTTGTATATTTATTTTTGGCTGAAAAGGCTTGCTGCCTCACAGTACATATCTCAGAAAGATTAGAAATCCCTTACACGATATATTGTGTCGAATTTAAAAAAAAAAAATAAACAGAAAGATCTTAAAGATTTTAATGATTAAATAAAAATCAGACTTACCTACACAAGTTGCTTTCAAACTTCAAAGTAGTTTCCACTGCTGTAGCTGCGTGCTTGACATTTTTCTGTTTTTTGCTGCAAGATGTTCCAGGAAGTTAAAAAAATAAATCAACGGAGTGTCAAGGCATGAAGAGTTAGAATTAAACATAAACTGTGAAAAGTTATCAATACTACATCTAACAGGTTAGGGTTAATCATTATTTTGTCTGTACTTTTAACCAAGTGGTATTTCATCAATACTGATTCTCAGCCCACCTCTCTATGCTTTTTCTCTCCCTCCCTTCAGCTTCTGGATTCTATTCATTAGTCATAATAAGATGTTGATCATCCTCAGCTGGGTGTGGTGGCTCAGGCCTGTATTCCTAGCACTTCGAAAAGCCAAGGCCAGTGGATCACCTGAGGTCAGTAGTTCCAGACGAGCCTGGCCAACATGGTGAAACCCCATCTCTACTGAAAAAAAAAAAAAATGTATCTACAAAAACTAACTGGGCATGGTGATGCGTGCCTGTAATCCCAGCTATCCAGGAGGCTGACACAGGAGTATCGCTGGGACCCAGGAGGCAGAGGCTGCAGTGAGCCAAGATTGTGCCACTCCAGTCCGGGAGACAGAGTGAGACACTCCATCTCAAAAAAAAAAGCTGGATCATCCTGCACATGTACTTTTGAACTTAGAATAGAAGTTGCTCAACACGGAAGTAACATGTTTGCTTTCTGTGCTGTAGGACTAGACGTGATGCTTCAGTTAACTGAGACTGACTTCTACATGTGTCCTGAATAAAATTATAGTTATTTGATTTCTTGCTTTATACTAAGCATTATGCCCTACGCTTCATATTGTTTGTAATTGAACTTTATAAGTAACCTGGTGAAGTAGTGCAATTATCATCTCCATTTTACTGATAAGGAAACTAAAACATTATAAGGTTAAGGGAATGAGACAACGTTTAAAGTATGACATAAACCCCCAACTTGATACTTGCAAGTAGAGCCTGGAACACTGAAATTGTGGCTGGGAGGTTTGTTCTTTGTTTGTTGTAAATCCTGGACAGGCCTAGGTCTGCGTTCACAATATACATTCTGTTATGTTTAATCATTAAAATAGGGTGACTAAATGTAATATTTTGTGAGCATACAGACTTTCTTCCTCTTTAATTCTGCTTCTGCATTGAATGCGGGAGAAATCATAGCCAAATCAAGAGCAAGGATGTAGCACAGATTATAAATCATCACAGAAATATACCTTGCATTTATGAGCTAGATAAATATATAAAATAATCTTAATATTAATCTATTCACTAAAATGTCTAATTCTCTCCAAACATTCTATAGGTGTCATAAGAACATGAAAATAATCTCAGTAAAATAGCTTGATGGGCAAATACGTACTGTAATCATTTTGTAAACTACTAGATGGTATTGATAATGATTTCAATTTAGATTCAACTTTCAGAACAGCTATTGCAAAAGAGTGTAATTTGTTGAACACTTATTTCAAATGATTTCATGTATGCATTATAAGCTATTGGTTTCTTTTCTCTTTTAGGAAATATGTTCTCAAGTGTACTTCACCTGTTTATATCAACTGGTGAGGCTCAAACCAGAAGATACGAAGTGTTCCTTTTCAACTGTATTAAAGCAATCTGGCTTTACATCCAATTGCACATTGACACTGCTTGTGTGGATATTGTTATGTGAGTGCTTGGCCGGAGCCAGACTCTCTTATCATGAATTTTGTCATCTAAATTATATGCGATGAGATGGCTGATTAGAAGCAGCTCTGGTCTGTGGATCCCACTGAGAAGAACAAATATGGTGAGTGAATCTTGCATCTTCAGCTGGGGTGCCCAGGTTCTCTCACTGGAATTGACTAAGCTGTTGTCATGACATACGGAGAGTGAGGAAAAGCAGGGTGGAACGACATTTTATCCAGGAACTGAACCGGGTAAGGGGACTTCTACCTGCAGCCAAGGGAAGTGGTTAGTGATTGTGCTACCCTGGTCAGGGAAAGCATGCTTTGCCCACGGGTCTGTGAAACCCACACATCTGGAAATCTCCTTGTGAGCCCACACCCCTAGGACCTGGGGTCTCCACAGAGCTGTGCAGATTCTTTGGGGCTGCCTGGGTTGTGGCAGCAGGCTGGAGACTGCCTAAGACAACAGAGCTCCTGGGGAGAGGAGAGATCACCATCACTGCCGCTCAAATCGGCCATTTTCCCCTGTCAGTACTGGGGAGACTGGGCTGTTTGGACTGTGTGGAATTCTCCACAGCATAGCACAATGGCTGTGGCATATTGTGGCCAGATTGCTTATTTAGGTGAGACCCAGATTCATTCATCCTTACCAGTCAGGGCCTTCCTGTGGGAATTTTAGCAACTCTAACCAGGGCTTTAGGGACAGAAATCTGATTTCCCTGGGACAGAACCCCTGGGAGGAGGGGCCACCACAGTCTCTGCAGATCAGCAGAGTTGGTCTTTCCCCCTGCAGGCTCTGAGAAATCCAGGCAGTCTGGATGCATGAGATTTTCCCCCAGTGCAACCAAAGGGCAGTCAGATCGCTTCTTTAACAGTTTTTTGCTTCTGTGCCTTCTGACTGGGTGAGACTTCCCAAAAGAGCTCACCAGACATCTCATACAGGAGAGTTTCCACCAGAATCAGATTGGTGCCCCTCTGGGAAAAAGCTCCCAGAGGAAGGAGCAGGCAGCCATATTTACTGTTCTGCAACTTCCACTGGTAATGCCTCCAGGTGCAGGAGGGACCCAGGCAAACAGGGTCTGGAGTGAACCTCCAGAAAACCGCAGCAGCTCTGCAGAATATGACCCTGACTGTTAAAAAAAAAAAAAAAAAAAAAAAAAGCAAACAAACAGAAAGTAAAAACAACAACAACATCATCAAAAAGACCCTAGAAGAACCCCATCCAGAGGTCAACAGCTTCAAACACTGAAGGTAGATATAAACCTATTAAGATGAGAAAATATAAATGAAAAAATGCTGAAAATTCAAAAAGCCAGAGTGTCTCTCCTCCTGCAAATGATTGCAACACCTCTTCAGTACAGGCACAGAAGTGGGCTGAGGCTGAGATGGATGAATTGACAGAAATAGGTTTCAGAAGGTGGGTAATAATGAACTTTCCTGAGCAAAAGGAGTATGTTCTAACTTAATGCAAAGAAGCTAAGAACTATGATAAAACATTACAGGAGCTGTTAACCAGAACAACCACTTTAGAAAGGAACTTATGACTTGACAGAGCTGAAAAACACAACGTGAGAACTTTACAATGCAACCACAAGTATCGATAGCCAAATAGACAAAGTGGAGGAGAGACTCTCAGAGCTTGAAGACCATCTTGCAGAAATCTCTAATCTTCTACAGACAAGATTAGAGACAAAAAATGAAAAGAAACAAACAAAACCTCCAATAGCTATGAGATTATGTAAAAAGACTGAACCTATGACTGATTGGGGTACCTGAAAAGATGGGGAGTATAGAACCAAATTGGAAAACATACTTCAGGATATCATCCAGGAGAAATTCCTCAACATGGAAATACAGGGCAACATTCAAATTCAGGAAATCCATAGAACCCTGGTAAAAGACACAATGAGTAGATCAACCCCGAGACACAAAATCATCAGATTCTCCAAATTTGAAGTAAAAGAAAAAAATTTAAGGGCAGCCAGAGAGAAAAGCCAGGTCGCCTGCAAAGGAAAGCCCATCAGACTAACAGCAGACCTCTCAGGGGAAACTCTACATGCCAGAAGAGAAAGGGACCAATATTCAACATTCTTAAAGAGCCCAGAATTTCATATTTTACCAAAGTAAGCTTCATAAATGAAGGAGAAATAAAATCATTTTAAGACAAGCATATGCTGAGAGAATTAATCACCACCAGACCTGCCTCGCAAGAGCTCCTGGAAGACACACCGAATATGAAAAAGAAAAACCATCACCATCCACTTCAAAAAACACACAGAAGTATGTAGACAATGACACTATGAAGCAACTATAGTAGCAAGTCTGCAAAGTAACCACCAGGATCAGGAAGACAAGATCACATTTACACATAACAATATTATGCTTAAATGTAAATGGGCTAAATGCCCCGATTAAAGGACACAGAATGGCAAGCTGGAGAGAGTCAAGACCCATCTATGTGCATATTCAAGAGACCCACCTCAGGTGCAGATGAACATAGGCTCAAAATAAAGAAATGGAGGAAAATTTACCAAGCAAATGGTGGGGGTGGGGGGGTGGAACAGGGATTGCAATCCTGATTTCTGACACAACAGACTTTAAACCAACAAAGATCAACAAAGATGAAGAAGGGCATCACACATGGTAAAGGGTTCAATTCAACAAGAAGAGCTAACTATCCTAACTATATATGCACCCAATACAGGAGTACCCAAAATCATACAATAAGTACTTACAGACTGATGAGGAGACTTAGATTCTCACACAATAATAGTGGGAGATTTTAACACCCCAATGTCAGTATTAGATCATTGAGACAAAAAATTTTAAAAAGATATTCAGGACTTGAACTCAGCTCAGGATCAAGTGGACCTGACAGGTATCTACAGAACTCTCTATCCCAAAACAATAGAATATGCATTCTTGTCATCACTACATGGCACTTACTCTAAAACTGATCACATAATTGGAAGTAAAACATTCCTTAGCAAAAGCAAAATAACTGAAATCATAACATTCTCTCTGACTACAGTGCAATGAAATCAGAATTCAAGATTAAGAAGCTCAGTCAAAACCACATAACTACATGGAATTGGAACAAATTGCTCCTGAATAACTCAGGGTATATAATGAATTAAAGAAAAAATCAAGAAATTCTTGGAAACTAATGAGAACAAAAAGACAATGTACAGGAATATCTGGGATGCAGCTAAAGCAGTGTTAAAAGGAAAATTTATAGTGCTAAATTCCCACACAGAAAAGCTAGAAATATCTCAAATCAACATCCTAACTTCACAACTAAAGGAGCTAGAGAACCAAAAGCAAACAAACCCCAAAGCTATCAGAAGACAAGAAATAACCAAGATCAGAGCAGGGCTGAAGTAGACAGAGACACAAAAAAAAAATCGTTTTAGGAATCAATGAATCCAGGAGCTTGTTTTTTTGGAAAAAAATTTGACAAAATAAATATACTGCTAGCTGGATTAATAAATAGAAGATAAAAGAATCAAATAGATACAATAAAAAATGATAAAAGGGATAATACCACTGTCTCCATAGAAATGCAAACAACCATCAGAGAATACTATAAACACATCTATCCAGACAAACTCAAAAATCTAGATGAAACGAACAATTTCCTAGACTCATATGCCCTCCCAAGACTGACCCATGAAGGTGTAGCCCTGAATGAACTAAAAATGAGTTATGAAATTAAGGCAATAATTAGTAGCCTACCAACCAAAAAAAAAAAAAAAAAAAAAAAAGCCCAGGGCCAGATGGATTCACAGATCAATTCTACCAGAGGAATAAAGAGAGCTGGTACCATTCCTTCTGAAACTATTCTAAGCAACTAAAAAGGAGGGACTCCTCTCTAGCTCATTTTATGAGGCCAATATCATCCTGATACCAAAACCTGGCAGAGATACCACAAAAATGAAAACATCAGGCCAATATCTCTGATGAGCCTAGATGCAAATATCATCAATAAAATACTGGCAAATCAAATCCAGCAGCACATCAAAAAGTTTATCCACCATGATCAAATCTGCCTCACTTCTGGAATCCAAGGCTGGTTCAACATATGTAAATCAAGAAATGTAATTCATTACATAAACAGAACTAAAGAGAAAACTCACATGATTATCTCAATTGATACAGAAAATATCTTCAATAAAATTTACCATCCCTTCATGTTTAAAACTCTCAATAAACTGTGTATTAAAGGAATGTACATCAAAATAATAAGAGCCATTTATGACAGATCCACAGCCAATATTATGCTGAATAGACAAAAGACAGAAGCATTCCTCTTGAAAATGGGTACAAGGCAAAGATGCCGTCTCTCACCATTGCTATTCAACATAGTATTAGAAGATCTGGCCAGGGCAATCATGCAAGAGAAAGAAATGAAGTGTATTCAATTAGGAAGAGAGAAGTCAAATTGTCTACATTTGCAGACTACATGATTATATATCTAGAAAACTCCATCATCTCAGCCCAAAAGCTTCTTAAGCTAATAAGCAACTACAGCAAAGTCTTAGGATACAAAATCAATGTGCAAAAGTCAGAAGCATTCCTATACACCAACAACAGACAAAAAGAGAGCCAAATCATAAATGAGCTCCCATTCACAATTGCTGAAAAGAGACAAAAAAAAATTTAGGAATACAGCTAACAAGGGAAGCAAAGAATGCCTTCAAGGAGAACTACAAGCCACTGCTGAAGGAAATCAGAGAGGACACAACCAAAGGGAAAACATTTCATTCTCATAGAAAGTAAAAATCACTGTTATGAAAATGGCCATACAGCCCAAAGTAATTTATAGATTAAACATTATTCCCATAAGACTACCATTAGCATTCTTCGCAAAATTAGAAAAAAATTATTTTTAAAATCATATGGAACCAAAAAAAAAAAAAAAACCCATATAGCCAAGAAAATCTTAAGTAAAAAGAATGGAGCTAGAGGCATCATGCTACCTGGCTTCAAACTATTTTGACAAAGCAAGAGTAACCCAAACAGTTTGGTACTGGTGCAAAAACAGAAATATAGATCAATGGGACAGAATAGAGAACAGAGAAATAAGGCTACACATTTACAATCATCTCATCTTTGACAAACCTGACAAAAACAAGCATTGGGGAAAGGATCCCCTATGGAATAAATGGTGCTGCAATAACTGACTAGCAGATGCAGAAAATGGAAACTGGACCCCTTCCTTATACCTTATGCAAACATTAACTCAAGACGGATTAAAGACTTAAATGTAGAACAATGAGAACACATGGACACAGGGAGGGGAGCACTACACACTGGGGTCTGTTGGGGGAAAATAGAGGAGGGATGGTGGGGAGTGGGGAGTTGGGGAGAGATAGCAAGGGAACAGATGCCAGATGTAGGTGATGGGGAAGAAAGCAGCAAATCACACTGCCACGTGTGTACCTATGCAACAATCTTGTATGTTCTTCACATGTACCGCAAAATCTAAAATGCAATGAAATAAATGGAAAAAAAAAGAAAAGAAAAGTGGCAGAAAACAGTAAAAAAAAAAAAAAAAAAAAAAAGCCAGGCGCGGTGGCTCAAGCCTGTAATCACAGCACTTTGGGAGGCCGAGGCAGGTGGATCACGAGGTCAAGAGATCGAGACCATCCTGGTCAACACGGTGAAACCCCGTCTCTACTAAAAATACAAAAAATTAGCTGGGCATGGTGGCGCGGGCCTGTAATCCCAACTACTCAGGAGGCTGAGGCAGGAGAATTGCCTGAACCCAGGAGGCGGAGGTTGCGGTGAGCCGAGATCGCGCCATTGCACTCCAGCCTGGGTAACAAGAGCGAAACTCTGTCCCCCCCCGAAAAAAAGATTCCATATGCTATCCTCATATAAAAGGCCAAAAAAAAAAAAAAAAAGATTTAAATGTAAAACCCAAAACTATGAAAACTGTAAAGAAAACCTAAGCAATACTATTCAGGACATTGGCACGAGAAAAGATTTCATGACAAAACATCAAAAACATTTGCAACAAAATAAAAAATTGACAAATAGGCTCTAATTAAACAAAAGAGCTTCTGTACAGGTAAAGAAACTATCATCAGAGGAAACAGACAATTTACAGATTGGGGAAAACAGCTTTTGCAACCTATTCACCTGACACAGGTCTAATATTCACATTTTACAATGAAGTTAAATTTACAAGAAAAAAAAAACCTGACATGATTTGGCTTTGTCTGCACCCAAGTCTCATCTTACATTGTAGTTCCCATATTCCCCACGTGTCATAACAGGAACCTGTTGAGAAGTAATTGAATCATGGGGGTGGTTACCCTCATGCTGTTCTCATGATGATGAGGGAGTTCTCAGGAGATCTGATGGTTTTATAAGGGACTTTTTCCCCTTGTGCTTGGCACTTCTCCTTACTGCCGCCGTGTGAAGAAGGATGTTTTTTCTTCCCCTTCCACCCTGATTGTAAGTTTTCTGAGGCTTCCCCAGCCCTGCACATCTGTGAGTCAATTAAACATCTTTCTTTTATAAATTATCCTGTCTTGGTTATTTCTTAATAGCAGCTTGAGAACTGACTAATACACACCCCATAAAAAAGTGAGCAAAGGACATAAACGGATCCTTCTCAAAAGAGAAGTGGCCAAGAAACATATGAACAAAAGTTCAACACCACTGGTTATTAGAGAAATGCAGTCAAAACCATATTGAGATATCATTTCACCCAAGTTAGAACAGCAACTATTAAAACGTTTAGAAACAGTAGATGTTGGCAAGGCTGTGAAGCAATAGGAACACTTTTACATTGTTGGGAATGTAAATTAGTTCAACCATCGTAGAAGACAGTGTGGTGATTCCTCAAAGACCTAGAACTGGAAATACTACTTGACCCAGCAATCCCATTACTGGGTATATACCCAAAGGAAGATAAATCATTTTATTATAAAATTACATACACTTGTATGTTCAGTGCAGCAGTATTCACAAAAGCAAAGACGTAGAATCAACCTAAATGCCCACCAGTGAGAGACTGAATAAAGAAAATGTGGTACATATATACCATGGAATACTATGCAGCCATAAAAAGGAATGAAATCATGTTGTTTGCAGGGACATGGATGGAGCTGGAAACCATTATCCTCAGCAGAATAATGCAGGAACAAAACCAAACACTGCATGTTCTCACTAATAAGTGAGAGATAAACAATGAGAACATATGGACACAGGGAGGGGAATAACACACACTGGGGCCTGTGAGGGGGGAGTAGGAGGAGGGAGAGCACCATGAAAAATAGCTAATGCATGCTGGGCTTAATACTTAGGTGATAGGTTGATAGGTGCAGCAAACCACCACAGCACACGTTTATCTATGTAACAAACCTGCACATCCTGCACATGTACCCTGAACCTTAAAATAAAACGTAATTAAATTAAATTTACAGGAAATTATATGAGGTAGGTAGGTTTTATCGTGAGGTTGGGAAAATGAAATAAAGGAGAAGGACTTTTCTTATGCCCACATTGGTTATAAGCAGTAGATCTAGTATTTGAATCTAGATCGCCAAACTATTGTCCTGGGGAAAACTTAGTAACAACAACAATCAAGGCAACAGCATGTCATATTTGCGATTTTTTTTGCACCTCAGCCAGTTTGAACGAAACTGAATCTCTTGTAAATTTGCTTTATTTTGGCCCAGGTGACCTATAACAAATCAAACGTGGACAAGTTACCTCTGGCCCACTCCCTTTATGTCTAAATTCAAATAAACCTTCTACCTGTATTGTCCTTACGTTCTGACAATGAGGTCAGGCACAACTGGCAATGCATACATTAAAGATAAACAGACAAGCTAGAACGTGAAGGTACCAGTACCTTTCATTCATGCTATTCTCCCTTTGAGCTCATCACCTGAGAGTACACCCCAGTGAAAGGAGAGAGCATTGCTAGTAGAAGATACAGATTTATTACCCACTCCATCCTACCCCAGATTAAAAGAATTTTGCATGAACTAAAAATTAAATTTTAAATCCTAATGGGCAGAGGCAAGAAGAGAGAAACAGTATGGGGATTCTGGCAAGAGAGATGTTGGATGGTTAGAATACTGAGAGTGTGAGAGAAGACAGAACTGAGAAAAGAGGCAGAGATAAGAAATGGAACATCACTCATATTGTCAAAAGGAGAGGGATGGGTGAGTAGGAGGCCAGGAATTTGGAAGCTGACAGAATGCTTTTCTGATCAGTGTTCTCTTTAATTTATTCTCCCCTAGATTTCTGCAGTGATGTACTGTATCACCGTAGCAGTTCAGGCACCTCTGCACAGGAGCAGCATACGGTTTCTGGGGAATATCTGATTATCTTCAAATCTTGGCAGTGCAACTCACTAGCTCTGCACCTTTCATCATTTAACTTCATTTCTCCTTACCTCAATTTCCTCATATTAGAAATGATCCCAAATAAAATGTACAGAGGAGGCTTGTGGATGTTAAATGTGGTGCAGACATTCCTGTCACATAAGTGAGGCTTATAGATATTAAATGAAGTAGAAGAGTTCCTGTCACATAAATGCCCAATAAACACCAGCTATCACTTATTACCAATCTTACCTGTCGAAATTTTTCCACTTTATAAGCGTTCTCTCTCTAAATCGCACCCAAATCTCTCTTTCTTCTGATCCATCTACACCCTGACATGACAAGAATGATTCAAGGCCCAAGTTCCCTGAAGTGACATATCACCTCTTCTGAGGTTTGGCTGCTTTCGGATTTTTCACCTGAAACTTTATTGAAGTACCTGCTCCTGCAGTGCAAAGCACCTACGTCCCTATGAGAATGTTGTTGCTTCTCATCTCCTTGTCTTCTCATCTCCTGGCCTTAAATATCCTCTGGATGGAGATTTATTCTTCACTGTGCATTTAATTCTACCATTTATCCAATATCTCAATCCATATTGGCCTTATACAAAAATCTTAATTGGTTATCTATTGATGTGTGACGACACTACCAAATCTCGAGTAACTTAAAAACACATACACATATTTACCATATCATAGTTTCTCAAGGCCCAGCTTAAGTGAGTTTTTAGTTTCAGCCCCCCTCACAAGGCTAATCAGGATGTTAGTGGCTGCGTTTATCCCAAGACTCAACTGAGAATAAATCAATTTTCAGGTTCATGTGTTTGTTGGCAGAACTGAGTTTCTTTTAGTTATTGGACTGACGGACTCATTTTCTAGCAGGCTGTTAGCCAGAGGCCACTCTTAACTTCATGCTAGATTGGGTAGGGGAGGAAAAATAATTTCCCCTCTGCTTTTTCTGGGTTCTTCACTGGAGTGTGTGATATTGTGAATTATATATTTGATATTTGATTTCATTTTCTGGAACACAATATCTAAAATCCTTAGAATCCCCAAAGTGATGTCTTTTTGTATGCTAATGAGTTGGTTGGGGCTAGAAGCCTCTAGGTAGCTTCAGGATGGGGGCTGATCACCAGAAAAACCAAGGCATGATTAGACAGTTGAAACTTTCAAATTCTACCCCTTAACCTCAGAGGAGGGGAGTAGGACTGAAGGCTAAGCTGACTACTAGTTACCAATGGTGTAATCACTCATGCCTAGGTAATGAAGCCTTCATAAAACCTAAAAGAACAAGGTTCAGAACATCACACACCAGGTCCTGTTGGGGGCTGGGGGTTTGGGAAGGGATGGCAGGGGCTGGGGGTATTGGGGAGGGATAACATTAGGAGAAATATCTAATGTAGATGATGGGGGGATGGATGCAGCAAACCACTGTGGCATATGTATGCCTATGTAACAATCCTTCATGAATTGCACATGTACCTCAGAACTTAAAGTATAATAAATAAAAAAAGAAAGAAAGAAAAAAAAAACGTTCAGAGGGCTTCCATATAGGCAGTCATGTGGAGGTTCCTGGAGGGTGATACACCCAGAGAGGATTTAGAGCTCTGTGCCCCTTCTTGTAGCCTTTGTAATATCTTTTATAATGAGCTAGTTGGCGAGGCATGGTGGCTCATGCCTGTACTCCCACTGCTTGAGAGGCTGAGGAGGGAGAATTGCTTGAGGTCGGAAATTTGAGACCAGCTTGGGCAGCACAGCAAGATCCTCAACTCTAAAAAAGTAAAAATAAAATAAATTAGCTGGGCATCATGGTGTGTGCTTTGTAGTTCCAGCTTCTTGGGAAGCTGAGATGGGAGGATCAGAGAGCCCAGGAGCTTGGGGCTGCAGTTAGCTCTAATTGTGCCACTGCCCTCTAGCCTGGGTGACAAAGGAAGATCATATTTCTTTAAAAATAAATAAATGAATAAACAAGCTAGTAAATGTAAGTAAGTGTTTCCCTGAATTCTGTGAGCCACTCCATCAAATAAATCAAACTCACAAAGGGGTAATGAGAACCCCAACTTGAAGGCTGTCAGTCAGAAATTTTGGAGATCCAGACTTGCAATTGTGCGAAGTAAGCCTTCAGTGTGTGAGATGGATGATGCTCTTTCTAGGTGCATAGGGCTAAGCACACTCAACTTGTGCTCTAACTCAACTTGTGTCCCCTGCAGAATTGGTGGCTTGCTTGATGTATGGGGGAAAACTCTCATACCTTTCGTCACAGAAGTTTTCTGTATTGATTGTTGTGGTGTGATCGCAGAGGAAAAACAGTTTGTATTTTTTTTTTTCACTCACAGACCCTAATGACAAAAGACAGATACACAGAAGTTTATTCCCATGTATATTTTATATAAACATGGGAGATACCCAGGGAACCAGGACTTCTCAGAGGAGACTTGAAACTCTGGCTTTTATAGTATAGCAACATCAACAAAGCACAGTACATTTATAGAGAAGTGTCAAGCCAAAGAAAATGAAGTTTCGATGGGGTGCAAATCATGAGAAGGCAAATATATGAAGAGCAAGTCTTCTTAGAAAAGTTACTTAGTAAAGTAACTGTGTCTTCTATTATCAAATTTGTTGTCATTACCATTCCCTGCTAGATGCCTTAGGAGGGAAGGAACATCTTTGTAAAATTGTGTCCTGCTTTTAAGTCTATATGGAGAGCTCAAACAGCCTTTCATGCATCTGCTTCTTCTCAGTTAACTTTAGCTCAAAATAATCCTCGTGAAAGTAGTAGAGTCTGGGGTGGTATATTTTGCTACCCTTTAGTTTGACCTCGAAGGATTGCGATTGCTTTGTAAAGCCTATCAGAGCAGTGGTCCCCTAACAATATGGCAACAGGGACCAGTTTCATGGAAGACAAGTTTTTTTCACAGACCAGGAGAATGGTGGGGATGGTTTAAGTATGATACAAGCTCATTACATTAATTGTGCCCTCAATTTCTATTATTACCACAATGAAGAATCAGGGGGAGCCCTTGGCTTGTTTTTGTGCAACTAGATGGCCCCAGCTGGGGGTGATGGGAGACAGTGACAGATCATCAGGCTTTAGATTCTCATAAGGAGTGCTGTTAACTAGAATCCTTGTATGCAAAGTTCACAATAGGATTCATACTCCTGTGAGAATCTAAATTCACCCCTGATCTGACAGGAGGCAGAGCTCGGGTGGCAGTGAAAGCAACGGGGAGTGTCTGTAAATAACAAATTAAGCTTTGCTCATGCCCACTGTTCACTTTTGTGTGGGCAGTTCCTGACAGGCCATGGACTGGCCCATGGCCTGGGGGTTGGGAACTCCTCAGTAAGGGAATGAGCCTATTAGCAAGACAGTGGTTGCAATTTTCCTGACTCCCGTCTTCTAGGAAGCCCTTCTTCCCATCTAAAGTAGATGAAGACAATCAGAATTATCAAATTATTTTATAGGTATTTGATTTATACGTAAAGTCTTATCCATAACCCTTGGCATCTATGACATGGAGACCTATATCTTAATCTACTTTATTTTTTGCAGTGCAGTGGTGAGCAGAGAATAATTACTAAAATATGTATCTAATAGATTCAGTAATTATATATATAAATGTATAGCCACTCAGTTTTGGGTGAGAATTGTCTTTTCTTTCACATAAACTGAATTCTTGTCAGCCTAAAGGGTACTTTTGCTGTCATTCAGGTGGAAGAAGTATATAGTAGCAAACACTAAATAGAAAAAAATAGCCATGGCTCTTATATAGAAACTTTAAAGTGTAATTCAAGAGTACTAAATAAATGTGTTGTATTAGGGATGGTATGTCAACAGATACTATTGTTTGGAAAGCTGCTACTGTTTGCTGTCTACCAAGAATGTCTATGCAGCTGGGCTCCTGGTATCAGTGAAAACTGAGTTAGCACACAAAACACACTAGTTGAATTCTCCAAAACATTGTGAAATATTACTACTAAATGAATTTTGAGATCAGTGAATTAAAAATGGAAAGCCACATTAGAAGCATACATACAGACAGAAAAATGTAACTATTTTCTTTCTGTACCACATTTCTGAATGTGTCAATAGTTATAAATTGTCTTATAATGGAATTATTAAACTGGATTACTTTCTTTTCCAGTGATGTCATTAAGATCAATTACTAGTTTCAGTAGATAAATGAGAGCAGGAATTACAATGTGTTGGATTCAACAAGTATTTACAACAAAACTTTTGAGTTCAAGATGAATGTCACAAATTTTAAGATGATTCATGTCTGAAGAAGGTATGAGTTTTTGTATTGTACAAAGAAAGATGATTATCAAGTTGATTCAAAGACAGTCATTAATTCTTACATAGTTAAATACGAAGGGCTGTCTTTTCTTGAACTTCTTCAATTTCCATTCTCTCACAAGAATTTTTCCTTGCACCCACGTGGAAATTTCCACTTAGTCCCGAGTTAAACCTCAGTTACAGGGAAATAACAACCAGTAGCTCTCCCAAAAATACTGCAGGAGTTCTTTTGTCTGAATCACACCACATGTAACCTCTTTTGAAAAAGGACGTGGCAGTGTACATGAAACGTTGCTGGGTTTCTTTTCGATTTTCTGTGATGGCTCCTCGAAGTAGTTCCATCTACTCAAAGACCTGTAAATACTTTTCTATCTGTATTCTGTTTGAAGTAGTTTCTTTGAGAGGTGCATTCCTCTTGCATTTCAGGGAAAAAAATAAAAAAGGTGTTTTAGTCTTACCAAACATTATTTAAGAAATAATTATATTTACTTCAGCTAGTATTAAAATTTTAAATTCAAGACTTTTTGTGATTTTAAAATGACTCACAAAATAGAACAACTATTGCATTCCGTAGAAAGGTTCATTTTGAAATCTAAATTACAGAAAATTAAAAATATCAGACTTTATTTCTAATCTCTTTTATGAATGAATTTTTAATACCATAAAATTAGGAAATGTGAGTCGTTTACCTATGTGTTTTCAAACTTTAAATTCTCCAGTAGCATTTTCATAATAACACATTTACCAGTATTTTGCATAATTGCATTTTTATTTATTTTTGGTCATATGTTAAAAATGAAATTAGTTGTTTCTCCACTTGCACTTGGTTTTCACACAGCAAATAAATACAAGAATCATTGTTAGAGTAAAATATAGCAATGCAGTTTATAATTTTACTAGAAGAATAATGTCAGTCAATCAAACACAGGGAATGTGAAATGTCTACTAAATTAATCAGAGCTACAATTTGGTGTTTCAAGAATCTCTTAGGCATTAAATAAATGTTATAAATTTGCTAGCATTCTGAATACAATTCCTTATTATTCAATGGTACAATCTAGGTAACCATCATTTTTGCTAAATAATTATTTTATCTAGATTTTGAAATAAAAAAATAAAGGAAGGAATAATTAGTATGTTGGTTTGTTGAAGGGAGGAACGAGAGTAGCAATGCAATTTGTTTTCATTATTCAGATAAATATATACTCAAAAATTCAAATAGTATGTAAACTCTACATTTAACCCCACTATAATTGAGAAATCTGGAGGTTAACAGTAAAATGTATTTAAAAATATTTTTGAGAGAAATTAATTTTAAAACATAATCCAATCTAAGAAAAATGTTTAATTTTTAATAATTCAATCACAAATATTACTATTATTAATATAGTACACAAGTATACTTCTTATTATATTATGTAGTTTAGAATTTATCACTTAAAAAAATTTTTAAAGACAAGGTCTCATTCTGTCACCTGGGCTGGAGTACAGTGATGTGATCATATTTCCTGCAGCCTTGACCTTCTGGGCTCAAGTAATCCTCCTGTCTCAGCCCCCAGGTAGCTGAGACTATATGCGTGTGCCACCACACCAGGCTAATTTTTATTTTATTTTATTTTATTTTTGTAGAGATAGGATTTCACTGTGTTGCCCAGGGTGATTTTGAGCTTCTGGCCTCAGAAATTTTCCCATCTTAGCTTCCCAAAGTGCTAAAATTACAGGTGTGAGTGGTAATTCCTGGCCTGGAATTTACCACATTTTGACCATTTCTTCTGACCTCCTGGGTTGCTTGCCTTTTGTTCTCTCTCTTTCTCTTCTTTCCTCTCTCTCTCTCTCTCACATACATATACATACACACATACATGATCTAATCCAAAAACTTTTTGTTGCATGCTTTTAAAAGATTCTTACAGTATTTTCTTCAATGATTCTTTTTTAGATGATACCCATAAAATTTTATACTATATGTATTCTAAACATTTTCATGTTTATGAAATGAGTTATTACTTATACTGTGTTTCTAAAATATCTCCTTTTTTATTCTAATGTATTTTGCCTTTTTATAAAGAGGAAACTATTAAAACAAAATGTTTTATATTCTTCAGTTCACTGCTAATTTATCAGTTTTGAAAAAAAGGCATTGTAAAAGAAAAAAGAATATACTAAAATGTCTATACACTTGACTTTTTCTTATGTATAATACTTTTATCATCCAACTTAAATTCAAAGCTAACAATGAAAAAATAAGCAAGATTTTTAGTAGATATAAGTTACGGTATTTAAAAATACAGAGATGCAAAAAAATGACAATGTAATAAAATGTTTTAGTTCTTGTTTTATATGCATTCATTTTAAATCCCAGAGTTTGGAAGATTTTTGTGATTAACATTTTCATGATGTGTGTTATTTTGTAGCTGCCTAGTTTCAGTTTCCACCTGAAATATGACACCGTTCAACAATGTCATTTTAGAGAAGATTAAGTATCCTGGTATGTGACAAAGTGAACTCAATTTTTAAATTATGCATCTTGAAATAATGAAAACAAAATAAAATGGAAGCTCTATTTGTCAGGCTCCTGCTATCTAGTATGTTAATCATTTACAGTACTTCACTTGTCCTTTTTGCTCATTGCTCATTTTTCCAGACTAACTTGAGTACTTTACTACATTTAGCTATTTCTTAACTTCTTTGTGTAGATGTTTAGTGAAGAGGCAGAACACAAATAAATACAACTGGAAATTTTTAGCTAAATTTTATTTATATACCTACTTGGTTCACTTGTCCCAGATACCATGAAAAAGAAAAAAAAAAAAACCTGAGATTTCAGGAGGCAGACATTTCCAAAATCATATTTTTGTCTCCATTGTGCTTTATTTGAATCAATGTTGTGCCCCTAAGCTTAAAGTGAGATATGGTTTCCCTAAGGATCTTCTTCCTAAGGATAGAAGAGTTTTGTTGCAGATGGTGATGGTAGTAACTGTGGTGGTTAAGAGAAATACCTGAATGATAGAAATAACTTGAATTTACAGGAATCATTGAGCAACGATTCATAGGACTTCGACTGGGATAGTTCTCCTTTATGACATGGATCTTAGGACTATAAAAATAGTGACACCGTCACTTTCAAAAGTGTTCTGGCTTAGGTGGTCAATTTTATATACACTTTGTGAAAACTGAATGGTTACACAAATATGAAAACTAGGCAAAGTTTCATATTTGTGTAACCATTCAGTTTTTTAAAAGCTGTTTTAATTTTGCCATTATATACTGTCTTAGGAATATTATGATTCAGGAAGAAAAAGAATTGTTATTCTAAGTTCACCCACAAAAATATTGTATGAAAATCTTAGGCACTTGTTTTTTGTGCCTCAGTTAACTGGAGTAATGAATCCAACCAAGGTCTTTAATTCCAATTTTGTTATCCTTTCCATTATAAAATACTGCGATAGTTGAACTCTCCCAAATATCACCAGATAACTTGTTAATAAAATATGTTTGTTGGAATTCATGGTCACAACAGAGAATACCATTTTGTGTTTCTCAGAAAGGGAAACACAAAAGGAAGATAATTATATGGTTTTAAGGTCTGGGCTCAAGTGGTTTGAGGTATGTATGTCTAACAAGGTGTTGAATTGGCTTATATTTGGCAATCAATGTTCACTACATAAATGTGTAGGATTGGTGAGTCTAGTGAGGTGAGCATCTTGAAATGAATATTGATAAATGATTGTTGGATATGTTTGGTGTTTTCTCAGAGTAACAGACTATTGTCTAAGATAATTTGATCTTCAGGAATTTCCCGAAGCAAACAGTGAAGTTATTAATTTGTACATATCTTACCTTTCCCAACAAGTGTTTCATGTCTGAGAATTGTTGGTTCAGGTGCTCTCAATTCTTAGCTATTGCTTGTGGTCATTCTTCACTCAATCTGAAGGATTCAGCATGGTCATCTGTGGACTTTACTACTTCAGATCTACACTGTTCTTTGAAGAGTAACAATACATATTACGTTTCTGATGGTGGCGATGTCAACTGCTATGTATGTCAGGTTTGTCTGTTTTTATTGGATGATGTTTTTTGTTGGATCATTTGATGAGAGAACAGCTTACAACAATATTTCAAACTCCGAAAGTCATGTATTTTAACACTATAAGAAATAGATTTTTTAGAGTTTACCGTCCACTTCTAAACCTGAATCTAAAAAGTGCTTAAAAGAACAAATCCCATTCATATGAGCTCATGGCAAAAAGATAGGAGGTGTCAATCAAGTTACTGGATTTAATGCTTTTTTAATTTGCTTCCTAGTTTTCTTAAAAATATTAAATATCTCAAAAGTCTATAAAAATTTAAGTGTGTTCTACTCATAATATGGTGCATGCACTTTCTTTAGAGGAACATAATATGTTTAGGGTTCCTCTAGTGTGACCCGCCCACCAGTTTTTTAAAAAGCAAAGAGAAAATTTGATTCTCAACTGCATTAAGGTTTACTAATGGGTCCTGTCTAAAGATAATAAGAAAAGTATCCCTATAGTGCCTAATAAACTATTCTTTTTTTGCTTCCAGAACTACATAGGTCTAGTCTACATGCATGGGAAAGACATTGGCAATTGACTTCAAAAGATTTTGTCCAAGTTCTACATATTTTCTAAACTTCTAAATTTCCTCTGCAAGTCCAGCTTTCTTAAATCGTTCTCAGGGTCTCATAATTCTTCCTTTTGTTTCCAGCTCTTCTGTGTTTAAGGGTCCTGATAACATATGAACCAACTAATATAGACTTAGGAATAATAGATTATATATTGCTAAATGTATTCTAAATCCTTCTGTTAATCTTTTTTCCTATCTTGTCTAGGCTTTGGAAAGACTTGATAATCATTCTCAGCACAGAAGGAGACCAGCTCAATATCAACCTTGCCCTATTGAGAAAGAAATTTACCCTTTAGAGGTAAATTAGCTGTGTAACTGTTTGGGTAGCCATAAAATAGCAAAGTAGGCCAGGAAGAGAATAACAGCAAGGGGTACTATTAAAGCGTAGGTTGGCCTGGCGAAGAGAAACAGTAGTGTAATGGTCATTAAATTCAAATTGTGCTTGGAGGATCTAACATAAAGACCGTTTTAAGTTTTATATATTTATATTTATCCTTGTCAAAATAAGTTTATAATCTTAATTTATTTTGTAAACTCCCTTTTAATCCCACTTCCCCCAATTCAGACCATTAAATGCTTGTATTATTTTTCTTTCATTTCTAAAGTACCTCTTGCATGAACAAATTTGTTCAGAGTAAAAGATCTTGTAAATTTAAATCATCATTGATAAAATTGTAACATTTACATGATATTTCTAATAATTAGGATTATAATGTTAATACATATAAGTAGTAGGTGTCTGGCACAGCGAGGATAGACCTAGATTTATAGGAATACAGCATCAATAAAGCTACACCAATCACTAATATTGGCAGTTAACAGTAGTGCTTGTCCAACTCCATGTTTCTGAAATCTGGCCAATAGTGTCTTCATTACCCAGAGCAATGCAGTTATCAAGGACAAGAACATAAGGCTTATGGAAGTTATGTCCAAATGAAATCTGATTAAATGTCCTTAAGTTATTTAAAGGACAGATGCCACGGCCCCTTCCCTACCCTTTTTATGTTCATATACTCTTTTTATTAACAGACTTAGGACGCAAATTAACAAGAAAACACTGGAATAAGACATGTTTTTGCCAAGAATGAGTGTTTTATTATATGATCAAATGACTGACTGCAAAGTAACTATAAAAAATCCTATTTTTCAGAAGACAAATTTAGTTTAACATTTAGGATATTGATGGCAACACTGTAGAATTCAGACCCAATGTGAGACTTTCTCCACCAGCATCATCAGAGTTCCCCTCAATAGGAGGATCAAGGGATCCAATTGAGTCTGCTTTTTTATTTATTTTTATTTTTTTTTCCATTTATTTATTTTATTGCATTTTAGGTTTTGGGGTACATGTGAAGAACATTCAAGATTGTTGCATAGGTACACACGTGGCAGTGTGATTTGCTGCCTTCCTCCCCATCACCTACGTCTGGCATCTCTCCCCTTGCTATCTCTCCCCAACTCCCCACCCACCACCGTCCCTCCCCTATTTCCCCCAACAGACCCCAGTGTGTAGTGCTCCCCTCCCTGTGTCCATGTGTTCTCATTGTTCAACACCCTCCTATGAGTGAGAACTTGTGGTGTTTGATCTTTTGCTCTTCTGTCAGTTTGCTGAGAATGATGGTTTCCAGGTTCATCCATGTCCCTACAAAGGACACAAGTCTGCTTTTTTAAAATTAAAGATTTTAGCTAAAAAAGCAAGTGAGTCTCATGAGTCTGGGTGAAAACTACATATTGCGTAATTTCCAAAAATATCACCATTCATTTAGCTATGAATAAAGCAAAATTAAATTTAATTAAATGCATGCCATTGAGTGGGAGAGATTATCACTACAATCTTGTTCTTAGATTCTTAATGGAGTCTTCCTACAGTCTTAGAAATGGGACATTTATAGGTTTAGGTTTGCAGCAGATTGGCTCAAAGAGTTAAGGAGAAGACCTTTCAAGATAAACAGCTTATTGAGGGTAAGTGCAATTCAAGGCATAATAGTTTATAATTTGTGTGGGGAGTCAGAAGATGTTTTTGATTTGGAACTTCATAAGCAAACAAATTTTGATTGCATAGTCTCTGACTTCTGATGTTTCCACTGATAAGTTTTCAGCACTGTCATGGGTTTATTGAGATGTACCCCATCATAAATTTATGGTCATCTGGACTTATGATGGTTCAAATTATGAATTTTTATTTTTACAGTGGGTTTTGGTGGGTATTAAATACATTTTCAACTTCTGATACTTTTATTTATGATAAGCTTATCTAGACATAATCTCATTCTCCATTAGAGGAGTATCTATGCTAGTTAGATAGGATTGTCGTAATGAAGTACCATAGAATGGGTGGCTTAAACAACAGATATTTAATTTCTTATAATTCTGGAGTCTATAAGCCTGAGATCAAGATATCAGCAAGGTTGATGTCTTCTTAGGTTTGTCTCCTTGGCTTATTGATAGCCGTCTTCTTCCTGTGACTTCAAATAGTATTTTCACTTTGTAAATTTGTGTCCTAATCTTTTTTTCTTATCAGGATACCATCTATAACAGATTAGGGCTCATCCTCATGGCCTTTCTTATCCTTAATGACATCTTTAAATATTCTATTTTCAAATACAGTCACATTCTAAGGTACTATATGTTAGGACATCAATATGAATTTTGGAGAGGGGAACAATTCAGCCCATAATATTGATACATAAGCTATCAATTCAGGTGAACAGATTGTTATTTTACATAAATTGATTTGCTGGAATTTTCTGAAGCAAAGTCATGCTTTATGGTGTTATATTTTCTAGGAAAGTGTTGATGTGACACAGGTAGTCAACTTTGTAATAATTTCATGTTTTTAATTTAATGAGTTTTCTCTGGCATTACCAGTCCAGGATTTATCCCTGCCCTCACACAGTGTGAATTTAGAGAAGTTACTTAACTTTTATAAAGCTCCTCTTTCAAGACATTACCTGTAGCTACTTCACGAAATTCTTGTGAGACATAAGAAAATGTATCCAAATATTTTAGCAGCGTGCTCCAGTAAATGTGAACTAGGAAGGTGATGATGATGATGATGATGATGATGATACAAGTCGTACAGAATTATATATTTTACAATTGAATTTCAAAGAGAAAGTAACAGCTTGAGTCTCTGAGACCAGGGTGAGTTTTTTTGGTGAGAGTAAAGGATAATAAAAGGAGTCTTTCCTATAATTTGATACAGTGAAAACTCATGTGTTTTAGAAACTATTAAACCAGCATTAATGACATGGAAAAATTGTATTTTCTTTAATTCTTAAATGAACTGGTAAAACTGATCATTTTTACCTTAGCTATCAAAAAGAGCAAAGATCATTGGGAAGCCCTCAAGCAGATCATCCAGAGGTAAAACTCCTTATGTGAGGAATTGAGAAGTAATTAGACTTCCTTTTTATCTAAAGCAGGCATCAGGTACTAGGCTTCTTTCCCCAGAATTTATAAGTGGAATTTATATACCTCTCCAGAACGCATGCATGTCAAAACTGATTGTGCAACCCTTGCTAACATTAAGGCACCAAACTGTCTACAAATGTAATCATTTATTATGACCTAAGTGGTGAATATAGTCTGAATTACTCTTAAGCTCTTACTTTAAGGTCCATAAATACCTCTAAGGAAAAACTCTACCCTGGTACACTCAGTCCTGTCTTTCTGAGGCTCCCCGCTGCCTTCTTCTGCAGCATTCTTTCTTTCTAATAAAACTTTCTTTTTCAAACCTATATTGTTGTAGGTAAATTCTTCTTAGTAATCTGTGAGTTGACCATTTTTCGACGTTGGGACTCTGAAACCTCACCTGGCAGATACAAGAAAAAAAGAAAAAATAAGACTCAGCGATGCTACTTAATCTGTTCAAGTTCATTCAGATAATGAGTAAAAGAAGTAGGAATTGAACCTAGACCTGTCTGATTAAAAAGTTCATGTTCTTAGGCAGTATTTTATTTAATCACTCATTTAACAAATATTGAAAAGAAGACACAGTAATAAACTCTTTTTATCTCTTGAACTTATATTTTCTTTTTCATTGAAGATATTTGGACTTATTTCAACTAGATAAGTAGCCACAAGAGAATCACCCAGATAAAAGTTTGACTGCCTGATTATGCATGCAGGTAACATGTCATAACTCTGTGAATTTGGTCAACATTTCAAAGATGAGATTTGACATGGCATAGTAGCTGAGGGAATAAAAATCCTAACACTATGGAATAAACTCCCATTCTTTTTAGGTGCCTGGGGGAGATGCATTTATAATTGATTGCTCAAGTTCCAGCTGTTCTCTGAACTGTCGTTGAAGTCATGAATTATTTGCTGAATCTAATATGTGGATAACAGTTAAATCAGCACGGTGAGTTTATTTATCTCTTGCATAATCAGTTTTATAAACATACTTGTCCAAACAAAAGATATATAATTATCAAAGAAATTAGTCTAAGTTTTTTGATTTAAAAAAATAAACACACATGGGTAGACACACACACACACACACACAAACTCAGAGTTACTCATGATGGAATAGATGTCAAGGCAGCTTCACAAAATTTTTAGAGTTTTCTGTTTTGAAGATTCCTGTAAACATCTTTGAGACCACTTTCTTGAACTGGCTTCCTTCCTTCCTCCCCTGGGATTCACTGTTTGAATTCACTTCCTTGAATTACAAAGGAAGGCTTTGTGTGCCCAGCTGACGAGAGAAGTGTTTGCAAAGTTTCCTTGATAAGAATTCCTGAGGCATTCTTTATTTGACTTCATTTAGAAAAGTACTTCTCACCTTTAATGAGCATATGAATCACCTGAGAATATTCTGAATATTCAGTAGCTTTGAGGTCAGGGATGAGATTCTGTATTCCTCAGAAGCTCACAGGTGATGCTAATGCTGCTGGTCCAAGAACTATTCTCTGAGTAGCATGGGTGTAGACCTACACCATCCAATAACCTAGCCACTAGTCACAGGCAGTCATGGAACACTTGAAATGTGCCTAGTCAGAAGACAGACCTGCTTTAAGAGAGACAGCAAATTTTAAAACTTAGTATGGTAAACAAATACTATTAATTTTGCTTTAAAAGAGACAGCAAATTTTAAAACTTGATATTGTAAACAAATAATAGAAAAATATATTGATAAAATGTTTTTATCATGGTTACCTGTTGAATAAATGATGTTTGGGATACATTGGATTAAGTAAAACATATCCTTAAAATTCATATTATCTGTTTCTTTTGATGTATTTGAGTGAACGTTATGTTTTTAAATGAATATTTGTCTTGCGTTACAATTCTATCATACAGCATTGGTCGCATAGATGGTCAAGACCATAACGCAATTCATTTAAACTGATATGGGGTCATTTTATTGTCACACTTTACTACTCATGCATATTAGTAACACTAATGTATCAATCTTCCCCACAGGACTGTGAACTTCTTGAATGCCTGACTCTTCACCCTTGCGTCACCAGCAATTAGTAGAAAAGAAAAGGTTCTTGTGTTGGTGAGATATTTACAACTAATCATTTTGAAGGAATAGCCATCCTGCGATCATTATAATCAGTGATGGAATGAAGAATAAATGTAATTTCTGGAACATTAGTGATATGGTTTGGATTTGTGTCCCCATCCAAATCTGACATCAAATTGTAATCCCCAGTGTTATAGGATGGGCCTGGTGGGAGGTGATTGGATCATGGGAGCAGATCTCCCCCTTGCTGTTCTCATGACAGTGAGTGAGATCTCACGAGATCTTGTGGTTTAAAAGTGTGTAGCACCACCCCCTGCTTTCTCTCCCTCCTGCTCTGGACATGTTAACACATGCCTGCTTCCCCTTCACCTTCCACCATGATTGTACGTTTCCTGGGGACTTTCCAGCTCTGCTTCCTGGACAGCCTGAGGAGCCGTGAGCCTATTAAACCTCTCTTCTTTATAAATTTGTTAGTCTCAGGTAGTCCTTTGTAGCAATGAGAGAATGGACTAATACAATTAGATTTTCTGAATTTAATATCAGATAATAAGAACTTTCTAAAAACCCAACAATCCTTTCTTTATTCTGTAAGGAAATATTCCCTATACACTATAGAGAATATGTGGAGTCATGTCATAACCCCTGCTCAAATATATGATTATCTTACCTCAAACCTAAGAAATGATAAAATGTAGCTTGTAGAAGTTCCATACAGGGGAGCTTGAGATGATAAAATGTCTTGAAATTCTCAGTTATGAATGACTCCACTGAAATGGAAAAGTTTAATTTCAATAAAGTAATAGTCTTCAAACACACAGGAACTTTTTCACTAATGTAATATGTCACAGAATATACTGTTTTATCAGGATCTATGCAGCATACAATGAGGAATGAATTTATGTGCACACAAGCACGTAAAACATCCACTGATCAGGGGCACAAAGGTGTGATACCTTTTTACACCCATTGAAAGGGCCATCAAAGGAACACAGGTACATAAAACAGACTATGCAGGGGTGCAAAGGTGTGATACCTTTTCACATCCCTCACAAGGGCCAGGACTGACACTCATAACAAAAGACAGGTCAACAAGAGAAATGCATAACAAATGGATTTAATAAGTTTTATATGACATGAGAGCATTCGGAAATGAAGACCCACAGACCAAGCAAAAGCTGTTTTATGCTAAGTTCAATGAAGCCATGTAGAAATGTGACACAGATGTCAGTAATGTGGTATTTTGGTTTTCCCCACATGTGAGGCAATAGAAGGTAGTGATTATGATTAAGGTACCTAGAGCCAAAATGCCTAATGAAATTTTCTATTCTCTGTTTATCAGTTGTCCCATCTCTAAAATGCAGATAATTGTATTTTTCTCAGAGAGCTGATATAAGGATAAAATAAGTTAGAACATGTCAACTATATAAAACAGTTTGGCATATTGTAAGTACCTGATAAATGTTGCCGTTATAAGATACTGAAATGTTCCTAATTATGTTCTGAACCACCAACTGACATAAAGAATTTAATAGCCTAGAGCAAAATCTACATTATAAGTACAAGAAATATGCATTCTTTAGTTCTTGCTATATTTCCACTGAGGGGAAATTCAAGGAAAATTCATATGTTCTATCATTTGGAATCAAATAGCACCACAATATTTTTAAATTTCATTTAAAAACACTTCTCTTTTAAATAAAAAAAAAATTGTGTTTCTCACAGTCCAAGGCAAAACATAGGATTTTTTTTACCTTATTTTCTCTGAAAAAATTGAGAAAAATTATTACCTTTTGTAGCAACTACTTTATCCAAAATTAGAAATCTATTACCTTTGGATTTTTGAAGGTATATTATATTCCTTTCAGTTTTGTCTCAATATGTAAGATTTCCAATGTAATCTTGAAAATATAGGTCATGCATTATGTGTCCTGATATATTAGCACTTTGATAATCCATTTTCCACCTGTGCAACATAATTGCTTTGTCTCAATATTCTAGCAATCCCAGTAGGCAATGCATTTGTTTATATTCTATATTTGAAAATTATAAAAATACATTTTTAAGGGATGGAGACATGGCTAAATGTGATGTCATAACTTGAAAAGGGATCATAGAATAGGAAAAGGACATTAGGTAAAAACAAAGGAAGTTCTAATAACATATGGACTTTAATTAATAATACTAAATCAATATTAGTTCATTAATTATAACAATTGTACTAAAGTTATGTAACATGTTAATAATTAAAAAAAACTGGGAGACTTGGTGTTTAAGTCTTTTCTCACGCTGCTAATAAAGACATACCCAAGACTGCGTAATTTCTAAAGCAAAGAGGTTTAATTGACTCACAGTTTCCCATACCTGGGGAGGCCTCTGGAAACTTAACAATCATGGCAGAAGCAGAAGCAAACACATCCTTCACATAGTCGCAGGGGAGAGAATGAGAGCTGAGTGAAAGGGGAAGCCCCTTATAAAAACATTAGATCTCTCGGGAACTCACTCACTATCATGAGAACTGCATGGAGGTAACCACCCCCTTGAGTCAATTACCTCCCACCAGGTTCCTTCTCCCATGGCATGTGGGGATCATTACAATTCAAGGTGAGATTTGGGTGAGGACACAGCTAAGCCACATCACTTAGTACACAGGAACTTTTTGTAATATTACTGCAACTTTTCTGTCAATCTAAAAGTAATATAAAAATGTTTATTTACTGCCAATATATAGATTTGGAACTTTATGAAATTTCTAATACTAAAATTATTTTCTCTCCATTCTCCCCACCCCGCACCCTCTCCTGTCCTTCACTCTTTTTATTAATCAGTGCGAAATTCTAAGAAATCAGAATTATGAAATCCTAACAGAAGCCTATATTACATATATGTACTTCCAAGTTAGAATCTAAGTTTCAAATGTTAGAGTAATACTATCTTTCTATAAATATGCAAACGTATTTTTAACTAAAAAACATATCTGATTATTTACACTGTTCTCAAATATGGATGATACTTGTAATGTTAAGAAAATAAAATTCTGCAATAGAACTCTGTACATCTCTACAAATATTTCTAAATCAATGTAAATGGCTCCATGAATAATAAAGGTCTCTCCCTGAATAGAAAAATAGCATCTAATTATCATTTCCTCTACTTGCTTGGCTTTCTGGGACAGATATTAATTTAAATGGAAAATATGAATAAAGAGTGCCTATCGTGAACCTTGTAAAAGGTACTTCATAAATTTAAATAATTATTTTTTACTTCATATAATAAATACAGTTATCCAAATTACCATTTGTTTTCCTTTTAAAAATTACTTTATTAAAATATACTGGTTTGAGGTTTTAGATTATTTTGGGGCATGCTTTTGAAACATGATCAATATTTGGTTCAGAATGAGGTCAAACAAAGGCATTTGCAAATGTTTTGTTTCATCCCCTCCTCAGTGTCTGCTTCCTTGCCCAAGTCCTCTAGTGTTCAACCCACGCTTCCAGTGTGACTATAAGAGGGAGGAGGGAAACGGTGGAAATTAGTGTATTTTAAGGAAATTTCTGCTCCAGAGACATCAGGCTTCTGAGATCCTGACCTCCTGTCATTCAGATAATATGCAGAGTTTCCAGAGTTGGTGTTGCCTGGATTATAAACTCCTATTTATTGTATTATATTCTTGCTATATTCAGTGGAAATGTAGCAAGAACTAAAGAATGCTTATGTCTTATACTTAAATTATAATGTAGATTTTGCCTTGGGCTATTAAATTCTTTATGCCAGTTGCTAGTTCAGAACATAATTAGGAACATAATTTATTTTTCTAACATGGAATTTTTATCTTTTTTGACTGATTTCTTAGATTTGGACTGTGTTTCCAGACATTACAGCAACATAATCTCATCCCTTACAGTTCCTGCCATCTCCCTGAAAATCTGGGTCTTAATGCTTTATTTTTCTGCATCTAAAAAAATAAATAATAGCAACAACAAAAATATTCTAGATAGTAAACTACACCTGAAATACGATACTTCTGAGTTTTATAGCACAATTATTCATTTACTTTTTAAGAAATGCATGGAAGCCTGTAATCCTAGCACTTTGGGAGGCTGAGACAGGTGGATCACTTGAACCCTGGAGTTGCAGACCAGCCTGGTCAAAATGACAAAATCCCATCTCTACAAAAAATACAAAAACTAGCCAGGTGTGGTGGCAGGTGCCTGTAGTCCCAGCTGCTGGGAAGGCTGAGGTGGGAAGGATCCCCTGAGCCTAGAAGGTCGAGGCTGTGGTGAATCGTGATTGCGCACTGAACTCCAGCCAGCGTGTCAGAGTGAGATCCTGTCTCAAAAATAATAATAATAAAATAAATCAAATAAGTAAATGATTTGTTTTATTCTTTTGATTTGGGGATTTAGGTTACTTTTGGGCTTTTGGAAAAAGCCCAAATTTCATCCATCTCATATTGAAGACTCTAGCACATACTACCATTTAATAGCAAAATATTATTGCAGTTCACTATCTGAAACATTAAAAAATACATACTTTGAAGTTATTGAAAGCCCTCATGTCTGTTAATTTATATCTTTCATTATGGAGCTGCAGGGTCACAAATGACATATATTTTCAAAAATGTGATGTTTTGGTTTTCATCATGAACTACAAAATGTTTCCTAATGGAATCAGAAACTGTTAGCCAAGTCAGAAACTAATAAAATTCATGAGCTCTGCATCTTAATCATGAAAGTTAGCTGTTACTTAATGAAAGTCAAAATTAGACTCTACCTAGAGTCGAAGGGACCGAGGAGGGCAGGACTAGGAGTTATGGGGGAGAAGCATGAAGAGTGCAGCAGAAGAGGCTCTGTATTTAGAGTTTTCTCTGGCCTGGCTGTACTGGAGGAGTTACATGTATTAATAGTATCCTTCAAGTTCCAAGACCTATGGTTCTCTTGAAGTGAAATGATTACTCCACCACATCTTAGTCATGGCTTCAGTCCATCTGCACTGAGACTGCCTTATTTTTCTTTTGCTTTTCTTTCAAGAAATCTACTTCTTTTCTTCCAGAAACTTCCATAAGAGTATAATTACCTGTATAATTATACATAAGAGTAATTACCTGTATAATTACTTGCATCCTCAGAAAGTCAACAAGAGTTTCTGCCATGGTAAAAGTTGTCCTTGTTTTGGCAACAAAGGGATAGAACACACCCCAGGCTGAAGCTGTACAATTAGATCATTGATATGAATGATTATAATGTTTTTAAATGGCACTTTTAAAATAAATCATCTATGTTATTTTAAAAAAAGGCAATTGAATTTTTTATTGACTCATTTTTTTCTTACTGAGATTTGTGCACAAAATAGAATTCCTTTATAAAAATTAGATTTAAAAATTAAAACTGGGACCATCCCCCCTTGAAAGTCTGAGGTCCTGAAACTCACAGGGGTTTTCCTGGACAGGGACATTCCACAATTCCACGTGTCTCTGTTGTTCATGGCTAGAAAATGAACACATTTGTGTGGCTTCAGACAAGAGTGCTCCTGGAAGGCTGTGTTAGACCTCTATGGATTCCTTTTGGACTCATCACTTTTCTGATGCTTTTGCTTTGTATCCTTTGTTGTGATAAACCTTTGCAGTGAGTTATTATCTACTATCCCCCAAAAATCACAACCAAAACCCAGATTCTGTCTTTTCCATTTTTTTCTAAAAGATGAAATGAAAGAAAATATTATACCCAGAAGCTAGCATCTTTCTTTATTAAATTCCTTGCTACAATTTTACATTAAAATATTCTAAGTTAAAAAAAAGATTAGCGATCAAAAATTGTCTTTACTTTTTTATGCAAAATGTAACCAGAGCTATTTGCACCTGCCAATTTAAACATAGTACATACAACATATAATTATCTTGAATGGGAGCACCAACAAAGCACATTGTACCGTGCCATTTGCTGCGTTCAAATCCTAAAAATAAGCTCATGCCTTCTGTTTGAGATTTAAGGACCTCTGACTCCCCAATAAAATTAACCAAACCCGAATCTGATATTGGTTTATTTATGTTCCCACATAGAGAGAAAAGAACAAACCAAGGTATTTAAAGGAAATTCAGGAACGCAAATTACATTCAAGAACACAAGTATGTGCTGCTAGAAGCTGATCTCAGAGAAACACCCAATATTGTAACTGTTTTAAAACACAGTATTAGGTGTTGAGGTATTTCATACATTATCTACTTTGTGCTACAAGCATTTGGAAAATTCAGGCAAATAGTTACTTTGTATATGGTCATTTGCAGTATATCACAGATGTACGAGCCAAAGAGTTAAATAAAGGAAAATGTAAGACAAGGATCCTTCTCACAGGAATTTTAAATTTTTGGTAGTGTTGACTGTTGGAATCCTAGAAATACAACTAGAACAATGTATTGGTCAATGCAAAGCTAAGTTAATTTAGCTTAACTCATAAGAGAAAATACCATTTTCACAATTGTTCAAAAGAAGGAAAATAGCTAATTATCAGATTTTGAAGTGTAGACTATACCAGCAGTTCCCAACCCTTTTGGTACCAGGCACTGGTTTTGTGGAAGACAATTTTTTACAAACCAGAGTGAGGGATGGTTTCAGAATGATTCAAGAGCATTACACTTACTGTGCACTTTATTTCTATTACTATTGTATTATAATATATAATGAAATAATTCTGCCCTGAGCTTGTTTTCCCAACGAGATGGTCACATGTGGGAATGATGGGAGGCAGTGACAGATCATCCTGCATTAGATTCTTATAAGAAGCGGGTAACATAGATTCTTTACATGGACAGTTCACACAATAGGGTTTGCATTCCTAAGAAAGTCTAATGCCCTGCTGAACTGACAGGAGGCAGAGTTCAGGTGGTAATGCGAGTGAAGGTGAGTGGCTGTTGCACATGAGCTTGGGCTCACCCTCTGCTTACCACCGACTGTACCAGGGTTTGGGGACCCCTAGTCTAAAATGTATCTTTCAGTGAGAGGAAATAGGTGGGATAGGGCAGTTTACAGAACAGTAGTTCATGATCAGTAGACAAAGTGAGGCCAGGGTCTGAAACAAGTCCTTCTAGTCAAACAGTTGCCTTATAAGCAAGTAGATTTCCCAGAGAAGAAGTTTAGTAACTTTTCTGGAGGAAAGGGTAGTTATTTATTGGTTTATAGTTTTACCTTTCTGCACAAGCATTTTCTGCAACAAACACTTAAGTCATATTATCATTGGTGGTTTAAGTTTTCAGTAGAGAGACAGAATTCAAAGAATAAAAATTATTTATTACATTAGAAAGTGCCAGGAGACTTTGACTCAAATTCAATCATCTACAGGTATTTACTGACCAGCTAATGCATGGCATATGATGTGTTAGGTGCTGTCTTTAATATGTGCACATTAGAGATATGGCCCCTCACTTCACAGGCCATAAAGTGTGGTATATAATGCAGGCAAATAAAATATAGTGTGGTGTGGTAAGTGTTCTACAGTATATGATAATGTACTGATGTACTCATATTCCATGAGGTATGATGGAAGCACATGAGAAGAACACATAATCAAGATGAGGAGTGTTCTCAGAAGGCTTCTTGAAACAAATGGCTGGAATCAGATTTGTAATGGAAGCCAAGGGACTTGATGTAAGGAATGCAAGAAATGGGGACACAAGAAATCTGAAGTCAGAACTTTGGAGAATTCCAACATTTAGAATAGCAGCATTTATACATAGCTAAATCAATGATGGGTTTAAAATGAGAGGGTGGTTAAAATGTCCCTATGCAGAAAATGTATATGACTATATCGCTATGGATCAAATCTTTGTGTTCCCCAAAATTCATCTGTTGAAATCCTAACCCTCAGTCAGATGGAATTAGAAAACGAAGTCTTTGAGAGGTAATTAGGTCAGGAGGGTGGAATCCTCGGGCTGAGATTAGTGCCCTGAAAAGAAGAACAAATGAGAAAAATTGATTTTCTCTCTCTTTCTGTCTGCCACATAGGGAAACCAGGAGAAGGGCCCTCTCCAGAATCCAATCATGTTGATTCCCTAATCTGTACCTTCCAGCCTCCAGAAATGTGAGATATAAATGTTCATTTTTTAAGCTGCCCAATCTATGGTATTTTTGTTATAGCACACCAAATACATAAGTAAACATAGTAAATTAGAAATGACAAGCAAATGACTATGCTAAGACCTAAAAATACACAGTAAATTAGAAATTCTTTTAGATTATAGCTACATGTTACAAAATCTATTGTGTGTAAAATGTATTTGTTTATACAAGTATATACTTTATAAAATGTGGAAATTATATAAATGATATGATAATATAGATATGCACACACCCATATACATATCTATTTTTATTTATAAGTCATTTAATGAGATATAGAAATAAATCTAAATAATACACATGAAATGAATTTAAGCGGGGCGAGGTGGCTCATGCCTGTAATCCCAGCACTTTGGGAGCCAGAGCCGGGTAGACTATGAGGTCAGGAGTTCAAGACCAGCCTGGCCAAGATGGTGAAACCCCATCTATACTAAAAATACAAAAATTAGCAGGGCGTGGTGACAGGCAGCTGTAATTCCAGCTACTCAGGAGGCTGAGGCAGGGAATTGCTTGAACCTGGGAGGTGGAGGCTGCAGTGAGCCAAGATCGTTCCAGCCTGGACAGAAGAATGAGAGTCCATCTCAAAATAAAAAAAAAATAATTTTGCTCAGATTCAAAAGTGACATGAAGGCTACTATTATTTAACCTTATTTTGAATTGATATTTCTGAGAGGCCATTGATGTGGCAATATGTGTAGGATTTTTCAAACCAACCAATTTATATTTTAAGTTTTGACAGCACTAAAAATATGAAAAATACAAGTGATCCCCCTGTGAACTAGTAGACTAGATTTTAATTCAGGAATGTCAGGATTCTCTAAGACATTTTGAATTGAATTCAGGTTGCATCTCCTTCTTTGTCCGCAATTCATTCCGGCTATGTTTAGGATGGGCTGCAGCTTCTATGCTATTTATGTCACCATGGAAAACAAGAATATGCTTTTGTATTGCTCAGTTTTTCCGAAAAATAACTCTCAAAAGAGTTTCTCAGTTTTTTATTCAGGTGATTAGAGATTTATTTTTGTGTAAAGCAAACAAAGCTTTATTGTTGTCAACCCAAAGAGGCAGGGATGCTTTCCCTAGCACTGAAAGATTCACATATTCATTCATACATCTTCTTTTATTGTAGTTTGGTAGCTACTTGCAAACTTTTACTTTTAAACAACATTCCATATTAGTGAGTTCAGGGCCTTTAGTTACACAAAAAATTACCTTATCTATTTTGACAAAATACATCTATGCCCTACAAAGTCCATCAAGCAATAAATAAGTGTCTGTTTTTTTTAATTAGACTGAATTTGAGTTACAATTTTCTCTCGCTCAGAAACAACTATACTCAAAGAATAGTTAATAATTCTACCCCTAGTTCAAACACTGGAAGACTTTCCATCTTCAAAATCACATCTCCATTGTAGAGAAATATAAATTCAAATTCACTATCTAAAAATCCTTTTGAAAAAGTTATTTTTCTGTTATAGATGATGATTTTCATAACAGAAGATGAAACTTCTTTGGGGATTGTTGATGATCTCTTAGATGGGGGATGAATAAGTCATGTTTAGAGCTTCTAGCATCAAAGGTGTTCTATCTGTGAAGATTCTCTTTATTAATTTTAATCCAGTTCCTTTTCTTTTTCCTTATTCTTGACAGGGAAACATTTCACCATAGCAAGAAACATCTATGGTCTTTGTTTTGATTGAAATGTTTCTTTGATTCCATCAGTGTACTCATGGAGATGACAAGACAAAGACTACGCTTGGAAACTTCTAAACTTGCACCCACATGCATGCTGACTAGAACTGGCAGAGACTCAAATTGCTGATTCTTAAGAACTTGTTCCAAAATATTAGTAGAAACATTAAAATTTCTGGATTAGGACCCAACAATTGTCTCATGGTGGAAAAAAATAGTTTTTCTTTTTTCTTCTTTCTTTACACCCAAAACAACAAAGGCATACAATTTGATCACATTGCCTCAAAATTGTGGTTGTTTATTTTGTTTTCAATAAATTAGGTCATTGTTAGACTTCTCTACTAAGAAAATTTGATCACAATTGCAACAAAACTTCTTTCACATAGTCAAATTATGTATTGAATTCTATAAAGCCAGAATAGTGCGTGAAGTCAAACACAGTGCCAAGAAATCATCAGACCATAGTAACAGATGAGCTAAAAGAAACATGGTCAACAAGTACCAGAGAGTCTATTAAAATACCTCCACGAGGTTTATCTTGACTGTATCTGAGACTTTCTTAGAACATCCTTCTGTAATCTGGAGTGTCAACTGAAAGTGCTGTGCATTGATGCATACCAATGAGAAGACAGGAGTCACGAAATACAGAAAATGTCCAAGAAGCTTGGTAGGCGATACAAGGAGCTTTATATGGTGAGGAAAACAGGGTGGGTGGTAAAAAGTTTAAACTTTTTTTTTTGAGAAGTGTCACTCTGTCACCCAGGCTGGAGCTCAGTGTCACAATCTCAGCTCATAGCAACCTCTGCCTTCCTGATTCAAGTGATTCTCCCACCTCGGCTTCCCCAGCAGCTGAAATTATAGGGGCATACCACCATACCTAGTTAATTTTTGTATTTTTAGTAGAGACAGGTTTTCACCATGTTGGACAGACTGGTCTTGAACTCCTGACCTCAGGTGATCTGCCTGCTTCAGCCTCCCAAAGTGCTGGGATTACAGTCCTCAGCCACTGTGCCCAACCAGAAAAAGCTTAAACTTTTGAAAGGAGACAGAAAGCTGGGCATGGCGGCACATGTCTGTCATCCCAGTACTTTGGGAGGCTGAGGTGGGCGGATCACTTGAGGACAGGAGTTCGAGACCAGCCTTGCCAACATGGCAAAACCCCATCTTTACTAAAAATACGTAAATAATCCAGCCATGGTGGTGGGCACCTGTAATCCCAGCTACTCCAGAGGCTGAGGAAGGCGAATTACTTGATCCCAGGAAGCAAAGGTTGCAGTAAGCCAGGATCATGCCAATGCACTCCAGCCTGGGCAGCAGAGAAAGACTTTGTCTCAAAAAAAAACAACAACAACAACAACAAAACAACAAAAGGTAAAATGAAAAGAGGAGACAGAATGGAGTACGTTTATTACAGAGAAGAAGCCAATTCAAACACAGAGGGCTAGAGAGAGTAATTTATTATTTATTAGAGATTAAGGTCCCTCCAACAAGGTTAAAAATTGGATGACGGGGTGAGGGGGCATGGCTTGAAATAGAAAATAGACGCAGAGCAGGCCAAGATGGCCGACTAGAAACAGAGGCTTTCAGAGGATTCCATTGAAAAAACCATAATAATAAGTGTGAATCCTTCACCAGCAACCAAGGTATCCAGGTTGATATCTCATCAATATTGACTAGAAGGCTGGTGTGACCCACAGAGAAGGAAGAGCAGTGTGGTGCAGCTGCCCATCTAAATAAAGGGGAACCCTTCCCCTCAGCCAAAGGAGGTGGTAAGTGAGATGCTACCCAGCTGGGGAAACTGCTTTTTCCATGGAACTGTGCAACCCACAGATCAGAAGACCCCACACCACCAGGGTTTATCATGCTAACCCCAGAACACACAGATCCTTAAAGGCTCTCAGCTGGAATCTGCTTAAGCCTACCAAACTGGGGGTGGGGAGGGGGTGACCAGCACTGCTGCAGCTGCCTGCTGCCTAAGCCATTTGAGCTCCTTGAGAGAGGGGCAGCTGCTGGCACTGGGACACCCAACTGCCTAACACACTAAGCTCCCTGGGCAGTGGAAGGGCAACACAAATTTCTACAGCTCCAGGCTGCACTTTTCCACTGCTGGAACGAGGGAGGCTAGATGGCTCAGTCCCAAGTCTTGTCCCAACAGCCCGACACATTGGCTGTGGCAGTCTGTAGCCAGAGTGCCTCTTCAGGCCTAACCCTGACCCGTCCTTCCTCAGTGGCTGGGGCGTCCCTGACGATCTCCCATAACTCTAGCCAGAGGTTCAGGGACAGAATTCGGCTCTCTCTGGGCCTGAGCACCTATGGAGAGGAGTGGCCACAGTCTCTGTAGACCAACAGACTTAGCCTCCCCTCCTTGTAGTTCTGAGGAATCCAGAGAGCCCAGATTAGTGGGTTTCCCCACAGTGAAACACACACACCCTCTCCACCAAGGGACAAAGTGCTTCATTAAATGAATCCTGCTCCCCATGCCGCCAAACTGGGTGAACCTCTCAAACAGGGGTTGTCAGACACCCTATACAGATGCGATTCTACTGGCATCATGTTGGTGCCCCTCAAGGTCAGAAGTCCAGAAGAAGGAGCAGGCACCCATCTTTGCTGCTCTCCAGCCTCTTTGAGTAACATCTTCAGGCACAGGAGCAGATCAGATGAATAGGGTTGAAATGAACCCCTAGAAAACAGCAGCAGACCTACAGAAGAGGAACCTAACTATTGAAAGAGAAACAAATAAGCAGAAGGAAACAACAACAGCTTCATCATCAACAACAACAACAAAAAGGCCCTCACAAGAACCCCATGCAAGGGTCAGCAGCCTCAAAGACTGAAACTAGACAAACTCATGAGGATGAGAAAGAATCAACAAAATAATGCTGAAAACTCAAAAGGCCAGAACATCTCTTCTCCTGCAAATGATTGCAGTGTTTCTCCATCAAGGTCTCAGAACTGGACAGAGGATGAGATGGACAAATTGACAGAAGTAAGCATCAGAAGATGGGTAATAAAAAACTATGATGAACTAAAGGAGCATCCTCTAACCCAATGCAAAGAAATTAAGAACCTTGATAGACAGAGGAACTGCTAACTAAAACAACCAGTTTAGGGAGGAACATAAATGACCTGGGGGAGCTGAAAAACACAACACAGGAACTTCCTGAAGCATACACAAGTATCAACAGCTGAATCAGCTGAGGAGAAGAAAGGATATCAGTTTGATGATGACCTTACTGAAAAAAGACAGGCAGACAAGAATAGAGAAAAAGCAATGAAAATGAATGAACAACGCCTCCAAGAAATATAGGACTTCATAAAAAGACTGAACCTACAACTGATTGGAGCACCAGAAGGAGATGGGGAGAATGAAAAAACACACTTTAGGATATTATCAGGAGAACTTCCCCACCTAGCAAGACAGGCCAACATGCAAATTCAGGAAATACAGAGAACACCATCAAGATACTCCATGAGAAGAACACCCCCAAAACACATAATCATCAGATTCTCCAAGATTGAAATGAAGGTAAAACTGTTAAGGGCAGTCATAGAGAAAAGCCAGGTCACCTACAGTGGGAGCCCATAAAACTAACGGCAGGCTTCTCAGCAGAAAAAATACAAGCCAGAAGATATCGGGGGCCAATATTCAACATTATTAAAGAAAATAACTTTCAACCTAGAATTTCATATCCAGCCAAACTAAGCTTCATAAAGGAAAAATAAAATCCTTTCCAGACAAGCAAATACTGAGGGATTTTGCTACCATCAGACTGGCCCTGCAAGAGCTCCTGAAAGACGCACTAAATATGGAAAGAAAAAACTGGTACCAGCCACTGCAAAAACACACCAAAACATAGAGATCAATGACACTGCAAAGAAACTGCATCAACTGGTGTGCAAAATAAATGAAAGGCATCACGAAGACAGGATAAAATTCATACATTACAATACTAACCATAAATGTAAATGGGCTAAGTGTCCCAATTAAAAGGCACAGACTGGCAAATTAAAGAGTCAAGACCCATCGGTATGCTGTATTCAGGAGACCCATCTTACATGCAAAGACACACAGAGGCTCAAGATAAAGGAATGGAAGAAAACTTACGAAGAAAATTGAAAGTGGAAAAAAGTGGTTGCAATCCTAGCCTCTGACAAGACAGACTTTAAACCAACAAAGATTTAGAAAAGACAAAGGGAATTACATAATGGTAAAGGGAACAATTCTTTTCCAACTAATCTAACATATATGTGTGCCCAATACAGGAGCATCCAGATTCATAAAAGAGGTTCTTAGAGACATAAAAAGAAACTTAGGCTCCCATACGATAATAGTGGGAAACTTTAACACCCCATTGTCATTATTAGATAAACAAGACAGAACATTAACAAGGATATTCAGGACTTGAACACAGCTCTGGATCAAGTGGACCTAGTAAATGTCTACAGAACTCTCTACTACAAGTGAAAAGAATATCTATTCTTCTCAGTGCCACATGGCACTTATTCTCAAATCGAACACATATTTGGAAGTAAAACAGTCCTCAGCAAATGCATAACAAACAGTCTCTCAGACCACAGTGCAATAAAATTAGAGCTCAGGATTAAGAAGGTCACTCAAAACCACACAATTTCATGAAAATTGAGCCACCTGCTCCTAAATTAACACCTGGATAATTAACTAAATTAAGGCAGAAATTAAGACGCTTTTTGAAGTCACTGAGAACAAAGAGACAACTACCAGAATCTCTGGGACAAAGCTAAGGCAGTGTTAAGAGGGAAATTTATAGCACTAAATGTTCATGTCAGAAAGTTAGAAAGATATCAAGCTGACACTCTGACACCACAATTAAAAGAGCTAGAGAGGCGAGAGCAAACTTTTCCAAAAGCTAGCAGAAGAGAAGAAATAACTAAGATCAGAGAATTGAAAGAGATAGAGGCACTAGAAACCCTCCAAAAACTCAATGAATCCAGAACTGTTTCTTTTGAAAAAATTAACAAAATATGTAGACAGCTAGCTAGGCTAATAAACAAGAAGAAAGAGAAGAGTCAAATAGACACAATAAATAATGATGAAGAGGATATCACCACTGACCCCCCAGAAATACAAACTACCATCAAAGAATACTATAAACACCTCTACACAAATACTCTAGAAAATCTTGAAGAAATTGATGAATTCCTGGAGCCATACACCCTACCAAGACTGAAGCAGGAAGAAGCTGAATCCCTGAATAGACCAATAATAAGCTCTGAAATTGAGGCAGTGATAAATAGCCTACAAAGCAAACAAAACAAAGCCCTGGACCAGATGGATTCAAAGCTGAATTCTACCAGAAATACAAAGAGGAGCTGGTACCATTCCTTCTGAAATTATTCCAAACAACTGAAAAGGAGGGAGTCCGTCATACCTCATTTTATGAAGGCAGCATTATCCTAATATCAAAACTGGGAAGAGACACAACAAAAAAGAAAACTTCAGGCCAATATACCTGATGAACATCAATGAGAAAATTCTCAATGAAATAAAATACTGGCAAGCCAAATCCAGCAGCACATCAAAAACATACCCACTACAACTTCATCCCTGCAATGCAAGGCTGGTTTGACATATGCAAATAAATAAGTGTAATCCATCACAAAAATAGAATCAAAGATAAAAACTACACGATTATCTCAATAGATGCAGAAAAGGCCTTTGATAAAATTTAACATCCCTTCATGTTAAAAACTCTCAATAAAATAGGTATTGATGGAACATATCTCAAAATAATAAGACCTATTTATGACAGACCCACAGCCAATATCATATTGATTGGGCAAAAGCTGAAAACATTCCCTTTGAAAATGAGTACAAGACAAGCATTCCCTCTCTTACCACTTCTACACTCTTATGCAACATATTATTGGAAGTTATGGCCAGGGCAATCAGGCAAGAGAAAGAACTGAAAAGTATTCAAATCAGAAGAGAGGGAGTCAAGTTGTCTCTGTTTGCAGATGGTATGATTTTATATAATAGAAAACCCCATCATCTCAGCTCAAAAACTTCTTGAACTGACAAGCAATGTCAGCAAATCTCAGGACACAAAGTCAATGTGCAAAAGTCACAAGCATTAATTTGCGCCAGTAGGCAAGCAGTGAGCCAAATCCTGAATGAATTCCCAAATTCCCACTCACAATCATTAAAAGAGAATAAAATACCTAGAAATTCAGCAAACAAGGGATGTGAAGAGCCTCTTCAGTGAGAATTACACACCACTGCTCAAGAAAATAAGAGGCAAAACAAACCAATGGAAAATTACTCCACTGTCATGGATAAGAATAATCAATATATTGAAAATGGCCATGTAGCCCAAACTAATATATGGATGCAATGCTATTCCCATCAAGCTACTATTGAAATTCTTCACAGAATTGGAAAACGTATTTTAAATTTCATATGGAATCAAAGAAGGCCCTGTATAGCCAAGGCAATCCTAAGCAAAAAGAATAAAGCTAGAGACATCACTCTACCTGACTTCAAACTGTATTACAAGGCTTTGATAACCAAAACAGCATGGTTCTTGTAGCAAAACAGACATATAGAACAATAGAGAAAAACAGAGTCCTCAGAAATAACATCACCGATCTACAAACATCTGACCTTTGACAAACTTGACAAAAATACGCAATAAGGAAAGGATCTTCTATTCAATAAATGGTGCTGGGAAGACTGGCCAGCCATATGCAGAAAACTGAAACTGGACCCTTTTCTTACACCATATACAAAAATTAATTTGAGATGGACTAAAGACTTAAATGTAAAACCCAAAATCATAAAAACCCTAGAAGAAAACCTAGCCAATATCATTCAGGACATAGGCAAGGACAAAGACTTCATGACAAAAACACCAAAAGCAATTGCAACAAAACCTGAAATTGACAAATGGGTTTTAATTAAACTAAAGAGCTTCTGCACAGCAAAAGAAACTATCATCAGAGTGAACAGGCAACCTACAGAATGGGAGAAAATTTTTACAATCCACTCATCGCATAAAGGTCTAATATCCAGAATTTGGAAGGAATTTAACATATTCCTTTAACAAGAAAAATCAAACACTCTAATCAATAAATGGGCAAAGGATATGAACAGAAATTTCTTAAAAGAAGACATTTACACATCCAACAAACACATTAAAAAAAGCTCAATATCATTGATGATCAGAGAAATGCACATCAAAACCACAATGAGATACCACCTCTTGGCAGTGAGAATGGCGCTTATCAAAAAGTCAGGAAACAATAGATGCTGGTGAGGCTGTGGAGAAATAAGAACGCTTTTACATTCCTTGGTGGGGATGTAAATTAGTTCAACCATTGTAGAAGACAGTATGGCGATTCCTCATGGATCTAGAACCAGAAATATCATTTGACCCAGAAATCTCATTACTTGATATATACCCAAGGGAATATAAATCATTGTGCTATAAATACACATACACACATATATTTATTGCATTACTATTTACAGTAGCAAAGACTTGAAACCGACCCAAATGCCCATCATTAATAGACTGGATAAAGAAAATGCGGTACATAAACACCATGGAATACTGTGCAGCCATAAAAAGGAATGAGATCATGTCTTTGCAGGGATATGGATGAATCTGGAAATCATCATCCTTAGCAAACTAACGCAGGAACAGAAAACCAAACACTGCAGGTTCTCACTTATAAGTGGGAGTTGAAAATTGGGAACACGTGGACACAGAGAGGGGAAGAACACACTCCTATGCCTGTTTAGGGGTTGTGGGGTGAGGGGAGGGCACTTAGAGGATGGGACAATAGATGCAACAAATTACCATGCCACACATATACCTGAGTAACAGACATGCATGTTCGGCACATGTATCTTTTTTTTTTAGAAGAAATAAAGAAAAAAGAAAAAAAGAAAGAAAATGGGAGAAAGAACTGGCCAAACCAATCTATAAGGATTGAAAAAAATAACATTGAAAATCTCATTGAAAAAGAAACATAAATTTATCATGACACCAAATTCTGAGGCCATTTGTTTCTCTAGTGATTTTTCTTTAACTGTGTCCTAGAGTGTGAATATCAGTAGAGAATACATAGAAATTTTCTAATAGCTATATTTGAATACTTAGAAAGTACAAGACACTGTATGGAGTAGAAAAAAAACAAAAATACCCTTGTCTTCAATAGAATTATGTAGTTGGGCATACACGGTTAAAATTAGTTTCAAAAACACATAGTACAAAACAACAATGGATAATTGATCGCCATATTCCACATAAGGATAAAAGTGTTTACATGATTTAGTCTACTCTTTAGCTAACTCCTCCCCCTCAGCTTTTCATACCTAATAACTCATCCTCAATAATATATTGTGTATCTCAAACTTCAGGTAGGAAAGCAATCATATCTATTTAAATTTTTATGTGTATGCAACAATATTAACTGAAAACATTGTTTGGCCAAAGGATTTTTGTCTATCCTGCTTTAATTCATAGTTGTGAGTCCCTGCTTTCCTCCTGCTCAGGGTAACACTGATGAGGAAGGTTCTCAGGTGTAGTTCTAGGTTATCACCATAAGATGGCAATGCTTCGAAATACACAGCATTTTACCCCCAAACGAAATTCAACTTCATGAAACCAAATTGATTATTGATAGTAACACTTAAAATCATTTAAGATGGAGGCTACAGTAAGTTAGATATCACCTTAAATAAGATATCAAAATAGCAGTTAAAACCCAGATTCTTTGATGCCTTTGATTATTTTCTGCTGTTCCTCTTGCTAACAGTCATGGATTGATTTAATTTGGCACCTCAAACCTGAACTCAGTCATTCCCTGTTGCTCTATTACTGTTTGTCTACTGCCCTAGCTGATCTTGCCAATTTGAGATTTGAGTAAAGCCAGTGAAGTGTCAAAGTCTTTCTGCTAACCCAATGCCCTACTTAAACTGTTTTATTTCTTTTTTCCTAAATAATGATCAGACTCTAGATGACAGGGAGAATCTGTCCTTTCCTAAAGCCTCAGATAAGAGTGGAAATGGTTTAATACTGTTTGCTTTAGTAAAAACAGTCAAATAATATCCCTGGCAACTACAGTCTCTTCACAGAAGCACATTTTAAGGCAGGCACATTTTCAATCTCTGTAAAAATTTGGGGAACATCATTAGAATCATTTAATAAGTGAATTATATTGATACAGTCAAAGTATATTTTAGATGTTAACATTATATTACAGCATTCTCATGCATACATTTCACATGTATATATGATCCGTAAATGTAAATACATTATGAAAGTGCTCATTTATGTAATAATAGTGATAGTATTAACTGTATGTTTGACACTATGACAGGTTTATTTAGTTATTTTTTAGTTAATTATATGTATTTCATCATTTAAGTTACAGCAAAAAGATGGAGTAGATTTGATAAGCCTTTTTTTACAGATGATAAAATACATGCTGACCATGATTTTCAAGATTCCACAGACAATAAATGCCTTTGCTGTATTTCAAATTCATGTTAATGTATCTCTGTACCTACGTGGCTTTTCATTTTGCTGTACTAACAATATACAATCTTTTCATGCTTTCTTTTTAATGAAGGTGGCAAACCCATGTCATTTCAACCATCATTGATTCCAAGTTATTGTCACATAACTGAAGACCTTTGTAGTGTAATCTTTCCTTAGTGAAAGCAATTGCTTGCCAAACCACTCACTACAAATCTTCCCACCTCAAAACGAATTTTAAATATAATTCAAGTTTCTATATTTCAATACATTAAAGAGCATGCCTTAATGTATTTGAAAGCCATTTTGTTTGACATTACTTTGATTTTAAGTTTCAGTTCTCAAAAAAACAAACTCTGAATCATCTCTAGGTTCCATTTTTTATATGAAAAATACAAGCATGTTAGTGCAATAATTCCTACAAATCCTATAGATTAATGTTTATAAGGGAGGTGTCATTCTATTAAAGTGTGGTTTGGTTTCACTGTGTGTATAAATAGGTCTTGTTTGTTAGCTAAAAAGCTATTTCACAAAATGTGTTAAACAAAAATGTTAACTTCAACATGTTCTTCTAATTGCCATTTATAAATGTAAACTCAGTCAAACTACATGCCTATTCAGCTTCAATTTTTGTTATTCTAAGCATATTTTAATTGTTCACTGACAAAAATTTCCAAGATTCATATGTTGATGCAACCTCCTCCAAATAATAAACTGTTTTTGCCTGATTCTTCTGAAGAAAATACCTTTGGCAAAGTCTAATTATTAAAAAAAAATAATTGTTCAGGAACAGAGAGCACCCATATTAAGCAATATAAACTGTGTCTAGAAAAGAGACTGCTCAGGACTTAGTTTCCTGGGCATTCTAGTACCTTCAGATACAGTAGGAAAATGCATAGAGCTAAGGTTAGCATATTATGCTGATTATATGAAGGTCAATTTAGCAGCATACATGCTGAAAGTCTGGACAAGTCCTGATAAGACATTCACTTTCAATTCTAAAATCACAGAAGAGTTCAATTTAGGCTGTTTGCAGGTCTTCTAATTTAAGATGAATCTCATGAGTGAACAGTATGGCTTCATTTTAGGAATATGGTCAAACAAATAATATTTAATTTATTAGAAATTAAAATTTTAACTAAAATTTAAATTAGAACATTCTTTATCATGCTTTTATGTTGTTGGAAACAGCACACGATCTAATATCTAGCTAATAGCTAGGTCTGTGAGAGAGAGAAAGGTGGAGATACAGGCAGATGGATACTGACGACACAGATATCTATCCCTGGCTCTTGGCCTATGATCAGATGACCTGGTTCTCTATATTTTTTCTCCTTCCTTTAAAGAAGTACTACTTTGAGACTTCAGCTGTCATCTCCATATTAATAAAAGGACTAAACCTAGATTCCATTTCCAATGTCCATAGTCTGGGTTTAATACCTATTTCAACTCATTTTCTATTGAAGGTTTCTGTATTAATCATCCTTCTTTGTCTCAAACTGAAAATGCTGAGACATTTCTCTTCCAAGACCTCTTCCACCTTTTCTGCCTCTTTCATTTTTCTGCCAGTCGCTTAAGTTCAGAAGCTCTTAGTTGCTTCTAATTCAACTTCTCTTTCATCTCTGTCTTACTTTTCTGATGATGGTTTAATAAATCACCCCTAACATCGTGGATTAACACAGCACAAATTTATTATCTTATAGTTTGGAGGTCAGAAGTGGATCTCCCCGGGCTAAAATCAGGATGTCAGTGAGGCTTTTTTCTTTCTAGAGGAGAAGATCTTTTTGCCATTCTTTTCAGTTTCTGGAGGCCACCTGCATTCATTGATCTGTGGCAACCTTGTATCATCCTCAAAGCCAGCAAGACAAATCAAATTCCCACACTGGCATTTCCCTGGTTCTGTTTCTTATGTCTCTCTCTTCCTCTTTTAAGATTACTTTGACATTACATTTGCCCACTCAGATAAAACTCCAAAGTAATTATTCTGTTTCAATATAAGCTGATCAATAACCTTAGTTCTATCTGCAATCTTAATGCCTTCTTTGTCATGTAACGTGGCATGTTCACAGATGACAAGGATTAGGACATGGACATCTTGTTTACTGGGGGGCAGTAGCAATGCCTGTCACAATCTCCTATCAGTAGGTTACAATGTCTTAGAGACATTTTGTGTTTCACATGAATTTATGATCCAGTAGCGTGTCTTTTACTCATTATGTTTTACACATTTAATGTTCAGATTCCAAAACATCAAAGTTTATTTCCTCAGATAGAAATTAAAAGTCTGTTTCCAATCCTTTACCATTAATTAACTTTATTTATTTTCTTGGATCCAAATGGTGCACCCGCCCCATTCCCTGTCATATTTCTATGTTAAAATATTAATCACCAAGCTGATAATAGTAGAAAGTGGGGCCTTTTGAAAAATGACTATGGGAAATGTTTCACATGAGGACACAGTGAGAACTCAGCATACTGCAACCTAAAAGAGGATCTCTCATCTTGGACTTCCCAGCCTCCAGAACTGTGAGAAATAAATTTCTGCTGTTTGTAAGCTGCTTAGTCTATGGTGGTTTGTTATAGGAAACCTAATGGGCCAAGGCAACCTTATAAAAGTGACTTAAAATGTTGGGCTTTCTTATAGAGAATCCAATATTATTAGGCTAGATGATTTACAGGACCCCTTCCATTTGTTAAACAATAATAATACATTTCAGAATAAATAATACAATTATAATTGAATTGGATTATCATTTCTTAAATGACATATGAATAGTCAAGTCTAAGTGTACTATGTGTATAGTTAAGACTGAATTTGAATAAAATATCTTCTCTTTAGTCATATAAGAAATTGAAGATTCTTCCATGAGTGTTTCTGTTAAGAATGATGAAGGCAGAATGAGTCTATCTTTTCTGTGGTAAAAATACTCCAGATATTCTGGTCATAGGAGAGAAAAGATTATGTAGATGCAGTTTTCAAACTCTTTTCATAACATTTCTAAACTTTTCTAACATCTCTAAACATTTCTAAACCACGACTATATTGGCTATATTTGACAATATTCGTTAATACAATAGAGTTAAATACTACAGATGGCATTTCTCCATAGGTAGTGTTTAACATGATAATTTGGCTACTATAGTGAAAAATATCTAATTATAACAAAATGTTGTAGCTGCCTGGGAGGCAATAATGTGATAAAAATTAAAAACTGAATTTAGTACATTTTTAAAAACAGTAATTTTTTTATACTCACAAACAGAATCACCTCTGGAACAATCTCTAGACTGTTAATAACATTAAAAATTTACTGAATTTCACGAAAATAAAATATTAATAATCTGTATCCACATTAAATAGTATTTATCCTTTGCATGCCTCTAACATTAAGTAATTCTGAAACAAGGAAATAATATTAGTTGGTGTTTTTTTAATCTTTTAAAGAACAACATCTCAATCTTTTTCTTATTTACTTGCTACTACTGTTAGTGTCCATTGTGGTTCCACAGACTAGAAGATTATAGGACCATATTGTCTGGTGTCATAATCTAAACATTATTAAATTTATAGAAATATGTAATTGTCTTATAATCACATGTGAAAGAAAAGTGCAGTTTGTGTTTGAAAGGTATGTCCCCACCTTAGAAACTGTAAATTGTGATGTAGTGAGTAATATTTCAATGAATTTTGGTCATGAAGGACAAAGCTTTTATTTTTTTCTTTTTATTTTGCTTTTGGTATTATGCAACTGAAAAATTTTTGTTCAAAAATGAATAAAAATAAATTTTTTAATGGTAAATTAAATGTTCCCTTTAGTTTCCAATATTTCTTTTCTAAAATTCTGTCTAACGAAGGTGCTGATTTTCTTTTTCTTTTTTGTTCAACGGTTTTCCAGTGCCGTCAGTATTTCACAGTTTACTTCTGTTTCTAAGAAGTTAGTTACCAGTATGGCTGCAGCATAAATTTGAAGTCGACTAGAGTTAATCCTTTGATTTTTTTTCAGTATTGCAACTGGACCGTATGAGGTAAAAATGTATGCTCTTGATATAATTGGACTTGAGATTTAGTCCTTAATTACCGTAGTAATTGTAATATTTGAGTCAAAAAGTGAAACAGACACAACAAGCGAACGTGTTGTTTCCCGAATGCAAGGAGGAATTCCTGATTCTTCTAAGGTGACAGCTGGGTCGCTTCCATACAGGAAGTCCATGTTTACTGTTCATTAAAGTTCAGGAGACTTTGGGGAAAATGTGTTTTGTACTCTTTTTTTTTTTTTGGAGACGGAGTCTCACTCTGTAGCCCAAGCTGGAGTGCAGTGGCACAATCTCAGCTCACTGCGACCTCTGTCTTCAGGGCTCAAGAGATTCTTGTGCCTCAGCCTCCCAAGTTGCTGGGACTACATAGGCCCACCACCACGAGGTTAATTTTTTTTGTATTTTTATTAGAGAAGTGGTTTCGCCATGTCGCCCTGGGTGGCCTTGAATTCCTCAGCTCAGGTGATCCACCCATCTTGGCCTCCCAAAGTGCAGGGATTACAGACGTGAACCACCCTGCCCTGCTTGTTTTCTATTCTTTAAATTTAGAAAACCTTTTGTCTTTCTTAGGCAATTTTTTTTAACTTTAATCATTTGCTGCCAATGATAAATCTTATCTATCAAGAAGGGGAATAGCAAGTAATATCCGATGAACCATTTAAGGCAATACTTAAGACATGGTACGAATATTCTTTAAATTGTTTGGCAATTTGCAGTTTCATTTGTAAGACATACAATAAGAGAAAGACAGAGGTATTGGAATTTTATACAGAAACAGTTAAAAATGGCATGCATTGATAAGCAGTCATAAATGTAATATTATCTATAGCTCAGTAGCAAGTAGATTTACAATAATTATGTTACTCTATTTGATGTGAATGTATTCATTTATGAATAGTTATAATATATGTGATTACCACGTATAAATATGTTATATATATACACATATATATTTAATGAAAAATGTCCGTGTTGCTGCATAAATATTAAATGTTGGCCACATCTCTCTCTCTCAAAAAAAGAAAAAGCCACAGAATAAGTGATTGGTACCAAAATAGTAATAATAAATTTGTCTGTCATTGTTAGACACCTGTATGATGCTTCTGTGTGTTCTTGGTTACAGATTAACAAAAACAGAATTGTGGTTTAAAAAAAGTGAAAAATAGCTCTCTGGAAATGCAGACATAAAAAGGGTTAGGTTTTCTGGTGTCCCAGAGATTGTTCATCATCTTGTATTAAAACAACACACAAAGTCCATGAAGATTCAAACACTAAGTGGACGACATCTTTCAAATTATAAAAAATGAGAGCACTGATATCCAGAACAAGCCAAGCAGCAGCATTTTATAACAAAGGACAGGGAACACAAATAAACAGAAAGAAAATCTTGTAAATAGTGAACGGCAAAATTAGAGTTCTCAGGAATAGAGATGCTATGTCAGATGCATGTACACTGTAATTAAGATCTAACCAAAACAGAAATAGTCCCAATATAGAAAAATAAGAGAAATTGATGTCATAGTTTGTCACATCAAATCAGCACTGCAAAAAAGAACAAAAACATTTTTTAAAGCATTTCTTGCAATTTTTTGTTTAGGAATAAAATTCAATGTACTTAAAATAAATCTTGAAAAGCTAGCAGAGATATTATACATTATCAAATGAGTCAGATTAAAAATAATTTGTAACGGAATAATAAGACAGCCACAGTAAAATTTTTTTTTTTTTTTGCTTTTTTAGAGGCCTCAGTTACGAGTGTTGCTATTTTAGACTCCCCATAAGGGAAAAGTGAGGTCACAGCACAGAAAGAATTAAAAGACAAACTCTATGATGCCTGCCTTTTCACGGTTGTACAGTGGCAAGGTGGATGTCCTGCAGCTGTGGCAGTGGAACTAATCAAACATGTACATCTGATTAATTTTGATGTGTTAGAGGGCATTTAGCCTCCTGAAGAGAGAAGTCATGAATTTCATAATGAGACCCAAAATGGAACAAATACAGCTATAGCCTTGAGAATATTTGTTCTGAAAATGCTTTCCTTATGGAAAAGTATCCATTTATATTACATTTTAGCAGGTGTTTAAAAATCGCAGAATTAATGAGCTTCACTCCACAAAGAATCTCCCAAGTAAACTAAAAAAATAGAAATTTTGTCATAAAAAATGAAACACCGAGTGAAACACCAATATACTACACGTCCACTATGACTTCCAGAAAGGGGATTGTTAATGTCTCAGCACTTTTCTAGGACAGTCAGAGCTCTTGGTGAATGTGTTTGGGTATTACTAATGAGATAGCCACATATTTGGTCTTTTCCCTTGTCTTTCTTCATTTTAGTTATTGATGGAGAAAACAAAAATTCAAATTGGATATAGTGAGAATTGTTACTCCATATAAAAACAAGCATTTAATTGATAAAATTCTAGTATACATTTTGTTCATTATTAAGCCATATGAGATGTTTTAAATAAATGTTGTATTTAAGCATAGAACTATATTAAATATGCATTTTGGAATAAAAGATGACTACAGAAGGAGACAGCTGATTTTCCATTTTCCTGATTAGAATATGCAAATTTTGGAAAATGTATTGATAGGACAATGTTTATAACAATTTATTTTTAAAATTAGATATATCTGCTTATACACATTATGTATATGAAACTATTAGTAATTTCTCAATATTATTTTTATCTATTCTTATATTTCATATAAACATTTTACACAAACTTTTTACATTAATTTTTGGCACTGTCTACTTTATTATTAGAGCTAACTTGTACATTATGAAATATTTTTCTAAGGTGTATAATCTTCATTATCACCTAAATTCTTACAAAAACTGTTTAGCTCTGAAAATAATATTTATAATATTATTTGCATAGCATTAAGACATTATTATTTTAAAATTTTATATTGTGGCATATGTTTATGATTGTTAAAACTCAACCACTTGCAATTGTAAATTGTAACCTTCAAGTATAGAAGTTAACTTTGATTGTCTTAACTTGTTTATTAGTAATGCATTCTGCTGGTTTATGTCTGTAATCATATAAATATTGCTTTTTGAACCAATCTAGTATGCTGAAAATAAAGACACTGTAAGAGTCCTAAATGAAAAGAGATAATCAATAAAATTAGAGTATAAAAAGATATGTGTCCTTGGTTCTTCAGGGAAATTGGGCGGAGGAGTGGTAATCCATCTTTCATAAGGTTACACAGCTCAGGAAACAGGCCATAAAATGTTAGAGATGGAGACGAAATGAGTTTTAGGTGGACAAATTCATTTATGTTAGAAAAAAATTAAAATACACTGAGCTTTATATTGTATTTTTTAAAATTTGTAGGCTTTTACAAGATATTTTCAGTTAATATCTCTCAGGCATTACATTCAATAGGATACTGTATCTAAAAATTTGTAATTAAAATCAGGGTCCCTTGGGTAAAAATACTATATTAGATAAAACTTTTCCATGATGAGTGTTTGAATCAATACTTGTAGGGTAAAAACTATGACATATCCCTGAGATAAATTTTAAAAGGCATAAATAAATGATGCTGTTGGATTAGACTAATCAGTAATATTAAGACTTCAAATCTTCTCATATTGAACTACAGATTCAACACAGCCCCATTTATAGTCCTAGCCGGCTGATTTACAGAAACAATAAGTTAATTTTAAAATGTATGTGGAAATGCAAAGTTAGTAGACTAGCCAAAACAAATTTGAAAAAGGACAACTGTGTTAGAATAGTCATTCTACCAGATTTCACTCTCACTCTAAAACTACAATAATCCAGACAGTGTGATATTGGCAAAAGATATGTAAATGATAAATGGAACACAACCAAACTTCTAGAAATTGATACACACTTATATGTTCAACTGACTTTTAACAAATGTGAAGATACTTCAATAGAGAATTAAAAGTGTTTTCAAAGATGGTACTGGAAAAATTGGAGATCTATATTAAAAAAAAAAAAAAAACTTTCCAGCTCTTCTATATGTTATACAAACATTTAATTGAAATAGATGATACAAACATAAAGCTTAAACTATAAAACTTATGAAGAAACATACAAAATGAGAAAAAATGTTTCAGGATTTGAGATTAGCAAAGATATTTTAAAATGAACAAAAAGGCAGAAGGAATAAATTTTTTTAAATGTTACATTAAAATTCATCAAAATATTAATAATTGTTGCTGTCAATACACTGCTTAAAAAGGCAGGCAATATAGAAAAAATATTTATGTATATTTTGTCTATAAATGACTTGTATTCAGAATATTAAAGGTAATTACCACCAACCACTCAATGAAAAGATGAAAAACTTGATAATATAACAATATATGTGGACACTTCATACACACAGAAGAAATGTAAATAGATAGACAAGAAGCTCAGAAATCAATATAAAAATGCCAAGAAAAACAATGAAAGTAAACCACTATATACTCATTACAATGATTAATTTAGAAAACCTGATATACTAAGTATGGCATTTTGGGGGCACCTAAAATTCTCATTCATTCTCATGGTTGTGTGGAAATGATACAGCAGCTCTGTAAATCACTGAAACCATTACTTAAAAGGTTAAATCTACCTTTGGATTATGATGCAGATATTCTACTTCTAGGTATTTATTCAACAGTAAAGAAAAAATATGTTTTCACAAATACTTATATGAAAAGTTGATATAGGTTTTATTCATAATAACTTGTTATGGACAGAATTATGTCATTCCAGATTTCATGTGTTAAAACCCAAACACCTAATGTGAGTACATTTGGAGACAGGATTTTTAAGGGAACAATTAGAGTTAAATGAAGTCTAAAGTGGGGCCCTAATTTAACAGGACACTTATAAGAAAAGGAGGAGATACCAGAAGTATGTACACAGATAAAAGGTCATGTGAGTTCAGCAAGACAAGAGTGCTCTGTAAGCCAAGGAGAGAGACATTATCAGAAACCAACTCTGCCAGCATCATTATTTTGGGTTTCCTGCTTTCAGAACTGAGAGAAAATAAATATGTTTGGTTTAAGCCATTCAGTCTGTAGTATTCTGTCATGGCAGTCTCAACAAACTAACGCATAGCTCAAATTATAACAACACAACTATTTATAAACTGATGAATTAGCACACGAGCTGTGGGATAGCCATACAGATATTGACTATTCAATATTAAAAACAATCAGACTATGGATGAATCCAACAACATGATGAGTATCAAACTCACTTTAGTAAGTGAGAGGAACCAGAAACAAAATACTAGATACTCCATGACTCTATTTATATGAAATCACAGAATATGCAACTTTACATGACTGTAACTAATAAGCTTTTGACAGGAGGGAGAAAAATTGACAGAAAAGGGTACTGAGGGAACTTTTTATCAGTATGGTGGAAGTGTTATTTTTGCTGTGTGTGGTGGTGATTACATGATTAAGTACTTTTGTCAAAATCTATCACTGCGTACTTAGTTGAAAAAATATTATAGTATATAAGTCATCACTTAACAAATTTTACCTTAAAGTCAATAGAAACAATAGGAAATAGAAGTATACCTTAGACTTAGTCAAAACACAAAATTTATTTTATATATATATGTATACATTTGAGACAGAGTCTCACTCTGTTTCCCATACGGGAGTGCAGTAAAGTGATCTTGGCTCACCATAATTGCTGCCTCCCAGGCTCAAGCAATCCTCCTACCTCAGCCTCCTGAGTAGCTGGACAACAGGTGCAGCACCACACCTGGCTAATTTTTTATTTTTTATTTTTCATGGAGACGGGGTTTCACTATGTTGCCTAGGCTCAACATAGTGAAATGTTCTCTGTGGTTGCCTGGTCTCAAAACTTCTGGGCTCATGCCATCCACTCACCTTGTTTTCCCAAAGGTCATGAGCCATTGTGCCAGGCTGAAACATGTATTTTAAAATGTGGACCTTAAAAGTTTCATGCTACATATGTTGAATAAAATAAAATGCTAGGTAGAGATTTTTCATAGGAACTACAAATGATGGGAAGTAATGACAAGGCAATTTTAGTGGAGAAATATGCAAAAGCTTAAAGTAAGAATGCACTGGATAGGTTTACAGGCAGATTTAAAAAAAAAAAGAAAAGAAAAGAAAAAAAAACCAGCCAGAGAGAGAATTAGAAATCTGGAACATGTTCCAGTAAAGAGTAAATATGAATCCTGATGAAAGTACATGACACACGATACCAGAACACGTAAAAAGACATACAGCATACACTCAGAAAGTAAATATGTTTTCGTGCACTGCAAAGAAGCCAAAAAGGAAAACAGAGTGGAGCTATATTTAAAGAGATAATTGCTGAGAGTTTTCCACAGCTGATGAAAGCAACCAACCCATAGACTCAAAACATTCAATAAATTATTAAACTATCATCTATCAATCAATCTATCTCATTACAGTCCAATTCCTAAAAACCACATACAAAATAGAATCTTAAAAACAGTCATAGAAAAAGCCATGAGCTTCTTTAGCCAACAGCTCACCTATCAACAGAAACACTGGAATAGGAGGCAACAGAATAATATTTATAAACCATTGAAAGAAGTGGGGGTGCCAAAATGGCTGAGAGAAGCCAGCACCGGAATGCAGCTCCCAGCGAATGAGAAAGAGGGTTAGAGGACGTCATGATTCCAAAGGAGGTGCCGAGTTCATTTCTGTTGGACTGATAGGGCTCTGAAAATAGGCCCAGGGAAGGATCTGCAGGGTGAGAGTGGCCCAAGGTGGGCAAACCCAGATGGTGGGGGCACGTCCCCACCTGAAACGTGCAGCCGGCTCGGAGGGTCGGGGACTTACCCCCCTCCATGTTCCGATTCAGATTTTTTTGCTTACCTCATCCCTCTTGCAACCCACAGTCCCCGGGAGCCCTGCCAGATGGAGGGGTGCCTTAGGATGTGGATGCAAATCTGAGCAGTGGCTACCGTCAGTGCGGCAAGCTGTCGCAGGCAGGGAGCTTGGACTAACGCCAGCGGGACAGACCATCCCATGGAAGGAGACACAGTTGAAAGCAGGGAAACAGACCATAAGGCCTGGCAGTCCCCACCCCCACAGAACTCAAACTGAAGCCCTCAGTAGAGAGCTTGAGAGCAAATACACCAGCTTGACCCCAACCAGGAAGATCCAGCTGGGGAAGGAGAGAGGCCATGGGGAAGGCGGTGCCAATCTCACCTGCAAACAAACTCCAGGGAAGGACCACCCACCCAGCAACCTGACTGAACCAGAGAGCCCAGCAATGCCCTCTACAGGCTAAAAAAGATATAGCTCCAACCTCAACAGAAAAAAATGTCCACTCGGAGACTCCTCCTGAAATCACCAACTTCAAAGATGAAAGGGAAACAAATCCACGAAGATGGGAACAAAACAGCACAAAAAGGATGAAATCATCAAAGAATAGAACGCCTCTTCTCCTCCGAGGGATCACAGCTCCTCACTATCAAGGGAACAAAAAAAGACAGAGAATTAATCTGACAAATTGACAAAAGCAGGCTTCAGAGGGTGGGTAATAACAAACTTCTCTGAGTTAAAAGACCATGTTCTAACCTAATGCAAAGAAACTAAGAACCTTGAAAAAAGGTTAGATGAAATGCTAAACAGAAAAACCAGCCTAGAGAAGAATATAAATGACTTGGTGGAGCTGAAAAATGGCATGAGAAGTTCACAAGGCATACACAAGTTTCAACAGCTGAATTGATCAAGCAGAAGAAAGGATATCAGAGATAGATCAAGCCAATGAAACAAAATGAGAAGGCAAGATTGGAGAAAAAAGAGTGAAAAAAAATGAACAAAGCCTCCAGAAGCTATGGGATTATGTGAAAAGACTTAATCTACGCTTGATCAGTGTACCTGAATGTGATGGGGAGAATGAATCCAAGTTGGAAAACACTCTTCAAAATATTATCCAAGAGAATTTTCCCAACCTAACAAGGCAGGCCAACATTCAAATCCAGGAAATACTGAGAACATCACAAAGATATTTCTCAAGAAGAGCAACCCCAAGGCACGTAGTTGTCAGATTCACCAGGCTTGAAATGAAGGAAAAAATCCTAAGGGCAGCCAGAGAGAAAGGTTGAGTCACCCACAAAGGAAAGGCCATCAGACTGACAGCAGATCTCTTGGCAGAAATCCTGCAAGCTAGAAGTGAGTGGGGGCCAATATTCAACATACTTAAAGAAAAGAGCCTTCAATCCAGAATTTCATATCCAGCCAAACTAAGCTTCATAAGTGAAGGAGAAATAAAATCCTTTATGGGCACGCAATTGCTGAGAGATTTCATCACTACAAGATATGACTTACAAGAGCTGCTGAAGGAAGCACTAAACAGGGAAAGGAACAACCAGCACCAGTCACTGCAAAAACATACCAAATTGTAAAGAACAATGATGCAATGAAGAAGCCACATCAACTAACAGGCAAAACAACCAGCCAGTAACAAAATGACAGGATCAAATTCAAACATAATAATATTAATGTTGAATGTAAATGGTCTAAACACCCCAAGCAAAAGACACAGACTCGCAAACTGGATTAAAAAGTCAAGACCCATTGGTGTGTCGTATGCAGGAGACCCATCTCCCATAAGAAGACTCACATAGATTCATAAAAAAGGGATGGAAGAAGATTTATCAAGCAAATGGAGAGAAAAAAAAATACACCAGAGAGGGCAATCCTAGTCTCTGATAAAACAGACTTTAAACCAACAAAGATCAAAAGAGACAAATAAGGGCATTACATAATGATAAAAGGATCAATGCAACAAGAAGAGCTAACTATCCTACATATATAAGTCCCCAATGCAGGAGCACCCAGATGCATAAAGCAAGTTATTTATTTATTTATTTTTTGCTTCTTAAAGACCTACAAAGAGACTTAGACTTCTGCACAATAATAGTGGGAGAATTTAACACTCCACTGAAAATATTGGACAGATTAACGAGATAGAAAGTCAACAAGGATATCCAGGACTCAAATGCAGATTTGGACCAGCAAACCTAATAGACATTTACAGCACACTCCACCCCAAATCCACAGAATACACATTCTTCTCAGCACCACATTGCACTTACTCTAAAATCGACCACATAATTGGAAGTAAATCACTCCTCAGCAGATACAAAAGACTGGAAATCATAACAGCCTCTCAGATCCACAGTGCAATCAAATTAGAACTCAAGATTAAGAAAATTATTCAAAGCCACACATCACATGGAAACTGAACAACTTGCTCCTGAATGATGAATGGATAAACAATGAAATGAAGGCAGAAATAAAAATGTTCTTTGAAACCAACAAGAATGAAGACACAATATAGCAGATGCTATGGGACACATTTAAAACAGTGTCTAGACAGAAATTCACAGCAATAAATGCCCACATGAGAAACAAGGAAATATCTAAAATTGACACCCTATCATCAAAATTGAAAGAGCTAGAGGAGTAAGATCAAAAAAACTCAAAAGCTAGCAGAAAATGAGAAATAACTAAGATCAGAGCAGAACTGAAGGAGATAGAGACACAAAAAACCTTAAAAAAAAATCAATAACTTCAGGAGCTGGTTTTTTGAAAAGAACTACAAAATAGACTGCTAGCTAGACTAATAAAAAAGGAAAGAGAGAAGAATCGAATAGATGCGATAGAAAACGATACAGGGGAGATCACTACGGATTCCTCGGAAACACAAACTACCATCAGAGATTACTACAAACAACTCTATGCACATAAACCAGTAAATCTGGAAGAAATGGATAAATTCCTGGACACTTGCACACTCCCAAGACTAAGCCAAGAAGAAGTCGAAACCCCGAATAAACCAATAACAAGGTCTGAAGTCGAGGCAGCAATTAAGAGGCTACCACCCAAAAAATTCCAGGTCCAGACGGGTTCACAGCTGAATTTTACCAGGCATACAAAGAGGAGCTAGCACCATTCCTGTTGAAACTATTCCAAATAATACAAAAAGAGGGAATCCTCCTGAATTCATTCTATGAGATTAACATAATCCTGATACCAAAATCTGGCAGAGATGCAACTAAAAAAGAAAACTTCAGGCCAATATCCATGATAAACATTGATGCAAAATCTCAATAAAATACTGGCAAATTGAATCCAACAGTACATCAAAAGGCTTATCCACCACAATCAAGTAGGCTTCATCCTGGGGATGCAAGGCTGGTTCAACATATAGAAGTCCATAAATGTAATCCACCACATAAACAGAACGAAATCCAAAAACCACATGATTATCTCAATAGATGCAGAGAAGGCCTTCGAAAAAATTCAACAGTCCTTTATGCTAAAAACTCTCAATAAGCTATGTATCCTTGGAATGTATCTCAAAACCATGAAAGCTATTTATGACAAATCATAGCCAATATCATACTGAAAGGGCAAAAAATGTTCCCTTTAAAAACTAGCACTAGACAAGGATGCCCTCTCCCACCACTCCTATTCAATATAGTATTGGAAGTTCTAGCCAGAGCAGTTAGGCAAGAAAAAGAAATAAAGGACACTCAATTAGGAAAAGAAGAAGTCAAATTGTCACTATTTGCAGATAACATGATCGTATATTTAGAAGACCCCATGGTCTCAGCCCCAAACGTCCTTAAGCTGATAAGCAACTTCAGCAGTCTCCGGATACAAAATCAGTGTGCAGAAATTACAAGCATTCCTATACACCAATGACAGACAGAGAGTCAAATCATGAGCGAACTCCCATTTACAATTGCTACAAAGAGAATAAAATACCTAGGAATACAACTAACAAAGAAGGTAAAATATCTCTTCAAGGAGAACTACAAACCACTGCTCAGGGAAATAGGAGAGGACACAAACAGATGGAAGAACATTCCATGCTCATGGTTAGGAAGAATCAATATTGTGAAAATGGCCATACTCCCCAAAGTAATTTATAGATCCAATGCTATCCCCATCAAGCTACCATTGACCTTCTTCACAGAACTGGAAAAAACTTTAAACTTCATATGGAACCAAAAGAGAGACCGCATAGCCAAGACAATCCTAAGCAAAAAGAACAAAGCTGTAGGCATCATGCTACCTGACTTCAAACTATACTACAAGGCTATAGTAGTCAAAACAGCATGGTACAGGTACCAAAACAGAGATATAGACCAATGGAACAGAACAGAGGTATACGGAAGCAATGCCACACATGTACAACCATCTGATCCTTGATAAACTGGACAAAAACAAGTAATGGGGAAAGGATTCCCCGTTTAATAAATGGTGTTGGGTAAACTGGCTAGCCATATACAGGAAGCTGAAACTGGACCTCTTCCTTACACCTTATACAAAAATTAACTCCAGGTGGATTAAAGACTTAAACATAAGACCTAACACCATAACAACCCTAGAAGAAAACCTAGGCAATACCCTTCAGGGCATAGGCATAGGCAAAGACTTCATGACTAAAACACCGAAAGCAATGTCAACAAAAGTCAAAATAGTCAAATGGGACCTAATTAAACTTAAGAGCTTCTACACAGCAAAAGAAACAATCATTAGAGTAAACCCACAACCAACAGAATGGGAAAAAAATTTTGCAATCTACCCATCAGACAAAGGGCTAATACCCAGAATCTACAAAGAACTAAAGCAGATGTACAAGAAAAAAAAGAAAAAAAACATTCAAAAGTGGGCAAAGGATATGAACAGACACTTTTCAAAAGAAGACAAATATGAGGCCAACAAACATATGAAAAAATGCTCATCGTCACTGATCAATAGAGAAACGCAAATCAAAACCACATTGAGTTACCATTGCATGCCAGTTAGAATGGTGATCGTTAGAAAATCTGGAGACAACAGATGCTGGAGAGGATGTGGTGAAATAGGAACACTTTTACACTGTTGTTGGAAGTGTAAATTAGTTCAACCATTGTGGAAGACAGTGTAGCGATTTCTCAAGGACCTAGAAATAGAAATTCCATTTGCCCCAGCAATCCCATTACTGGGTATATACCCAAAGGATTATAAAACATTCTATCATAAAGACACATGCACATTTATGTTAATTGTGGCACTGTTTGGGATAGCAAAGACCTGGAGCCAACACAAGTACACATCAACGATAGACTGGACAAAAAAAATGTGGCAGATATACACCATAGAATGCTATGTAGCCATAACAAACAATGAGTTTGTGTCCTTTGTAGGGACATGGATGAACCTGAAACCATCATTCTCAGCAAACCGACACAAGAACAGCAAAATAAACATCGCATGTTTTTACTCATAGGTGGGTAATGAACAATGAGAACACTTGGGCACAGAGAAGGGAACAACACTCACAGGGATAGGTGCGGGGCTGGAGGGGAGGGAAGGGGAGGGACAACCGGGGATGGTGGAGGATGGAGGAGGGATAACACCGGGAGAAATGTCTGACATAGGCAATGGGGTTGGGGTGGGGCGGGGATGGAGACAGCAAACCACCATGGCATGTATGTACCTATGCAACAATCCTGCAGGATGTAGGAGGTGTACATGTACCCCAGAGCCCAAATACAATTTAAAAAAATTGAAAGAAAGCAACTACTACTACATTCTCTGAAAATGTGACTTAAAAATGAATGAGAGATTAAGATATTTTGGGGAACAAGTGGAATCATTTTGTCAGCCTCAGACTTGGTGATGTTATTCTATATAAGAAAAAATGACTTCAAATCAAATTTCATCTATTTAGCATAATCTTTAATAAAACAAATGTACGTGTTCTACTGTCTAAGGCAACCATTAAAGGCTAGGTTTTGCAATTACAAATTAACAAACTAATAAAAACACAAAATAAAGTATTAAAATATAATTTAAAGTAAAAACAAAAAGTGAGAATATAAAAACACCTTGTTGAAAAAAGCAATTGGAAAACACAAAGACAAATTATTTTCAAATCCAATTATATCATTACATTCTTTAAATGGAAATAGACTTTCAAACAAGGTGTATTTGTCAGATTCAATTTTTTTTTAAAAAAGAACCCATTAATATGTGTGTTAGAGATGAAACATAAGTCATTAGAATATAGTAAGTTCAAAATAAAAGTACAGGAATAGACATACCGTACAATCATTAATTAAACACAAGTGGTGTAACCAGGTTACAAGTATTGATGCTTTCAGAAAATATCATTATGTTGCAATAACAAATAACTCTGTAACTCAGTAGTTTAGCAAAGGTTTATTTCTTGTGCTTACTAAATGAAACTCACAGGTGCATGACAAAGGAAAAAAAAAGTCCTGGCATGTCTTATGTTCTTACGTTGTCAATTTAAAGTCTCTGCTCAAAAGTGATATTCTGATCACAACTTACTGGCCAGCATTTTCCCGAAGTCATGGAAACTAGGAAGTGGATTATTCCAAATACCTGGGTCTCGAATAGCCAATACTCAGACACAAAGGATGAACACTTTATGATTCTATTTATAAAAAGATCAAAAAGGGTCAAAATAAAATATATGGTGAGAAAATCAGCATGGTGGTTACTTTTGTGTAAAAAAGGAGGTTATGTGGTTGTTCATAGTGTGGAGTTATTGAGTTGTACTTTTATGTTTTGTTCCCTTTATGTGCGCTGTATTTCAATGGAACTATTACAAGAGTAAAATTAAATGAAGAGAAGCACTGGTGGTTCAGACTCACTCAGAAGGTAGAATATAAAAGAAGTTTTAGCAGAAGTGAAATATTTGGTTTTGAACAGAAGAAGAGATGTTCTTAAGCATTTACAACTTTTTTCATTGGAATGCAAACACTTAATTTTATCAGGAATCTTTTAGCCCCATATAACAGAAATGCAATCCAGCTAGCTGAATCACAATGCAAATTGTTGACTCACAAACTGAAATGTAGAGAGCATTCTGAATTTGGGTTCTGTTAGAGGTCAAGTGCTATAACTCTAATGTTGAAAATTTGTCTTTGTTTGCCCTTAATCCTTATTGCCTGTTTATATTTGTGGTATCTCCCCACAGGAATGAAAAGATAGATTTTGGAAGAGTCAGAGAAATCCAGTTCTTGTAGTTTCTAATTACATTAAAAATGTTGATTTGCCCAGAGCCAAATAATTCCCTAAAAAACAACTTTGACTTACTTGGGCTACATAATTACCCATGTGACTAGCATATCTGTAGCTGGGATGGAGGAAAATGTGGCTTCGTAACTAAAAAGAGAAAGGTAGACAAATACATTCCATTTCAATTTCCATTGAGCTGCTATACTTTACCTGGTTTTTGTCAACCAAGATTCTTGAAAGACTTGATGGTTCCTTGTCTCCTTTCTCATTCCAGGGAATCTGTCCTGTACCTTTACAATGGCCACATTGGTATCTTACTGACAAATCAATCAATGACTCCTGGTAGATAAATCCAAAACAACATTTTATTGTTTATTATTTGACTTTTCTATCTTACATTCTTTCTCCTTAATACAAAAAGTCTTATAATTTCCATGATATTTTCTCATATTTGTCTTCATGTGTTTGGAATCACCTCTCAGTTCTTATAGCCCCTGACACTGGTTAAAAAAAAATGTTCAACATGTCCATGATTCCATTACATGTACAGTCTCTGACACCTACTCAGGCTGCCTCCTGTGTTTAGAATTACTTTTCACTTGGTGTTAACCTGTGCCACTCCAAATTGGCCTTTAGATGTAGATCAAGTTTATGCTACTGAACACAGGTAAGCGAAAGACCTCTGAAGCACTTTGCCACATACCAATATAACTTATGCTCCATTCTATTGTAATTACGTTCTGTTCATCTCTCCTATTTGGACAAAAATTACTTTAGGCTAGGGTCTTTACATTTCTGTACCAAGACCCTGGAGAAAAGTAGGCCCTCAGTAGTTAAGGCAAGATAGGAAGATGGAACATGGCCTGGTGGACAAGCCCAATTTATTTTCTTTCTTTTTCTTTTTTTTTTTTTTTTTGAGATGAAGTCTCACTCTGCTGCACAGACTGGTGTTCAGTGGCACAATCTTGGCTCACTGCAACCTCCGCCTCCCAGGTTCAGGCAATTCTCCTGCCTCAGCCTTCTGAGTAGCTTGGATTGCAGGTGTGTGCCACCACACCCAGCTAATTTTTGTATTTTTAGTAGAGATGAGGTTTCACCATGTTGGTCATGGCTCGTCTCGAACTCCTGACCTTGTGATTCACCAGCCTCGGCCTCCCTAAGTGCTGGGATTACAGGTGTGAGCTACCGCGCGTGGCCAATCCCAATTTCTTTTGTGAAATAAGAAGCTGAGTCATTTACTGATAGAAAAGTCTGCAGAACTGGGATAGAGTGTTTGATGGAAGTAAGGATTTTTGGAGTTGACAAGGAGCAAAATCTGTTCCTCGGAGGTGCAGTTAACTCCTCTGTGGTTTCTAATTCCTGGTCCTAATAAATCTTACCATGTTATGTTCTCCTTTGTTGATGCTTACCACTCTAAATGAAGGAGACAAGAAAAACAGCTAGATTGATCAGAGATAAAGTGTCAAGAGGTGGAGGGATGGGAGAAAACAATGCAGTGAGAATAATTTCAAGAGGCTTATCTCAATGTAGCACGTTTAGAGTTGGCTTGCTTAGAGAAAAATGCTGAAGCTGCAAGAGAGATGGAAGGAAAAGAAGAGAGAATGGAGCTATAATGAAGTCAAAGTTCTTACAAAATAGATGTAAAGGAAGAAGAGAATAGATTCTTTCCCTTTCATTCACCAGTACTTTTTGGAAAGGTACCTATATACTTGCTTCACCATTTGTTCTTTTTTATCCATATTTATGAACTGTAATACTGAATTTCTCATAGGCCATCTCTACCGACTCTGTTTCTGGAAGGCCACCTATAAGTTCAAGTTGAAAAATCCAAAATGTCTTTAAAAATTCTTTATCGTTCTTCTGACAAAAAAATATCAGTGTGACTTATTCCTTTGAAAAATTTCTCTTTCTGTTCCTTCATGCCTGGTTTGCCAATGGAAATTATCTTCACCCTAGTTTCAAGGATGCTTCTCATGACCCCAACTTAAATTGTAAAATTAGGGTCACTTACATTTTTATTGATACATTGTACATATACAAGTATTTTTAATTTTAAAAATTTGGAAGGTTATCTATAGACATTTATAGCTATTTAATACTTGATAACCCTATAGAAGCTTTATATTAAGATTTTGAAATCCTCATTTTGTATTTTCTTATGTGATTTTTAACAATAGTGACCTGATAAAAGTTTATCTAAATTGAAGAAGCAGATTCTTTTGTCCTTTATGATAATTATATATTATGCAAAAGAAATAAACAATATTTTACTATTGCTGAAGTCAAAAGCCATTAAAACTCTGAAATCTTATTTAAACTATGTTAGCAAATATTTATTCAGTTTAAAAATGCCCAGTGCAATTTATGTCTTAATGCATCTATTTATTAACTATTCAAAAGTGAATAAGGGAAAAGCATAGTTTAATAAAAGAAATCACAGTCAAGTTGTCTAAGATAGCGAAGTACATACGCAGTTCTTTAATATAGTAATTTTTCCCTGGGAATCCTGAAAATTCTGGGCCACAGGGGGCTTCAAAGCCATCACTAACTTAGAACTTGTTTGATGAAATGAAAATTATTACACTTTACAAAATTATAGTATGTGTTAAGCAGATTTAAAAATTATCTGGGATTACTATTTTACTCTTCTGAATGTAGTTAAAATGTTTACGATTAAGCCTTATTCTTATCAGACTTAAATCTAACCATTATGACACTCAAATTTCTCCTCTTAGAAAGTTCTGTAATTCCTGCTCAATAAAAATTTAAGCCTAGAATTTTAAATATGTTTTCACTTCAACCCATATATCCTAATTAGCCTGATACAACTAAAATAAAACTACTCAGCCTTAATCTTAACCATAAATAGAAACAGGAAACAAACAAATAAAAAATACAAAGAAAATTACTAAAATTGTATGCTAGCATTATATTAAAAGGTAATTAATCAGCTGTTCAGGAACATGCTATTATCATTTTTACATGATTGAGGACATTAAGGTATGATTGTAAATAACATACAAAGAAACAAATTTCAGAATATTAAATTTTTTTAAAGATATTACTAACCATGGTTTGAAAAGTAATGTAAGCTTACTATCAGCCAATAGGAATTTCTCAATTGACTTATAATTTTAACTCTAATATGTTATGAATAAACAGAATGAGATGGATATTTTTCTTTATGTAATAACCCTTCTGTGCCCCTTTAAACTTTTAAGTATATTTTTGGAAAGTCAGTAATTTCAAATTCTGGAAAAAAACAAGTTTATGCTTTCTACGTTTATATCATTGCTTGAGAGTAGTAAAAAAATGTATTTAGTTATATTGTCTTAGATTTCAACTAACAGAAAACTTTCAAGCACATAAGTTAGTAACTAACTTAAAAAGCAGTCTTATTTCTTTTCATCTCTCTGGCCTTTTGTGCCATGTGTTAATTTATTTTCATGGTTACTCACCGCACACTCTAAAGATGGCTTCCATTTTAACAATCATAAGCAGACATATTAGCATTCAACAAAAGAAAGCATCCTTTCTGGAATGGCTTTTGTTTTGTTGTTGTTTCAATTTATCAGTAGTATTCTAGAATGTATGACTCAATATTTTTTTTTTTTTTTTTTTTTTTTTAATCCCAGCTGATTTATATGAGGTGGAATGTTTCTCTTGTTACCCAGGCTGGAGTGCAATGGCGCGATCTCGGCTCACCACAGCCTCCGCCTCCTGGGTTCAGGCAATTCTCCTGCCTCAGCCTCCCGAGTAGCTGGGATTACAGGCACGTGTCACCATGCCCAGCTAATTTTTTGTATTTTTAGTAGAGACGGGGTTTCACCATGTTGACCAGGATGGTCTCGATCTCTTGACCTCGTAATCCACCCGCCTCGGCCTCCCAAAGTGCTGGGATTACAGGCTTGAGCCACCGCGCCCGGCCTCAATATTTAATAAAAGATACACCTGAAAGAAGTAAACTTTAGAACTATCAAATTTTCATCTTGTCTTGCTATCTTTTCAAATTTCAGATTATGTATACTCTCTTCATATTTAGAAAGAATTTTCAAATAAGTAGTTAAATAATATTGTGGTATATGAAAGAGTAGATATAGAGAAGAAAGTAATGATCCTTTAGTATGAGAGATTTGAGAATTATTTTAGTTCTTTGACTATTTGGGCAAATGGGAAATCAGACCTTATAGGCTTAGGTTCACTGAATGTAAGGAAATAAGTGGGGGAATCAGACCATTGAATCTATTTCCCTGCAAGTAGAGAAAACTATTTCTAATAAACCCTACAGTGTAATGTCTAGTCATTCCTTGTGGGAGGAAGTGTCTGCTCTTTATGTGAGAATCCAGAATCTAATCTAGTAGTTCTCAGTAACAAAATGTTTTCTTCCTAGGTGACCTTAATTGCATTACCCTAAATTTCTTCCCATTACTTCTAACTGCACTTTTTTGATGAGCACTACAGAAAGGGTTCCTGTGTTGTGTTTTTCTTATAAACTTTTAAAATTCTTTTATTTTGAGGTAGAAATAGAATGATACTCTATATTTACTCTGTTTTATTTTATTTTATTTATTTATTTATTTTTTGAGGCGGAGTTTCGCTCTTGTTACCCAGGCTGGAGTGCAATGGCGCGGCTCGGCTCACCGCAACCTCCGCCTCCTGGGTTCAGGCAATTCTCCTGCCTCAGCCTCCTGAGTAGCTGGGATTACAGGCACGTGCTACCATGCCCAGATAATTTTTTGTATTTTTAGTAGAGACGGAGTTTCACCATGTTGACCAGGATGGTCTCCACCTCTTGACCCCGTGATCCATCCACCTCGGCTTCCCAAAGTGTTGGGATTACAGGCGTGAGCCACCGCGCCCGGCCCTACTCTGTTTAATTTTAAAGTTTTCTTTGAATTCACTTCATTTGGATTACAATTTTCAACTTTTAAATATAAAATTATCCTATTCACAAACTTTTATAAGTTTGTAGTGTCATTTATTTTACTAACATTTGCTTTAAACTTTACTTCTACTATGAATCTTCTTTCTCATCCAATATTTGTCAGTTACATAAATCTAAAAAGCTTTGAATATCTGCAACGGAAGGCAGAATGAATTATCCACTTCAGAAATAAATGCAGTTGTTTGTCTCCTATTTCTCAGAAATTAGGATTTATTTTCTATCACTTGTATAACAGCTTTTACTATAACTCAGCAATGGCATTATGAGTCTCAATTTGTCTAATTGCAGATTATTATAAAATGTGAAACAAAAAATTTTACTGTTATTCTGACCCTGCAGATTTAGCTATAAAAGTAATTTTTCCTTACATGTATAAATAGAAATATAACCAAATACAAGTTAAATAATTTAAAAAACGTATTCTCAATGTTGTTTGGCTTCATCTCAGTATCTGTTACTAAGTTAATTTTGTCAACGTGTCCATACACATTTTTATTGTATTGTGTTCATAGTTGCATTTTAATGTACTCCTTTACTAGATGTGATTTTTCATAGTGTTACTTCAATTTCAAATACAAAATTCTGCTTCTCAACTACTCTCCCATTCACTTTTGTTTCATGTACATAGTGAATCCACTCTTACCCTGACACTATAATTACTTAATTATAGCATGTTTTAGGATATTTTAAAAATTTACACTATTATATATTGAAGTAGGTTATGTTATGTACAAATGTCATTTCAGGATAGTAAGATTGTTACGCTTTTTTAAATAAGTGCATTGGACCAATAATGTTGATGATACTTGAGTATTAATCATGGGACTTGATTGTCAGTCACGGGAGTCGCAATTTTTGAACAGAGTTAGGAGCTTTATACACTTATGTCTACTGTTACTGATCAGGAAGGTGCCCATATTTCTTTAGGACATCTACCCCAAGGTAGTTACCTTGGAAGTTGTGTAAACATGAACTCAAACATTTATTTTATATCTGCTTTGAACACATATTTCCAGGCAGTAGTCCTGATTAGAACTCCAAATTGTTAAAATTTTAATTTACGCAAATTGTAGCTACAGAATAAGTGTAATAATGTGCTAAAAATTCTCTTCACAATTTTCTCTCAATTTTTCTTTCCAGATGTGTAACTACTTCTCATACCCACCCCATATTCTGAAGACACTAGATTAGCTGACAGTCTTCAAATAGCTAAGCAATTTCAAACTCTAAAATTCTACTTTACTTCTCTCTTGGATTGTTGCCACTTTGTCCAACTGGAGAAAAACTCTTTTATAATGGACAGCTTTCAAAGTGTCTGTCTTACATATGAAATGCATGTTCCTCTGGGAATGGCAAAACATAACACCCGGAAAACAAACCCCAAAATGTGAATTTTCAGAATTACTCCCCAAATTATCTTTATTAGAGGACTCTAAAATATTGCTGTCTTGAGCTTTCCAAATTCTCAGAGGTTATCGTCTGAGAATATATTTAAAATTATTTAATGGAAGTCTTATTATTATTATTTTAGATGGAGTCTTGCTCTGTTGCCCAGGCTGGAATGCAGTGACAGGATCTTGGCTCATTGTAGCCTCTACCTCCCATGTTTAAGTGATTCTTCTGCCTCAGCTTCCCTAGTAGCTAGGATTACAGGCATGCACTATCACGTCTGGCTAATTTTTGTATGTTTTAGTTAAGACAGGGTTTCACCATGTTGGTCAGGCTGGTCTTGAATCCTGACCTCAAGTAATCCACCTGCCTCGGCTTCTCAAAGTGCTGAGATTACAGGCGTGAGCCACTGCACCCAGCTAAAGTAATTTTTAAACAAGGAATCTGCTTAATACAATGAAAATTATTTTTTGAATCTATTATAGACATATAAGAATAAATTACTGAAAATTTGGGGAATTCAAAGTGCAGGCTTGCCTATATTAAAGCTATATTAAAGTAGCTAACAGAGGAGTTACATGGAGAGGCAAGCGAACACTATTTTCTTATACTATATCGATCTCTGTGTCTTATATGGGACAAAATGTTACATGACAATATGTCTTTTCTCACATGTAGAATTGCTTTATCCATCCCTGATTCCAGAAAGAAAAAAAAGTATATCTGCTGCAAAGTGCATCTTAATGTCGTCTCTCCTGGGGAAGCTATCTTGGGTCATTTTTCAGAGCAGACTTACGAATTGCTCTATCTATGCCTTGGTGTACTTATTTTGCAGTTCTTACTTAATTCTGTTAATAAAATGTATGTTCCATTTTTCATTTTGAACTTCATAAGGGAAATACTTTTAATTCACTCACACATTAATAATTTAATGAATAAATATTTGTATAGTGGAGTCGAATAAGTAAGTCAAGTTCTATGATAGCCCAAATTCTGCCAGAATGTGATCCACACAAGGACAGGTTTTGTGTGTGTTTTGGCACCTATGTTTCTCAGGCACACACAAAAAAAACATTGGCACTTAGTACTTGCTGTGGTTGAACAATATTTAGAAATATCAGTCAATGTGAGTTTGTTCTCAAAATCTCTCACTACTGCGTACCCATTTTTCCCTTCAGTCATGGAGGCATTATGTATGTATTACTTCAAGTAGGATATGGTACAGAAAATAATTGTGGAAATAAATTAAAAAATATACAAATAGATTTTTTTTTTTTGGCCAGCAGCCTATAGAGCTGAGAGCCTCAGGGGGTGATAGCCTTCAGGCTGAAGGCCATTAATTGATTCTTAACCTTCATGTTTCAACATCATTAACCTTAGGATAAGCCAAAAGCATCATGTATCAACAAAATGGTTGTAGGAACACATGAACTTTGAGAAAGTAACACAATTTTAAACTACATTACCAAGACAAAAAAACGATTTCCAAGGTCATGGAAGGAAAGCAAAATAGGGGATTGAAGAGATCCTTAACTTGGTAGACCTTGGGAAAGGATATAGGCCTCAGAGCATGCAGTGAAATTTTACTTTCACTTTACCATCTCTAAGCAAAGACAGTGTAGCTTGTTATTAGGAACCATCAGTTAGCCCGTGTGGTACCCAAAGACTTTCCCTTTTAATGTCTGAGTAAGACTACTTGAGTTGTTGAACCTGCCAGGATATTACATGTTGAATTTCCTGCATAATTTATACTCACTTATTCCCTGGGATATTAAAATATTCTTATTCCACATGGACCAATCCCTTCTTAGAAGTGAAGGTTGTATGTTTTTCAAATGAGTGTGAGGAAATCAATGCAACTATCTGAATATCTTCTCTAGAACTAGCAAAGTAGTAAAACACACCCATCACATAGTCTGCTGTGGAATAGAAAAGTCAACAAATAATCCCCATATGGTTACCTGGTATTATTATTAAAGAGGTAAAATCAGTGATGGAGAAAACTGACTAGCTGGGCTAAGAACACAGACAGGAAGAGTCAACCAGTCAAATCTAATCATATATTTGAATGAATATTTATTTAGGACATAATCTAAAATTAACAAAATAGTGGAAAGTTAACCATATATGTAAAAGAATGTGCTGCAAGTAGAAGTAATAGTGTGACATAGTAAGTATCCTCAAAATAATATGTGCAAAAATACATAGGGTTTACTGTATAGAATGCCCAAAATAACCTTCTGAAATTTTATTGGAATGATTAACAGATTAGCCTAATGAAAATGGGTAAAACTGTAAGAGTACACCAAGAATTCACTTGTGTGAATGTGTTTGTATTTTTTTGTTTCAAATTATAAATTAACTTAACAACCCAAACACATTGAAATAAAGAGTTGTCCATTAGACAAAATATCTAAGGGTTAAAGAAAACATGCATTTAATAATTCCAAGTGATGGTTAAAAGTTGCAAGAAAAACCTTTTTAAGATATTAAAAACCAAAGTAGTAAGACATGACTGCCTATGAATTACAATTTTTCAAAGTTAAAGTCACCGTGAAAAATAGATTTATAACAGTGACATTATTCTTTGCCATATATGTACAAATCGTGTATCTTATAAATACTATAAGTTTATAAATCAACAAGAAAATAACTATCCAAAGAGAAAAACTGAACAAATAACATGAAAAAAAATCAGTTCACTAGTTTTGAAATGGTAATATACAAATACAATGAAACAAACAAATAAAAAGCATATTTACCCTACTAATAGACAAATAAAATTAACACATCCAATGGTGACTTTTTTTTTAATCTCTTAAACTGTCAATCAATTAAACGGTAACTCATAATGGTATCGAGGCGTCTGAAAAATACATATTTAAAATATTTAAACTATGTACTAAAAAATCAATGATCAATTTTAAGAACTAATTAGAATATTTAAGCATCTTAAATATCTAGGCAGAAAAATAATTCCAAGAGGATACTCAAAGTGTTGCTAATAATGATACATATGTGGAATCTTAAGGGCAAGGGAATAGAAAGATATTAAAGTATCATATTCATATGATGAATTATAAAATTTACTCATTCATCCTCAATTTGTCTAATCAGAAATTACCTATTTAGTGCTTACTATGTATGTCAAGTCTTATGCTAAGCAATGAAGACAAATTACTGAAGGGTCACTGTTCAGTCACCTGTTAAAAAAACCAATACATACAAAAATGAAGAATGTTATGAGATTTTGGTAATAATATAAAGCACTTGTGTGCCATGCTAAAGAATTAACATATTAGAATAATTATTTTTACAATGTCAAGGTAAAGATGACCTCTCAGACTTGAGAACATCAAAGAGATATGATTGCAGAGGAGGACATGGCAAGTGGCTAGAATGTGTCTGTGACCTTGCTGTTTTTGAGACGCTCACAACAGAATTAGCACACATCTCCCAGGTGTACTATTGCTCTCTATTTGGTTATGAAAATGATAAACTTTACAAAAGGTTATTTGAAACTTAATACAAACCATAACACAAGGTATAGTTTTGTTTTAGAATAGAAATATTTTACTTAGTTTCTATGCTATTACCTAAAGTCAGCTACATAACCTCTACGCCAGAATGCAAAATTTGTAACTAAAATTCTTTTTTTTTTTTTTTTTCAGAAAAATACTTTTATTTTATTTTGCTTTTGAAGTAACGTCAGTCTAAGTTTCTGATTTAAAACATGCATAGGAGGCATGGATTTCGCTTAGCATTCTCAAACTCAGATTATTGGCTCTGTGTTGAGGTAATTCAGAGAATTTGGCAACTCTGTAACTCTGTCGAGATGTTGGCCAATTCTGCTGCAATTCTTAATCAAATTGTCACAGTATAGTAACTGTGAGTTTTTGTGTGTTTTTAAAATTTTAAAAAATTTTCACAAGTTTTTGGAAACAGGTGGTGTTTGATTACATGAGTAAGTCCTTTAGTGGTGATTTGTGAGATTGTGGTGCACCCATCACCCAAGCAGTATACACTGTACACAATTTGCAGTCTTTTATCTCTCACAACCCACTCACGCTCTCCTCCAAGTTCAGAAAGCTTATTGTATCATTATTATGCTTTTACATCCTCATTGCTTAGCTCTCACTTGTGAGTAAGAACATACAATGTTTAGTTTTCTTTTTTTATTATTATGATACTTTAATAATAAATAAATCTTCCTGAGGTCCATGTGCAGCTCGTGCAGGGTTGTTACATAGGCATACACGTGCCATGGTGGTTTGCTGCATTCATCCCCTCTGTCATCTACATTAGGTATTTCTCTTAATGTTATCCCTCCCTAATCCCCCCACCCCCCGCTATCCCTCCCCTAGTCCCCTGCCCCCCACCAGGCCCCAGTGTGTGATGTTCCCCTTTTCCATGCTTCATCTCTGTCTAAAAATCCAGCCTCATCCTGTAATTGAACTGATGAGGCCATTGAAAGACTGAGAACATATAAGATGCTGTGAGTTGGAGGAGTGTAAAGGGAAAACATGTACAGCCAGATCATTCAGAGAACAAAATCTGTTTCTCTTGGAGATCGAAGGGATCAGTGAATAGTGCCTGATTCACATCTAATAATTCAAAAAAATGCACTAGTTGGGTTGATGTCATACCAGAGGTGCCTGCATGAGACTTTTTGCATGAGAAATTGAGTTAGAGTTTCCTATGGATCAAGTTTGGGCCATAATCAGAAGATAAACTTGCCATTAGGTTCTTTGTACTTCTGTTCAGGAAGCCCATGTGGATGGGCAAAATGATGCCAATGGAAAGCATCTGGAGGTGCACCCAGGTGGCTAAGGAGAAGGGAGTTGTGTAAATTTGAGAGACATTCACCCTCTTCAAAACTCCCTGAGAGTTTTCCAGAAATGTGGCAAATTCCTGAATAAACAATGACAATGCCTCAAAGTATTCCAACCACCTCCTTCCCAGTGGCCCCCAGAAACTCTTTTAAGAGATACATTTCAGTAGCCCCCAGAAACTCTCTTAAGAAGGACATGTTAAAGAAGCCACTCCATTACTCATCAAAAGTCCTTCCCTTCTTGTCTCAGCTTGTGGAAGAGGTAAACTCCTCCTAGGAGGAAAGTCAATGGCCAATAATCCTTACTACAATTATAAATTTCTGTAAACAAGTTTTAATACCTATGTCTTTTTAATTAATAAAATGCTTATTTTCCTGTATATAACCCCTAAGTCAAACAATGAGCTATGGGTAAAAACATAGTTGTATTATATATCTTAGCTTTACTGAGAGATATTTGGTACCTATTATTCTCAGCTAACTAAGCCTCTATAAAAAATATATTAAATAAGAAAACTGATTTTATATAACCAAACAAATGTGTCTGTGTGTGTGTGCGCACACACATACACAGACAGACACATCTTTACTAAAATACAAGCCTCATGAGACAGGGATTTTTAGTCTGTTTCTCTGCATCAACAGTACCTGGAACATGGAATACTCAATTAATGTTTATTGAATAAAATTGACCAAGCTCACCCTTAAGACATCCTCAATTAAAATAAAAATAGATCAAAATTTTCCAAAAATTTTAATACCCAAATGATCTTATTTTTAAATAACTACAAATGTAATTAAACAAGAGGAAGATAGAACACATTTCTATTTCTAGCTTTCTTCCTATTTATGAGAAGGTAGAAGTAATAAATTCTGACAATTGTATGTTGACATGTTTAGAAAATTCAAGGGAATCAACTAAAGTTGCATGAGAATTGATAAGAAAATGTAACAATGGAAGACATAAAAGTATCATAAATAATTCATTTAAAAATAATGTTGGAAATAATATTGACAGACTAAGTTAAAAACTGCTGTATGATTCCTTCCCAACATAGGAGTTTCTTTCATAGTATGTGCTTCTTTATATTCAGTATGAAGTATAAATTTGCATTTGTGTGATTATTTGACTACTGCTATTCTCCACTGCTGGTGGTAAACCACAAGGATAGGAACTATCTACAAGTAAACAAAGAAATCCCAGGGCTTAGCATAGTGCCTGCCGAATAGTGAACATTCAATATATTTTGGAGAATGAATGAACAGTGATTAGAATCAAAGCAAATGAATAAATTGCTGAATTACTGACAGTCTGTAGTAGACAGAAGACCAAGACTGCAGTCCAGAGCATCATGAATGCAGGCTATTCCAGACAGTATATGTTCATGTTCACATTACAGGATAACAATTTCCATAAACAGGCCAGAAACATGATTTGAATAGCCTCTGAGAGCCCATGACCTCTAAAATGTTAAACATGTAAGTCTGTTTTCATGGGAAATATGTGTTTAATACCAAATGAAAATTATAATAAGAGACTTACAGTGAAAAGCAAAACAAAAAGAAAACAAGTATAGTACTTGAAAATATTTATTTCTGAAGTGCACAAATACTCAGTATCTTTAAATTCCATGGTAAATTAATAAATCAACATTCCATTGCGTATTATTTTGTGATTGGATCAATGGAGACAAAATAAAAAAGCTAAGGCTGCGTGCCCAAAGGACATATAGTTTTAAATGGCACACAACAACATGTATTTTGATGACAACACTAAATGTAACTTCTATGAGGTTTATAATAATGCTATAATTTAGAAACTGCTGAAGTTAAGAAATAAGATTTCTTCATCTGATTTTTTTCAAGTTCTATTTTTTTTTAAACTTTCATGAATTTTTACCTAAACAATTTCAAAGTTGTTACATTTACTTCACAAGAAACCTGCATTTTATCAGGATAAAAGGTGACTGGTATTAATCAATAGTAACCTAATAATCAATTGAATAATTATCATTGTGCCTTACTAGAAATTTTTCAACTAAAAAATATTTTATTTTCAGATTATTCCTGAAGAGTTGACATTTTCTGCGTTTTAATTAATCATTTTATATCACTTATTGATTGTCTTTTTATATGGTTTATAAGTGAAACATAAAATGATGCCTTACTTATTTTCGAATAAGAAAAAAATTGCTTATGATTAAAAACTGGTACTATTTTGTTAGAATTACCAGGAAAAACTCAGTCTGTCCCTTTTTATTTTCTTACAGCAAGACTACTTAGATAAATTGACTCAAAGTACAAAACAATGAGTAATATGCAGCTTGAATAATCCCCTATAAGATGAATGAAAGCTGACAACCTCAATTACAATTTGAGGTGTCTCTTTGTATATGAATGTGATTTAATGGGAATCTGATATTCGGTAAACCTGGCTTTCTTTATGATTTATAATAGCTAGCCTTAGGTTACTCAATGCATTTTGTAGCATAAAATTCTCTGTTCTAATGATATGCAAAGTTCTCAGTCAACCAAACATCAAAGCATCTTTTCTTTCTGATCAAAAAGAAACATGTATGGCCTTACTAAATAATATTTTACTGCATGCTCTGGATCCTGCCCAAACCCCCTTATTTTTCTTGAAGGAACTCAAAGGATCTGCTGACATTTTGTTTAATAATTTTTCTATATTTCATTTAATTTATTCAAACTCATATGTGTTTAAGGTATAGCAGAAAGAAAGTTCTCCCAGGACACATTTTCCTGAAGCCTGATATTTATACACATGACTCAACCTTCAGTCAAATTATCTTTTCATCCTATTTTAGGATGCTATTCAGAGATATAAACAGGAATACATTTATAACTACTTTGCACCAACCTAATAAATGCATTCTTATTCATACATTTCTCTGAAAAAAATCTACTAGAAAATATCACGTTATGACTTTGTCTAGTTTCATAATAACCGTCATAGTCTAATTCCATGTAAAAATGCATACCTATGCAATTTTAGAAAACGCAATTGCAGATAAATGATGAGTGTTCCAGGAAGTATATTTAGTGCTAATATGGCTTGTCTCATTGACTTCAATTTTTTTAACTGATACATAATATTTATACATATTTATGGAGTACATGTGATGTTTTGTTACATGCATAAAATGTTCAATGTTCAAGTCAAAGGATTTAAGCATTTTTTCTTTCTTTCTATGTTTTGGGAACATTTAAAATCCCATCTTCTGGCTACTTGGAAATACACCATACATTATTATTAACCACAGTCACCCTACTCTGCTATTGAACATTAGAATGTGTTCTTTATACGTACCTATATGTGTGCACCCATTAGCCAACCTTTGTTTACCTCATCCCCAACACACACTGTTCTTACCCTCTGGTAACTAACATTGTAGTCTCTACCTCAATGATCTCAGCCTTTATAGCTCCCATATATGAGTGAGACATGCTCTATTTGTCTTTCTGTTATTTCTACGCTATTTCATTTAACATAATGACCTCTACTTCCAACCATGTTGCTGCAAAGCACAGGATTTAATTCTCTTGTATAGTTGGAGGGTATTCCATTATATGTATATATATAAATACTAATTTATATACCAGATTTTCTTTATTCATTCACTGTTGAACACTTAAGTTGATTCTATATCTTTGCTATTGTGAAAATTGCTGTGATAAACACAGGGGTGTAGGTATCCATTTGATACACTGATTTTCCCTTTCTTTTGGATAAATACCCAGTATTGGAATTGCTGAGTCATACTGCAGTTCTATTTTTAGTTTTGTGAGCCGTCCTCATACTGTTTTCCATAATGGCTATACTTACATTCCCACCAACAGTGTACGAGTTCCCTTTCTCTCCATTCTTACTAGCATATAGTTTTTTTTTTTTTGTCTTTTAGCCATTCTAACTGGTGTAAGATAATATATAATTGTGGTTTGGAGTCTCATTTCCCCGATAATCAGTGTGGTTAAACATTTTTGTTTTTCTTATCTCTTTTGACCATTGGTATGTCTTCTTTGGAGAAATTCCTATTCAGATCCTTTGCCCACTTTCTAATGGGATTATTTATTTATCTACTTTCCTGTTGTTTGATATCCTTGTATATTCTGTATATTAGTTCCTCGCCAAATCAATAGTTTGCAAATATTTTCTCCCACTGGGTGCATATGTTGGCACTGGTGTTAGTGGGGCTAAGTAGGCTGATGCTTGGGCCTCAGAGTAGCTTGCTCAGGTGCCAGTAATATGAATGGTGAGTTGGGTGTGTAATCATAGTAGTAGCAGGATGATATCCAGTCTCCCAGGCAGCATGTGCTGGCATTAGTGGTGGCTGTGATAGGCTGGGTGGACCAGGTGCCGCATGCAGATGGGTGCTAGCATTGGTAGGAGGGGCAAGTTGAGTGGGCCCATCCTCAGAACCTTGGGAGGAGTCCACAGATGCTAGCAGTGGAGGATGAGGAAGGGAGGCTTTGGGCCCCCATGCAGCATGCTTGTGTACTGGGATGGTGATACCAGCCTGGGCAAGCCAATTTCAGTATTCTAATGGTACATGTGGGTAAGGATTCAGTGGAAATGTGGAACTTAGCTGCAGGCCTCTGGGTAGTATAATATGGTGGAGGTAGCAGTGGTGGCAATGAATGGAAAGAGCAGGGCCTCAAGGCATGTGGAAGTATACTGCTGCCCTGCTGTCTGTGAGGATAGGGTTGCTGTTAGTGGCAGTAACCCAGGCAAGGGGCTCACAGGCTCTGTGCACGTTTTGGCCCCCAGTGGGGAGTCAGCAGTGGCAGTGGTGGTGACAGGCCAAGATAGCTTGTCCTCAGGGTACATGCAATTGCACAGCAGATTTTTTGTTGGTGGCGATGGCATTACGCTCAGTGGCAATGGCCAAGTGGCTTTCAGGCTCTGAACAGTACATACTTTAGCTCCTTTTGTCCCAAGAGCAGCCTATTGCGTGTACTACACTGCCGGTATTCCAGGGCTAGGACACTGTGAGGCTTAGAGTCCAGGGAACCCCGCAGGACTTCTGGGTTCAATTGACATCCCACCACTGAAGCCCTTCGGGTGGATGCGGAGGCATAACTATGGGACTCCAGGGATATGGAGTTTCAGGAACTGTTGAGCCCCAGGGAAGTATGCTGTCTTACGGGGACTTGGCTCTCAAAATGGTACCACGCTGCAGCTGCTTGGGTCTCAGCAGATGTGTGGGAACCAGCATGATCCTCCTCTAAAGCAATTCTGTTGCATGGACTCCAGGTAGCTTCCCAGACTGGTCTCAGGGCCTACAGGAATCAAAAGCTTCTCCTGTGGCTAGGATCATGGGAATGTGGACAGCTGGGGATCTCTCACTTACCTTTTCTCCACACTGGGGAGCCTCTTCAGGGTCCCAGTTCATCCCAGGTGGGCAAGGTGCCTCACTTCCTTCTTCTTCTATTCCTCAGGTTCTTCCTGTCACTTCTCTCCTATTCTTGTGTTCACTTGTAGGTGCTGTGTTCAAAGTGCGATTATCTACTTGCTATTTTGGTTCTTCTCCTTGGAGGAGGCAAATGTCAGATGCCTCTTATCAGTCGTCATCCTGAAGCCCTCTCCCTCACTGACCTTTAACAGCAAGAATATTAGGATTTACTGTTACTACCATTGTAAAATAAAAATTTTAAAATTTACAGGGGATAACTATCCCACTTGGCACAATTAGTAAATGGTAAGATCAGGATACACATTTATATCTACATAATATAAGATGATCATGTATATATTTTAATTTGAGAAAAAAATTATCTTTTGTAGAACCCTGAATTAACTGAACCCTGTTACTTTGTATTTGCTACCTAAATATCCATCTATCTGCACATCTCTTAATGTGTCTAGCTACCTATCATCTGTAAGTCTGTCATTACTGGAGTCTGGATTCCCTACAAGCTGACTCTGAAACTAACAGGCAGAGTATTTATCACTGTATGCTTTTACTATCAAACCCATGGAAGAACAAGTGAGAAAGCTGGGCTGATTAGAGAAAGAAGTTTGAATGAAAAACTAGCTGCACACAGGGAGCTCTCAAGCTTCAGTGGCTCTTCCTAAGTGTCCAAGTATGGTCAAAAAATTATATTTTTATTGTTCTTCATAGCCAGCCCCAGGATGGAGGCTTCCAGGACAGCATATGTGACCTTTTTTTAACCATGTTACTTTGGAAGAGTGCTGACAGCTGAGGGCTCTCTGCCAACAATACTCCTATCAGCCATTGGAAATAGATCTTCAGCCTGAAGGAGGAACTGAGCTGTAAATCATAACATCCACCATACTCACATACATAAAGATAACTCTATAAAATTACACATATATAGAATTATGCACATGTAACATGTAATATACATTTTAGAGGTAGATTCTCCAAAACCAGGTTAAAGCACGTTCTTATGAGACAAATAAGCCTAAAGCTTTGCATTTTATTCATAATATAGAATATAGACTTCATTGAGAAAAATGATAGTACAGAAATAAAACACAAATGCATTTAATATCATAGGGGTCAATGAGGTGTGCCCATTTATTAACACTTTTAAGCCAGAGGTGAAGAATTTAAATTTGTCACTACATCTGTCCAGTAAGGCTAAATCCTTTCTACAGAACTGAGAACAACTGAATTCAGCCTCAGGGGCTAAGAGAAGTTTATCAAAATGGGTAGATTATACATATAAACATCACAAATGGTTAACTATATATTCGTTTTGTTTTTCTCCAGAAACCTGACTGAAACATATTTTGGTGCTGAGAGTGATTGTACAGATTTTTAAATTTTCTCTGCGGTTTCTAGATTTGTCTAATGTAATTGGCTTTTAAGATGCCAATAACTATTTATAGTAGTAAAGGAAGCATTCTGACAATAGAGATACTAGAGAAATACCAAAATATCTGCATCGAATATTCTTTTTTTTTTTTTGACTGGATCTTACTTTGTTGCCCAGGCTACAGTATAGTGGTGTGATCTCAGCTCACTGCAACCTCCATCTCCTGGAGATCCTCCCAGGTTGGGCACCATGGCTCACACCTGTAATCCCAACACTTTGGGAGGCCAAGGTGGGTGGATCAAGAAGTCAGGAGTTCCAGACCAGCCTGACCAACACGGTGAAACTTCTTCTCTACTAAAAATACAAAAAACTAGCCTAGTGGGGCATGGTGGCACATGCCTGTAGTCCCAGCTACTCAGGAGGCTGAGGCAGGAGGATCGCTTGAACCCAGGAGGCAGAGGTTGCAGTGAGCTGAAATTGCACCACTGCACTCCAGCCTGGGCACTAGAGGGTGAGTATATCTCAAAAAAAAAAAAAAAAAAAAAAGATCCTCCCAACTTCGATTCTTAAATAGCTGAGACTACAGGCATGCACCACCATACTCTGCTATTTTTGTTTGTTTCTTTTTGGTAGAGATGGGGTTTTGCCATGTTGCCTGGGCTCGTACATTGGATACTCTTAACCAGCACTTATAAGATACAAGGAACCAAGTGATTATTTATGACATTGTTGAATGCTTTTGGAAAACTAATAAATTTAACAAGATTGATTGGTTGCTCCTAATGTTGCATGACAAAGTTGTTAAAAAAAAAAAAAGGAATAATCACAGGGATTTAAATTCCCAGCTTAAGGGCCATATAAATGACCTGAAGGCATCTTTGCGTACCCTGAAGGGTGTTCCAATATCCTGCATCAGAAGGGATGAGGTTGTTGAAATCAAACAATCTCATCCTATGACTGGCTGATTTAACAAGGTGAACTCCTACCTTTACAGTAGACATTTTATACAACAACTACTGTTAAGGTGAGGACATTAATCAGGAAGCTATCAGATTTTAAAATTTAGAATGTGGATATGTGGATAGACCCTGAACCTGAGAATACTGAATCCTTAAATTCTGATGATTTCTGTGATAGTGGAAGAAGAATCACCACCAAAGTCGCCTCCTCAACTCCAGCGCAACTTTCTGTCCTGTGGTACCAGCCTCTTCACCAGTGTCTGAAAGATTTAACCCGCATTCACCGAGGAAACTGTAATGCTGCTTCCTGAGGCAGCTGCCATGTAACTAAATGTTGGTTCTCCTCAGGACTCACCCCATATTCCTGAGAAATCTAAGCAACATGTCTGGAAATAGATATTGAGGGTGTGAGAAAATGGTGTAAGGAAAATAAAGTTGAATCAGGCTGAATTACTCACATGTGCTCACAAAGCAAAGACTGTATTTATTTACTTATATTTATATTTATATTTATTGTATTTTTTTAACTTTTAGGTTCAGAGGGTACATGTGCAGATTTGCTCCATGGGTAAATTGTGTGACTCTGAGGTTTGGGGTACAAATGATACCATCACTCAGATAGTGAACATAATACCCAATAGGTAGTTTTTCAGCCCTTACCCCTTCCCGACTTCCGCCCTCTAGAGGTCCTCAGCATCCATTATTCCCATTGTCATGTCTACGTGTACTCAATGGTTCCAATTCATAAGTGAGAACATGCAGCATTTGGTTTTCTGTTCTTACATTAATTTGCTTAGGATGCTGGTCTCCAGCTGCATCCATGTTGCCTCAAAGAACATGATTTCATTCTTTTTTTAATGGCTGCATAGTATTCTGTGGCATATGAAAACCACAATGAAATAGTATCTCACACCAGTCAGAATGACTATTATTAAGCCTCAAAAGAAAACAAAAACAGATGTTGTAGAGATTGTGGAGAAAAAAGAATGCTTATACACTCTTGGTGGAATTGTAAATGAGTTCAGCCACAGCGGAAAGCAGTGTGGCTTGTGGAGACACAGTTGGAGATTTCTCAAAGAACTTAAAACATACCTACCATTTCACTCAACAATCATTCTACCAAAAGCATAGCTGCCCTTGCACGATCATCACAGAACTATTCACCATAGCAGAGACTCTGCACTTACTGTTGCAATTTTGAACTTACAAAAAGTACTAGCAATTTATTTGATTACATGAAATATAAACCAAATGTGGACTACAGTGAGCAGATTAGAAATGCTGGATCTACCTACCTTGGTTTGATGTACAGGAATGAATTTAAAGCTTAGCGATTTTATCAGTTAAGTTCTACTTATCCACACTGGAAAGGGCAAAAAGACCTTTCACCACAACTGTGAGGAATACATTTGTGAGGAGAGGCTTAAAGCATCCTTGAAAGCTCTGTGATAGTTCTCTGTAGAACAGAGCTTTCAGCGAAAAGTGTGGTCACTGAATTGGGAAACCTAAATACAGTGGGAGTAATTAGATCCTTGGAGGGCAGGGGCCAAGTTGGGCAATGTGTACATGGTTACTATACTGAATAGGAGATGAAAGGAGCATCAGAATATTTGACTTATGCAGACCTATGGCTGGTGCTCCTAGAAGTGAAATAGATGGAAATCTTGCTAAATTCATACTTGACTTTGTAAGCAGAAAACTTTTAGGTCAAGTGAACAAAAGCTTAGCCTATATCCTCACCCCCAAAAGACTAAAGATAAGAAAGGAAAGATAGAGAGAGAGAGAGAGAGAGAGAGAGAGAGAGAGAGAGAGAGAGAAAGAGAGAAAGTATGGATTCCAAATTAAATCCTGAACTTGAGCCAGTTTTCACACCCAGAACCACTTGAATGCAGAAGCTAGCTTTTCTTGAGGAAGGACCCTAGGACACTACTGAAAATGCTTATTTTTATCATTCTCCCAGTCCAAAGCGACCTAAAACCCTTTACCAGCATAACAATACATTTGGAAAAAGGCAATAATTGAACTTTTGGGGACTGCCGACACTACCTCTGAACTGACACTGATTCCAGGAGAACCAAAACATCAATTTGTTCCACCAGTCAGACTAGGGCTTTCTGGCTGCTACTTGACTAACAGAATTTTAGCTTAGCCCCATCTCAGTGAGGGTTCAGTAGCTTTGGTTATTTCCCCAGGTGGGAAATGCATAGTTTGAATACACATACTCAGCAGTTGGCAGTCACCGCATTGGTTCCTTGACCTAATGGGATGAGGGCTGTTATCGTGGGAAAAGCCAAGTGAAAACTACTAGAATTATTTTCACCTAAGAACCTATATTCTCTCAAAGGCTCTACAGTCATTGCTTTGTAACCACAGGGAATTGCTTCCAGGATTCTCCATGGATACCAGAATCAGAGGATGTGCAAGACCCTTATGTAAAATGGTATAGTAATTGCATATAACCTAGAATATCCTCTCATGTACTCTGAATCATCTGCAGATTACATATAAAATCTAATACAATGTGAATGTTATATAAATAGTTGTCATACTCTTTCATTTTTAATTCCTGTTATTTGTTATTGCATTTTTATTAAAAAAATTTTTGATTGCCAGCTGGTTGAAATCTGAAGATGCAGAGCTTGCAGTTATGAAGGGCAAACTGTATTTGCTCTAAATTGGCATCCAAAATATGGTACTGTTTCTCTCGTAACCGGGATTCTGGAGACAAGGAATCAAAAGATAAAAATGCGAATGGCACCATTCATTATTAACTATAGTGACCCACTAGCAAACTTTTATTTCCTGTTTCTACAACTTTACGCTCTGCAGGCCTAGGTGTCTTAGTTCCAGAGGGAGATATGTTTCCATCAAGACACACAACAATGGTTCCATTAAATTGAAAGCTATCACCATCACTTGGCCACTTTATGTTCCTCATTCATCTGAATCAACAGGCTTTTAAGGGAGTCACTGTGCTGGCTGGAGTTATTGATTCTGACCACCACAGGGAAATTAGACTCCTACTCCACAGGGGAACCAAGGAAGAGTATTCTGAAACATAGGAAATCTTTGAGGGTATCTCTTAATGTCCTGCTCATGTCTTGTGATTAAGTCAATGAAAAATTCCAAGAACCTGTTCCAGGAGGAAGGACTACTAATAGCCAATACTCTTCAAGAATGATAATTTGTGTCACTCCACCAGGTAAAGAAACATAACCAGCTGAGGTAAAGAGAATACAGAGTGGATAGTGGAAGAGAGATCTAAACATGAGTTATGACCACATGGCCTGTTACAGAAATGAAGACTGTAATTGTCATGAATATTTCATCCTTCTTTGGTTATGAATATAGTTGTGTATTTTTTGTGTATGAAAACACATACAAGATAGTTTTTCTTTCTTCAGTCTCTTATTCCCCTACATGTAACATATGATGTATTAATTTTACCTCATCATTATAGATATCATTGCCTTATTGCCAATTTTTATGGTTACTTTTCTGTGTCAACTTGACTGAGCACTGGACAGCTCAGATAACTGGTTATACATTATCTGGTTGTGTGTGTGAGGGTGTTTGTGGATGAGTTTATCATTTGAGCTGATAGACTGAGCAAAACAGGTTGTGGGGACACCTCATCCAATCTGTTGAAAGCCTGCAAAGAACAAAAATACTGGGCTAAGAAGAATTTGATGTCTCTGTATGACAGTCTTCAAAGTGGAACATCCCCTTTTTCCTGCCTTTGCACTAGGACTCAGACTGAAACTGACAACATCAGCTGTCTTGGTTTTTGGGCCTTCAGATTCAGACTCATACTGTATCTAATTGCTTGTTTAGGTTTCCAGCTTGACAACTGCAGACCTTGGGATTTCTCATTTTCATAATCACATGACTCAATTTCTTCGAATATCCATCTGTCTATCTGTCACTTTTTCGATCAATCTCTCTCTCTCTATCTCTATCTCTATCTCCTATTGCTTCTGTTTTCCCAGAGAATCCTGAGTTCTGTGTACCCATCTATTTGATTTTCTTACATGCTTTGTTCAAGCGAGGGGGTCTCAGAAACAGAAAATACAATGTTAGTAATTTTCAAATATAAAAAAGTGTAGAAGTTAGAATTTAAGAATTATTTTAAAAAGTAAAAATAAAACAAAACAATAATAACAAAGTCCTCATAATATCAAAACAAACCCTTAAGAATCAGACTAAGACACTATCCTGATGTGTACCGAGTTGGAATATTTTATCCTGAGCGAACATAAAGAAAATAACTCAACAGCGGTGGTGAGCTAGAGACACAATTGCTGCTTCAGCATTGTCTATATCTAGTCACCATTAGTCTGAAACCTGCTGCAAGGACGTCTATTTTTATATCATTGTTAATAACTGAACAGACCTTAGAAGAGGGGTGAAAGTCAGAAACAACGGCGCAGTGGGTCTTACGCTATAAAAAGAAGACAACATGTTCACAAACATTTATTCAATAACTTCACCGAAGGAAAAAATACTCAGAAACTCAAATGGTTTGTAAATACAAACAATTTGAAATGCGCTTCTAGGTAGATCATAGTGCCTCTATTCTCCCTTCTTCCCCAAATAAAATGTCATATAACAAGAAATTCTAGGTAAGGGCAACCATTCTTGCCCATTCTCCCCATTTTCCTCTATTTGAGTCATCACCATCGCTTCTAGCTCAGTGGTGTAATTCTTTCTTCCATTAACTTTAATAGGCTTTATACCAATGTTAAGCAATGGAATCATTTTACGCTGGCTGGGTTGCTGAGAAATACCTCCACTCAATTAGTTTCTCAATAATGGAATATTTTGAAATGAAGAAGAAACAGGCAATCTGAAAACCCTAAGCTGAAAATTAGGTAAAAGTATCTCTATTTTAATATTCCACAATGTTTCAAAAAACTTGATAATGTTTCTGTGGTTACAATGAGAAAAATGTATTTAACAAACATCTGGAGACTACATTACACACTATCCTTCACAGATGGAATATTTGTAAAACAATACAGATAGTTATAGCATGTTTCTTGGAATGAAGTCGCACATATTTGGGATTTTTACGCTTCGTCATTACTCTTTCCCCTATAGTTTCAAGCAAATGTTTTATCTGATATAAAATTGAGATCAGATTATTACCTGAATGCATTAGTTTATAGAAATTGGTATCTTTCTTGCTAAAATTTATATGAACCTCAAATATTTCTTATCTGTAATATATTAAAATGCTATTTGAACATTAGATTATATTTTAAATACAGTATTATGAAGAATTGGTTACAATGGAAAGAGTTGAAAGAAAAATCAACTACTTTGTAGTTTTTTAATGATTCATTAAAGAAAGATCAACTACTTTTATTTTTTAATGCTTCACTAAAATCACATGTAAATATGTAACTTCTTAGGGTATGTTAAAATTACAACAAATAAGAGTACACAATACATTGTACTGAAGAGGTAAAACTAATTATTTTATCTAAAATAAATTATTTTCTAGCTCCATGCCAATTAAAGACACAAATTTGCGTTAGCCTTATCTATTTATGTCACTACAAATGAATATACATGCTTCTGTTCATGTATACACATGCACATAAACATAATTACAATTTAAAGTTTATTCAATACATTTGTCCAAGTTGGAATTAATAATTTTTAAAGCTTTTTTTTTTTTTTTTTTTTAAATGCAAGGGTGCAAGTTCAGGTTAATTACACAGGTAAACTTGTGTCATGGGGATTTGTTGTACAGATTATTTAATCACCCAAGTATTAAGCCTAGTAGTCATTCATTATCTTTTTTGATCCTCTTCCTCCTCCTGCCCTCCACCCTCTGAAAGGGCCCAATGTGTTTTGTTCCCCTTTATGTGTCATATGCTCTCATCAGTTAGTTCCCACTTCCAAGTAAGAACATGTGGTATTTGGTTTTCTGTTCCTGAGTTAGTTTGTTAAGAATAATGGCCCCAGCTCCATCTGTGCCCATGCAAAGGAAGTGATATTTTTCTTGTTTATGGCTGCATAGTATTCCATGGTACATATGTACCATATTTTCAATCTCCTTTATCCCTAGGCAATAGAGAATAATTTCTAGGCATTTAATTTTCATGAATAAGTACCTGAATACTCTATCATAAGAACACACAAATATTTAGTAAAAATGATTCATTCAGGCAATGATTCAATCAGTAGAAATAAATGAACCATTTTTACTGAATATTTGTATGCTCCTCTGATAAAGCATTCAGCTACTTATTCATGAAAATCAAAATGCCTAGAAATTATTCTTTATAGCCTAGAGATAAAGGAAATTGTTTTCTTGTGAGTTCACTCTCTTATGAAGAGTGTTACAGTGTAATTACCTACATAGATTTTTCTGTAGGTAATGGAAGCATTTTATTTTTTTTTAATTTCTATTTTTCAAATGATTTTCATCCTTTTGTATATAAAAGGCAAATGGGTAAAACAAATGAAGTAGAACATATTAACCTCTTATCTTTGTTGTTCAGAAATTGTGAAAAATCTTTTTTTATTCCAGTATATTACCTCACACAGTTTTAGAAAAAGGGCACCAAAATTACACGGCAGCAGATGTATCAGCTGAAGGAAAATTTCATATCAACATTTAAAAAGCTAAAAAAAATCACAGAAGGAAGAAAAGACAATTAAAATATTTAAAAAAGAATTTTCAAGAGGGAAGGATGATTTTCTAAAGGAGAAAACAATTGTTCATATGCTTTTGTGTGATGGTCTCTCACTTTGTTGCCCAGGCTGGAGCATAGTGGCATGATCTCGGCTCACTGCAACCTCCTCCTCCAGGGTTCAAGCAATTCTCCTACTTCAGCCTCCCAAGTAGCTGGGATTACAGGCATCCAACACCACACCCAGCTAAATTTTGTGTTTTTAGTGGAGACAAGGTTTCACCAGTTGGCCAGGCTGGCCTCCAACTCCTAACCTCAGGTGATCCACCTTGGCCTCCCAAAGTGCTGGGATTACAGGCATAGCCACTGTGCCTGACATTCATACACTCTTGTCTTCTACTGCAGGCGTGCATGCAACCCCACAGGCCCTCACTTTCTCATTCATTATAAAAAGATTAGTTTACATCGTCTTTAAAGTTTTTCTAATGTCTGGTTTCCTTTATCCCTTCAAAACAGTTGAATGTTTCTGAGACGATTCTTTTCTGCACTAGATAAAAGACACATGGAATAAACGCCATGAGTCTTCTTTGCCCTGGTGAACGATAAATAAGTCAGAAGAAACTTTACATATTTAATTTTCCCTAAGTGTTCATATGCTGTGTGGCATAAAGACCAGGAGAGGTCAGTTTGTGGTGATCACGAGGGAGTACCCCTTTCAAGTACTGGCATCTAGCAGATGTCTTAAAATTTAAAATACGAAAATTCAACATTCTCAGCAAACTGACACAAAACAGAAAACCAAGCACCGCATGTTCTCACTCATAGGCAAGTGTTGAACAATGAGAACACGTGGACTCATGGAGAGGAACATCACACACTGGGGTCAGTTGGGAGGGGCTAGGAGAGGGACAGCGGGGAGTAGGGAGGGTGGGGAGGGATAACGTGGGTAGAAATGCTGGATACAGATGAAGGGGGAATGGAAGCAGCAAACCACCTGGTTATGTATGCACCTATGCAACAACCCTGCATGATCTGCACATGTGCCCCAGAACCTAAAGTACAATTAAAAAATAATACAGCAATTTACTTCGGAAGAAAAATCTCCATGGCTGTAAACGGCCTATTTCTTCTTTCAAACAGCAGGTTTGCACACATTGAGAAGAAATAAAGCAAGAGGCAGTAATGTATTGGAACAGCTTAGGACTTGCTATCTACTATATTTGCCTTGAAGACCGCAGTAGCAATTTTCCTCCAGGCCTAATAGTATCTTTTATCTTAGAAGAATTAAGATTCTCTGACAGGTAGCTCCTTATAGGAAGACCTGTTTTCCACTCTGTAGCAAAGTGATTGTCAAAACACACAAATTCTTCACAGTGGATCTGTCCAGAGTCACTTCCAAAGTGTGTACAACTATCAGTGCTGAAAAAAATAAGTTGCATAAATATTTTAATATGTAATATGACTATCAATGTATGGTTCACATTCTATAGTGCATTAGGAATTACATCTTGCTGTTAGAAATAGTGCATAGCACCTTTAAAAAACTTGAAATAGAAGAGACAGAAGCTGTAGAATGCATTGTTCAAATAGTACTAGTATTAAGAAGAAAAGCTGCAAAAATACTATATTTCTAAAATTAAGCATTTCCTAACAGGTACAAAAATATACTATTTTCAGGTTTGTAAATTTATTTGTAGTAATAGTACATGCTTTTTGAGGACTACTAATTCAAATATAAAACTTCAGGATTATTTATTTGATGTTTCCTAGTATCATCTTTTGTTTGTCAGGAGGAACATGTTTTCAAGACTAAAATACAAAGAAGGTATGCTTGGATAGAGAAGGAGATAGAGAAATGAGGACTCTAATTCACTCCTAAGGTGCATGTAATTTAATACAAACTTTCTGTAAACGATTTAGGAAATATGGTTCAAAGGTCTGAAAAAAGAATCTAAATCAAGTGACGTCAATTCTAAGAATTACTCTTATGATAAGGAATGATTAAATATAATTTAATAAGTATACTTTACCTTTAACCTACTGTTTATAGTAAAGTTATATTTCTGAGAGCCCAAACTGAACACAATGAACATTTATAAGAGGTAAAATTGCCAAGAACTAAAATATTCTACGAGCTGTAGCCAAATTCATGCATCCACTAAAGTCCAAGTATTTTAATTTTTAATGTTGTAGTAGAATGTTCACAAAACATTAAGTTAAATGAAAATAAAGAGAAAACAGTTTTATTGCACACATACATACCACATGTATTTGTATATAGCCAAAATTTTATTCAATATACATTTGTTTACACATCAATACATAAATGCATTCATAACATGAATTAGTGAAAGTGAGCTTATATTAAATGTATGAAGTAAAATTAAGCTACCTGCCACACAGTATCCTGCTTCATCTTCCTTTTCCCAGCAGCAGAAAACATCCTCCAGTACAGATAGTCTGCATTCTCTGACTCTTCCCACTGCTGATTAAGCCTTTGTTTCATATGACAGTGAGATCTGGATGGATTTTATAGTGTCTGATCTTTTCCTCCCCAAATAGTGAGACAAGAGATACATTCTCTGGATTCTCTCAGACTGCCCCTGTAAAAGCCTCATGGTGTTTCTAGAGAGAAAAAAAAAAATTCAAATGGATGGAAAGCCCATTTCTATAGCCCCATACTAATGGTCAACCCCCAAGGAATCATCAGTGTTTCTTCTTTAATATTCTGGCAGGTTTTCTTGGTGTCTAGCAGCCTCTGTCCATGGTTAGCAATGTTTGACTCCTCTGTCTCCCTGTATGATTCTATGTCTTTTCAGAATTTTGGGTGGTCATTTATCCTTTGACCTGTTTTCATATGGGTTACAGAAGCCTTTGCTTTACTGCCTGATCAACATTTTTTCTTGTTGTAAGATTAGGGGCTTCTGTTTTTTCAGCTCATGAGATATCCAAGATAAATCCCAAAGTGGTTAATCTGGAAAACCATAGGAGTCACTTGTTAGATCTTATTCTACAGAAAGAGATATTTCATGTAATGCACTTAATTTGAGAAAACTGAAAGTAATAATTTCCAAAGCTAAAAATAATAATGAATCGTTCTAAAATAATACTTACATCGTTTAAATACATGTGTGCACAGCTTCTAGTTAATTGACTAAACTTTATCTCTTGTATATCCATTTGACCCCATGGAAAAATTGAAATGAGAAAATTAAGCACATGCAAAGAAAACTATAATCCAAGGCTGGCATATATTATTCTAAATATGAGAGTTCTCTTTGAAATAAAAATAGAAAATAGAAAAGCAAGATTAGTAACAGGTTCAACTGGGAACTCAGATGACTTTTTCCCCCTTGGTAAAAATGATGGATTAATGGGATTCAAAAAACAGTTGCTTATGTTTATTGGTTAACTCAGACCAAAAGTATAAAATTGGACCTGAAAATAATGTTAAAAATATTAAAGATGACAGTAATAATAATACAATCATGGTGATGATTTCATTTCTAGGTCTCTAAGAATAAATGATTCCTTGAAGTTTTCTTGATATAAGAATTATTCCACATTACAAGTTTCTCTAATAAATATCATTATCCTCATAAAGACATACCATTTTATTAGAAAGTGTACATGTATTCATTTATTCAATATTCTTCACAACCCTATACAATCTTCATAATTATCCTTAGTTTGGAGATATTGAACAAGTGTTCCTAAATATTAGCTCATTTTCTATAAGTTATATATCTAAGAAGAAAGTCCAGCTGTAGCCTCAGACTCCAAAATTCTATCATTTGCCTGTGTTTCCTTCTCCGCATAAAAGCCACAATAGCACTAATATCCTACAGTTAATATGAACCAGACACTGTTTCTAAGCCTGTATCACATCTAATTTACACAAAATAAGTTTGACTTACTTATTATCACGCCCATTTTATAAATAGAAAGACCAAAGCACAAAGTAATAAGTAGCTCATCAAAGATGGCACCATTTGTATTGGACGATTTGGAAGATAGGATGTCTGGTTTTAGAGACTGTGTTTCCTTAGAAGGCAATATCAGATTAAAGGGTTTATATTATAAATATATACACAAGCCTGTGTGACATAATGAGGTTTTTGTCAATGATGAGCCGCACTTACAATTGTAGCCCTACGTAACCATAAGATTATACCATTGAAATAATTTTACCTCACCCATTTTATGTTAAGATACATGAATATATACCATTGTGTTGCAAATGCCTGCAGTATTCAGTTTAGTAACATGCTGTACAAATTTGTAGCTTAGAAGCAATAGGCTACACCATATAGCCAAGATATGTAGTAGGCCACACCATGAAGGTTTGTGAAAGTTCACCCTATTAAATAAAAATTCACATAATAACAAAATTACCTAACATGGCATTTCTCAAAATGTATAACCATGATTAGTGACACAAGGACCTAGGAGTATACACACACAGAAACAGAGAAAAGAAGATATATTTAGAGATTTGCAAAAGATTCTAATGTTCATGGGGAATGAGATAGATTAAAATAATTATTTCAAGGGCAGGTACGGTGTTTCATACCATAGGGAATCCATGAGCCCCACACATTGGGTGCCAGAATGTAGGGATCCATGAGCCCCACACTGGGCACCAGAATATAGGGAACCAGCCCAAGAGATAGTGGGACCAGGGGGCCGTCACTCATTACTTTGGAAAAGACAGTGAAGGCCCTGAGCTCTGATCATCCACACTATTTATTGATTACAATCACTTTGATCTATAGGGTAGGGGTGGAGTGATGGTGGAGTGAATCAGTGAGCCAGAACTGTTTTTTTTTATTAGTCATTCTAATGACTGATAAAAATGACAGTTTGGGAGCTTCACAAAGCAAGAACATGTAGTTATCTTTAACTTATTATCTATGTGCAGTTGGTGGAACTCAGGCCTTACAAGGAGCCTACAGTCTGGTTATGTCTTAGTGTTACAAAGGGGTTTTATATCCTTGAGCACAATGTTTATGGTAACAGAGCTGAGGTCGCCCTGCACCGGAACATGAGGCATGGAGAGGCCTTCCTCCTCAGAGGCCTCCTGCAGCCTTCTGCAGTTTGTGGTTCCTTGTTTATATGTTACTCATAATCAATTTATGCAGGCACTCTGTAAGTCCTTTCTCCTTTGCTGCTTTTCCCAACACATACCTGCAAGCCCTTCAATTTGGGAGGCCGAGGAGAAAGGAGAGCTTGAGCCCAGGAGTCTGAGACCAGCCTGGGAAACATGGCAAAACCCTGTTTCTTAAAAAAAAAAAAATGTAGCCAGGTATAGCGGCAAGTGCCTGTAAGTCGAGGCTAGAGGGAGCCTTGATTGTGCCCTTGAGCCCTGGAGATCAAGACTGAAGTGAGACTTGGTTGTGCCACCACACTCCAGCCTGGGCAACAGAGTGAGACCCTGTCTCAAAAACAAAACAAAAAAGATTATTTCAGTATTCCAAAATACTACCTTTTAGCATAATTAACATATTTTATGTTATTTCTTTTTCTTGGCACACACACACACGATAGTGTTTTATACGACCAACAGTATACTCTAAAAGTTACTTTGTAATATTCTTTATGTTTATTATTTCTTAATTCATCAATGGTACAGGTTATTATATATACTTTTACTGCTTATGTTTAGGAAGAAAGCACATAAAAAATAAGAGCCCTAAGTAGGTCTAGTGTAAATTTGTATGCTGCAAGTTATATGATATAGCTGATACCAAATGGACGTGGAGATGAGTGGCTCAGATAACATTTTTAAGAAAGTGCTTTGATAAGCGAGGTTAAGACAACTTCAAGCTGTTAACTTCTTTAAGTTTGTTTTCCTCATCTTTTGAGCCAAGATCATGTTCTTGGTGTGACTCTTCACAATCACGAAGACTACAGTATACGATCTAGCCTCTTTCCCTGCATGGAAATCCAATCAACCTGGATTATGAGAATGTGTGGTTAAGGAGGCCAAACATAAGACTGATCAAGAGCGAATTTAGAGATGTGTAGTGAATAATTAACTTTACCCAAAGAGCAGTGTGGCCTTTGTTACGCTACTAGTGGGTAATCTCCAGCCTCCTTCGAGTGTCCTGCCTGAGAGAAATATCTTTATTCTAGAATTTGTCCACAGGAAATCTAACAATGTGACATGCGATGGAAGCTTTGCACCTTGCGCTATAAGTTCAGAGCTCCAGATGAATTGGAGACTAAATGCATTAATCTCATCTCTTGGCTGAGAATGGAAATTGGAGACTAAAGTTTAGCCACAGAGACAGTATGTGATCAATAAGACCTCTGGACACGAACTGGGCACTGTGGCTCACGCCTGTAATCCCAGCACTTTGGGAGGCTGAGGTGGGTGGATCACCTGAGGTCGGGAATATGAGACCAGCTTGACCAACGTGAAGAAACCCTTTCTCTACTATAAATACAAAATTAGCCAAGTGTGGTAGCGCATGTCTGTAATCCCAGCTACTCGGGAGACTGAAGCAGGACAATCACTTGAAACTGAGAGGGGAAGGCTGCAGTGAGCTGAGATCATGCCATTGCACTCCAGCCTGGGCAACAAGAGTGAAACTTCATCTAAAAAAAATAAATAAATAAAACTCTGGACACTAAAGCTTTGGGTGAGATTGCCTACCTGGCAATATTCTGAATATTGCATCCCATTGGTGCTGAGAGGGCATCATATCTCTGAGCATGAGGAAAGCTTCGAGTTTAGAACTCTCTCAGACTGTCATATCCATTTCTTCATTGAGCTGGCTTCTAATGTGGATCCTCTGCCTGTTACAAATGTGATGGGGAGTATAATAGCTCCCAGGGAGCTCTGTGAGTTGTCCTAGTAAATTACTGATCCTGGAATCCATAGGGATCTATAAATTTGTAGTCAGCTAGTCTGAAGTGGGAGTGCCCCAGGAGGCCCCTGAAATGATGACTGGTATCTCAAGTGAGAGTAAGTCCTGTGGGGACTATTATCTCATTCTGTGCAGTGTGCTCAACTCATTTGCAAGGGGAGACTCTCAGCATAGAGCTGAGTACCTTAGCCAGGACTCCAGGGGTGGGGAGGGCAGACTCAATGCCAGGTTGGCTCCTAGAAGTCTGGAGAAAATAAAGCCCAGGAAGAGTGAAGCTGAAAAGCTTTAATTGCCATAGCAGATGGTGGAGGAGGAGTGGAACAAATGAAGAAGATAGACATGCTAGGGTGCATATATTATGTGAGGCCACAAAACCCATGAGATAATTTTGTTTCATGAGAAGGCGGAAGAGCACACCATTTACCAAGGCCATAAGGGATACACTGATTAAGAGGGTCACCATCATTAAAAAGTTCAGTGGCAACTCAGCAGGCTAAAATAGAGGGTAGAAAAGGTGATAGAGTTTAACTTATTAATAGCAATGGAGAATGTAGGTCATTTAAGAACCAGCAGAACCTACAAGAGGATGCAATTTTTGTAACGACTGGCAAAATCTAAGTGGCAGCTGAGACGTTTTAACCTGAAGAGTGTTACAGAAATCAATAATAGACATAGCAACTCTGGTAGCAAAAGGAATAGGCAGCCAACCAGGTTACTGTGTAAATCATAATGTAAAAATGATTAAACAAAGCAAGAATAAGTAAGCAGGAGACTAAGAGCAGTAGTCTTAATAAATGCCATAACACCTTGTCCAGTTTCCTTGGCTTTCTCCCTGAAACACACTGATTAAAGAGATTTCCAGGTCTGTAGGAAGAATGACCTGGAAAAATTGTGGCAAAAAAAAAAATGCTGTTATAATTTTATCAAGTCTTTTCCAGGTCACTTGTGGCTATTTGCTTGGATAATAGCACAATGTCCGAAAAAAATTACATGTCATTTCAAGAACTATAGAACACAAGGTCTGAGATGAGATTGATTATCTGACACATGACGTGTTATCATGTTCTTCTCCCCATTACACTGGAGTTCTTCTGGTCCAGGTTAAAAAGTGGAATCCTTGTCAAAGTCCAGCAAAGAGAGGGCTTACGGCGTTAGAAAACTTACGTGCTAGTCGTTTCCCCAGTCTCTAAGTATATTTTAGAATTTGATGTTTTATGGTTAGAGCAATCTCTACATTGGGAACCCGGCCCGTGGTGTAAGAGCTAACATAGTAGATAATTTTAAAAATGGAAGATTTTAAAACTTCCCCCAGTCAAGATTATAAATAAAAACCAATATTTTGTGATGCAGCAGGATGGTGGCGATGAGTGTAACCTGTAAATATAAGGGATCCAGAGCAGAGGGTCCCTGTTGTCACTTCATTTGATTCACCAGTCTGAACCCCACAGAAATCAGATGAATTTTGTGGACTACCGCCAGAGCACAGGAGGTGGGTCCAATAGCACCTGATGTGTCGAACATGGAATCATGCTTGTGCAAAACACCACATTGTTCCATTACATTGATGCTACGGAGTTCAGAAAACACTACCTCAAGGCAGGGTGCCTTGACATGCTGAGCACTTTGAACTACAGAAGCAGCCTCAAAACCAAAATTTCCCTCTTGCTTTCTCCTGCCCTGCTGTCTCTCATCTCTCTGCATCTCCCGAAGTAAAGGGAGAGGGTTTTCTCTGAAGTTCCTTTATCTATCTAAAGACTGGATGCACCAGAGAAGAGCACAATACCTTCAGTCTTCCTACTGAAATATCATTAGCTATGAAAGGTGAAACTCCGATCACAGAGGAAGAGACTGAAAATCAAACACCATATCTAGACCACAGACAATCTTCGCCCCAGGCTTTCTGTTCTGCTGGCTCATTGACCTCTCCTAAAAATCATTTACTACCCCTCTAAAATTTGCCTACACACCCCTTTTCCATTACCGTATGAAGAAAAGCATCTAAACTTCTAGACCTCAGTGGAATATTGAACACTCACCTTCCTGTGATGCTCCCATGCACATAAGTACATTTCTATGCACTTTTTCCTGTTAATTGGTCTATTGTCAGTTTATTTCTGACAGATGGGGTTCTTACAAGTCTACATCATCATGAAGAATTGGCAGTGTGATTAACAACTGCTAGCTGGATGAAGACTTCAACAAACTATGTGAATTCCAGAGTGTGAGAAATAAATCTTATGGATAATGAGGAACTACCATTTCCGCAAAGTCTTCAGAGGCCTGAAGGGTGAGAAGCATGCTGGGATAGCCCCTCCAAAGCAAAAGACAAAATGCTGCATCTTGTATTCCTGACCACAAAGAAGCATGGGTACCACCTGGTAAACATCTCAAGGTTCTGAAGACAATATACTTCACCCCAAAGAATACCACCTGGATATATACCAGGTGACATGGAAGGCTATTTGCTTTAAGGAGGCCTAGGGCAAGGAAGAACTCTGCAGCAGGTGCAGGCTGTGGTACAAGCAGAACTCTCAGCAGTGTCTACAGAGTAGGAAATATCAAAGGTAGCAAAGAATGCACTGTGGAGTTAAGGGTAAATTCTGATGGTTGGATCAGAAACCCATTTGAAAGACCATGCCCTTTGCAGCACAAAGATACATTCTGTTGGCATTCACCTGTTTCTGGATACAGTCGGATGCTTTACAAGGAGACACAGGTGAACTTGTGTTTGGAATTATACGTCAGGAGCTGAGTCTTGTCAGAGCTTTCAAATCAGGCAGGTCTGGGGGCAAATTCACAGAAATATAGAAATAATAAATTTAGGACTGAGCACAAGTAGCACAAGAAAACATACACAAAACTGCATGGGCAAGTTTCCTGGACTCCCACGTCACAAAGAACATTTGCACCATCACCCCTCCTTCGAGTGGCACCAATGGCCGGAAGGGCCATTAAAAACAACTGAATGTAGATAAAGAATTGGAAGCTTGGTTTAGCCCCAAGTTAGCTAAACATGTTGGTTCTATAATGACCTGGAGAGTGGCTTTGTTGCAGGAAGCCTTGAACAACAGGCAAAAGAGAAAACCTTCTCCAATGGGTGAAGCTATGGGTGGTAAACCTGGTTATTCATAGGGTTTGAGGACAATCTGAGGTTAACAGTAGTAGTTAATTACATAGAGAAGTATTCAGGAGACCACAGAAAAGATATTGAAAGGCTAGTAACAGAAGGCCTGGAGTAGAGACTGTCAGATGGACATACAGGAGTTGGGATAAAGTAAAGACCTGTGTATAAGATATTAATATGCAATAGAAAATACTCACCACAGAAAAGACAGGACCTAATAAAATAGATATAAGTGGCTTAGCCAATGGATTTTAGTCACAGTTTTTCAGCAGCCACTAAGGGGTAGACAAACGAACGTACAAACGACGTGCGCCTATTAGCAGGGATGAAGAATATGCATGTCATCTTTTTCATCAAGGCTTATCCAGCTATTGCCTTCTCTAAATGTACATTGGAGAGCAACACAGTCCCTGGCATAACACTATGCCTCAAGGAAATCAACTGGCTCTTAATGTCTTGGAATGGCTATTGATTTGTTCTCACAGGAATAGATATGTATTTCAACCATGGATTTGCTTCTTCTGTTTGCTGAGCCTCAGCCAACACTATTATCTAGGAGCTTATGGAACACCTGCCCACAGGCACGAAATCCCACACAACTGAGCTCCAGAACAGGGGACTCACTAACAGTGAAGGCTATGTGGAAATGGTGCTATAGTGCACTATTCAGAAACAGCTGGACTGATGGAGAGTTGAAATGGCTTGATAAAGTTGCATCTAAAATGCCAATTTGGAGGCAATACACTGATGATGGAGCTTCGTCCTCACTGAATCAGATATTACTCTCTGTTCCTTCATCCTGACTAGGAAAATCTTACAGTTCCAGGATCCATGGAAAAGCCATCACCCTCAATGGTACATTCAGTTAGTTTATGTTATTTTAATGTAATTTATTCATGTATTTCCAGAACTTGGGACTCTGCTGGGATACAAGTCCTGGTTTCCAAAGAAGATACCCTTTTGGTAGGAGACCAGGAAGCAAAAAGAAAAGTCATGATATTTGCAGAGAAACTTATCTGATTAACTGGAAAGATAGGGCTCCTGATATATCATGAGGGCAGGGGAAAGACATGCCAAACCCGCATGATGCTCTTGGCTATCCAGTAGCAATCTATATCCCCACCGTGACTGTGAGTAGGTAAATACAGCAATCCCTGCTGGAGAAGGGTATGTTTATCATGGGTTCTAATGCCTAAAGTGAAGATTTAGTTTATTCAGCCCCACAGCAGCCAAAAGACCAGCAGAGATGGTAGCTGAGAATACGTGGAATTTAGAATGGATGGTGGAAAAAGAATAAGATGGGTTGTAGTCCCTAAACCAGTCACAGGAATGAGAGCTGTAGTTTGTTTCCACTAACCTCCCTCTTCTAAGTTTACATGTAGGAAGGGAGAACCACTGGAACTCTGGAGGAGCTGGTGCCTAAACGTGGGTGGAAAAGCGGAACTACATGAAGTAAATGGAGGACTGTGTAGCACCCAGATGTCTTCAGGAAATGACAGGAGGCAAGTGTGGTTAGATGCCAGCCAATGGCTACTAATTTCTTCAGTTCTCCCTCTGAATTGAAGATGAGGTCGTACTTCTCAAGATGGCTTCAGGCAATGACTAAGCAGGGCTGTCCTAACAGAATTCTTGTCTTTTAAACTTGCCATAGGACTCTTCTAGCGAGCCATCTTTGCTCCAGAGTTCTTGATTTAGATGGCATAGATTTTGTGAGATTTGCATCACAGTCTGTTGACTCCCCCTGAACTTTTCTGCCCCACCCTTTTTCTTTCACAGATGCTACTCCCCAGCTAATCTTTACTGCTAACTTAATCTCAGTATCTGCTTCGTGGAAGATCTAATTGATGCATATGGATTAGCAAGCTTTCTATGACAGTGTCTCAAATGGGGCATGTCATGAATGAGAAAAGATTTCTTTCATAGAATAAAAAATTATCCAAATCTCAAACAAAGTAAACTATCAAACTGTAATGAGAGCTCTAGCAGTCTTCGACCACCACAGTCTGGAACACTCCAGGGTTCATTTCGAAGGCACAGCCTCCCAGGACTGCACCTCCCCAATGGTTGAGTGAAGCATGCATCCAAGAGCCGAATCTTGTCATCCAAATGCGACTCTTCTAATTACTCTTTTGACAGACTCCTCTGGGGATTCCCATCAGCTTGACTGAGGATTACTAAGACCTACACTGCAATGGAAGTCTTTTCCTTCCCAATTTTCCTCCCTTTCTTCTCTCCTTTGGCAAGTATCAGACCTGTGTCAGGGGTTAATAGCTCTCATGATCTACTCCTAGTTTTCACTTCTCATTATCTTTCAAAAGTATTTCCCTCATTAAACCTCAAACATTCTAATTATCACCTGATGCCTGCTTTCCAAGACAGGCCTACGCTGTTATTGTACTGAATATTTTAAATTTTTCTATGTTTATATGAGATCTCTGCTCACCTATTCTTTGTTTACACCTATTGTTTCCCTCTGGAATTGTGTGACAGCTAGCCAATATATGTTATTCTAAAGCAAAGCATTTTAAATACTTGTAAAAACTCCCTTTTAATTTTTTTCTTTATATGTTTGTTTATTTACCATAGTAAAGGATTTCCTGAAACTTCTAAATGTATTCTACTTTAGATGACATTTCTTTAAAAATCTAGCATGCAAATTGGATTTTTTACCCTAAATGCACTCTGAATCTGAAGTTACAATGGGATCATCAAATCCCTCACTCTGTATTCTGTACTGTTGTTAACACAGGCTAAGATCAAATTTGCATTTTTTACTGCATGCAACAGAATCATATAAAAGATAAAGTCACCTAGAAATCATATATCTTTTTCACATATGCTGGTGTAACGACTTCTTTGCTTCATTGTTTTCTGCAGTTGCTTTTCTAAAACTAAGCGTGATACAGCACTTTACATTTATTTCTATTACATTTCATTTAATTTGCTTTGGACCATCTAATGCATCTATACTCTTTCACATCTTTATTCTATCACCTAATATACTTACTAATATATCCTGAATTTGTTGCACCTTCAAAACCATTCATCCTGCCATCTCTGTTCTGGAAACTGACATAAATGAGGACAGGATCTGTTGGCATGTGTTTAAACAGCTTCTTCCAGACTGACATCGATCTATTTATTTATCAATAGCTTTAGATTTGGTCCTTCACCCATGGGTGGAACTACACGATGTATGTTTATTGTCATTAATCCATTGCTTATTCTGTTTCCCCTGGATGATATGGTTTGGCTCTCTGTCCCTACCAAAATCTCATCTTGAATTGTAGTTTCCATAAACCCCACGTGTCGTAGGAGGGACCTGGTGGGAGGTGGGAGGTAATTGAATCATGGGCATGGTTAGCGGTTACTCCTATGCTGTTCTCTTGATAGTGAGTTCTCACAAGGTCTGATGGTTTGTAGGAGGCTTTTCCCTCTTTGCTTAGAACTCATTCCCTCTCTTGCCACACTGTAAAGAGGTGCCTTCTGCCACTGTAGGTTTTCTGAGGACTCCTCAGCCATGTGGAACTGTGAATCAATTAACCTCTTTTCTTTATAAATTACCCAGTCCTATTTATCTCTTTATTAGCAGTGGGAGAATAGACTGATACACTGGCCTATATACCAAATGACATGCAAGACTATTTGCTTTGATGAGGCCTAAAGCAAGAAAGGACTCTGCAGTATGTCCAGGCTGGGGTGGCTGGGGTTCAGCACTCCCAGCATTATCTAAGGTGTTGAAAGGATCAGTGGTAGAAAAAGATATGTGGTAGAGTTAATGGCAAGCCCTGTTGACAGGATCACAAGAAAAATTCATCAGCAAGGCCATGTTCATAAAGAAGGCAGAAATGTACGTGCCTTTTAAAAACAGCTGTTGGGATGTACTTGTCCCTTGACAGAGTCACAGATTTTTAAGCTATTTTTTCACTAGATAACCTACCTACCAAATCTATGTATTTGCCACTCTTTCAAATACATGTACTTGATAAAGATGCAGTGATGATTTATTCTTTGTTTGGTAACAGTGGGGAAAAATTATAAAATAAGTGGATGTTGTAAAATGAGGCTAAGTTTTTTGGAATCAAGTCCTTAACTAATTACCTCAAAGTTCCTGTAGGAAAACAGGCCAAACAAGTAATAAGATTCACAACTAATAGTGACTTAAGTTCAGGCAAAGTAATGGAGCTTTGCCCCCAAACCCATACACTGCTCAGCTAGGTCAAGACATTCCTTTCCCTAGGATGGAAGTAATTCTAGAGTTGCAACAAAAGCACCATCACTTAATTCACCTCTCTCTTTTCTCTCCTAGTCCCATATCCACTTCCCAATAAGTAAGCGCAATAATTTTCTCACAATAGCTAGGAAGGCTCTGATGGTCCCTTCCAAACCTTTTCATTATGAGGATATGTAAGAAGCTTGGCATTACTTACCTGTCTAACCTCATAGACAGACCCGTGTCCTAATAGCTAAATAGTTTCAAATTCCATTTCTTTTCACATAGAAGGTCTTCCTACACTCATATCTTACTGGGCCTGATTGCAATATATTGTTCTTTCCATTGAATCAGATCCATCCAAACAGTAGGTAAAGAGAAAAAATTTTAGAAAGGATAGAGACCTAAAACAAGCTATGGACATTCTCTTACAGGCCAACACTGTTCTTCCTTTAATAAACACTGACATATGCTTTAGTTAAATATTCACTAAGCTGTTTTTCTCTTCAACATACTCCACATGTAGTTGAATATGATTTTGTCACATTTCTAAGATCCAATATTTTGTCTAATAGTTAGGGTCTTTTTGGGTGCAAATAATAAAATACTCAACTCAGTGGCTTAAAAAGTAATGGCCCATTGCAATTATTCAATTATTTAGTGTTTTCCTTGATCCAAATTTAAGAATTCTGATTATCATTCATTACAGTAACTACTATCTGTGTAAACTTATAATTCCATTCAAGATCAGAAGTTACTGATCAATACTGATGTTAAAATTCTGCTCATATATCTTTGCATAATATCAGTTAAAATATCACTTAGGCACTATGGTCATCTTTACAGAATCAAAGGACAGCACACTTGTGAGATTTTTAAAATTAATTTTATTATTTTTGTCAGAGATCCTCTAATTAAAATGTGGGTCTTAATCAGACTCTGTTAAAGGTGTTTACATGAACAGAATGCCCTAGATACTTATCAATATTCAACTAATCTAGGAAAAACAAAATGTATGCTTTTCTAGAGTTTGGTTTAGTGATGTTAAATTTTCTGCTTCATAAAAAATAATTGAGAGCATAATTGTTCCTCACATATTTCTCTGTCATAAAGCAAAAAAACTTTTATCTGCTGATAAAAATTTCACCACAATTATGTTTAAGAGGAATTTAATCTGACATAGTATCAAATAAATATGGATATGTTAATATGATTTGTAAATATGACTTTTGCTCTAACAAAAAGAACAAAAATGGAATCAATTCAGGAATAATTCTAGGAATGAAATTATTTTAAAAAATGGAAAAGAATTGGAAAACTGAACTATACTCATACTGGAGCTTAAAAAGAAAGCAATTTTCACAAATCAATGAAAATTTTCTTTGTCACTTTCAAATTAAGTCAAAATTTCTATTTTCATGTGTTGCCCAACCTCAAAAACGTTCTTTCTAAATTATGAGCCATACATAGCAGTAGACTTCTGCACATCCCATTATATCTGCTAATGGGCTGATTTATTATGTCATTTTGTTTTAAGTTTAATACCTGTTTCACTTGACCATATATAATTTAGTCTGAATGTAGCATTTATCAAACAAGCTTAACATTAAAAATATATTTTAATACTATTTCAAGAATCAAAACAATATACTATGAAAGAAAATTTGAATTCTCAAATGGTCGGAAAAGCAAAAACAGTTAAATAATACAATGCAATCTTTATTACAGTATTTTTTAATTAATGAGAAATTCGAGCTTCACAAAATCATTGTATGTATGTTTAAACATTCTGTGCATTATCCATAAGTCAAGTTGGAATTTGGTGCAGAAGTAATGTTTCTTAATATTATTAACATAATTAACTTAAAATCCTGTGAGAGCAATAGGTTGAAAACTTTAAAACAGCAGCAACAAAAAATTTCAAAAATTGTCTTATCAATAGCAAGACTATTATCAAGTTTTACTTCTTAATTCTTTTAAAGTTGGCATTTTAAAATGTTTTTAGTATTTTAAATATCAGAATGTCTACAACAGGATTTCTCAACTTCTATACTATTACTGTTTGGAGCCAAATTTAAGAATTTTGATTACTATTTTTTACAGCAACTACTGAGGAGGAGGAAGGGATGTTGTGTGCATTGTAAGATGCTTAGTAGCGTCCCTGGCATCTATTCCCAAAGTACGCACCCTAATCGTGGCAATTTAAAGTGTCTCTAGATATTGCCAAATGTCCCTTAGCATGTGTACATGTTGGAGGGGAAAGGGGTTGCCCTGGTTTCAGAATCACTGACCTAAGTTTCTTAAATTATAAAATATTAAACATATGCAATTGATGTTATGATTTTTGTAGGTCATATTTCCAAATAGCAAATTTTAAGATATATTCAGCATTTGTAAAGACTCAACCTGTATAATTGAATAGAATTTGTTATATTTTATGAGGGAAATGATGGATGCTAGTGAGTATAATATGTACTAAGGATTAAGTTTCAGGACAAAAAAAAACAGCAGGAACAATAAAAACGTTAGGTATAAGAAAATGGTAATATTCCCTTAAACATAACAGGAAGAAAAAAATTATGAACATCTATACAGCTGTTTGTCTATAAATACCTTTTATAACTTATTTTGGGGGTGCTGACAAAGACTGAAACAAACACAGTTATAAAATCTATTGTTTTTACATCAACATAATTAAAAGAGATATAAATTACAAATAATAGATACAGATACTAAAGCACCATTTTCTAAAGGCACATGTACATTTTCTACTAAATAGGCTACAGGAAAATGAAAGAATGGCATACTATACCTTAAAACTTGGCGAAGAAACCAGAATTATAATTCATCATTTCAAATTAAGATTTTTCTTGGAGTTTGTTTCGCTGCTCAGTCACCAACCTGCTTGAGAAAAACACATGGCAGAATCTTTCAAAATATGGTCAAAAAAGTGGGTGAAAAATATAATCTATGTAACAACAGAGATGTGTTATTTGTGATGCCAACTGGTACACACTGAAGTTTTAGTTTGTAAAAATATTTTTCTCTTCCAAAAAAGGGAAGTATCATCAATATAATTGTGAAACTTATAATTTTCTTATCAATATAATTCAAATATGTATTACTGTATGTATCAATTATTACACCTGCCTTTCTTCTGAACGCATGGAGAAGTCTCGGTAAATATTCATGAATCCACATTCTCTCCCTTCTCTTCTACCCAACAAATAGTTGCCAACACCTGTATCTAGTGTTTATTTTTATCTCTGTTTCTAGATGCTTTAGGACTCTAAATAGAAATATTTATTAATTATTTTTTTAACCTCTCTTCCTTCTCAATTCTTTGTCTACATTTTGGGATAATTTTACCATTTATGCCAGGACACTGGTCCATGTGCCAGTGACGTTGATGGCTGTAGTGGATATGTGTATTGCTCTGTACACTTTCCCTCATTGAGGTTGGTACATTGAACATTTACCTTCTTAAAAGAGCTGCTAATGGCTCAACTGTGTCCCTGGCAGGTAATTGCTTTTCTTCAAAGTGACGTTTTCTTTCAGGGGAGTGACCCATAGCTACTAACAGGCTCATATGAGAATACAAAAGACCACCGCTTGACTCAATTTGGACTATCTCTGCCTCTTAAGGTATACCTTATACTTACAGAGTTCCTTGTACTGGCTGAGTCCTTAGATGTAGCCACATTGCAGCATGAGCTTCTTCCTCTGTTCAACTCCATCTTTTACGTGCATCACACAAGAGAATTTCCTCGTAAATCTTCCATCTATTTCTCACCCCAGGATAGATGTGGTAGAAAAACACGTTTCTGACTTAATCATAAGAGAAGCAAAAATTTAAAGAATGAAGACTTATTCCAGTAGGATTCCCATTCCAATTTCAGGGCTCTGTTAAGAAAAAACGTAGGCCTCTGATACTTAAAATATCTGGGTAAATGTGGGAAATAAACTCAACTCTCATTTCTCTAAATCAAGGCTTCCCAACCTTGACACTATTGACATTTGTGACTGAATAGTTCTTAGCTGTGGAGGCTGAAACCTGTGCATTGTAAGATGGTTAGCAACGTCTCAGGTCTCTGGGCACCTGTTCCCCTAGCTGTGATAATTAAAAATGTCTCCAGACATAACCGAGTGTGCTCACCCTCAGGAAGTAGAAAATTACTCTTGGTTGAGAACCATTGTTCTATAGTATCTGGACTCCAAATGTTCCCACTTGCCCTTATCAAATGATATGCCCCGCTTCCTGAAAACCCAGCAGAAACCTCAAGAGAGGCAAATGCCTTAGGATAAAAACACTGCTTACCCTCAGGATCTATACCAGTTTCCTCTTCTGGCAATCAGATCACTATATCATCACAGAGGACATACTGAATCTGTAGAGAGAAAGAAAAGATCATATGCAAAGAAGCTGAAGGACCTGGTCAGTCCATACTAGCAGAGCCAAAAGAGGTTTGGTGAGATGAATTTACACAGGATGTTGTATCAGAGATGGAGAAATATAAAGTAAGATATATGGGAGGTAAATGTTATGAAGATTCAGGAGCCTAGCGTATCAGAGTCAAGTGGACTGAGATATAAATGGGTATGTCATCCCACCACTAGATATGAAAACAAAGGCTTTTCAGGTTTCAGGAACACAATATTTCACACTTGGGACTTTTGGGGTTACATATAGAAGGCTACCTCTTTGCATGTGGTCCAAAGAAGAATAAGGTTGGCAATTTGCCCAAGCCTCATTGCTCTGCACTTTGGACCATCTGTTCCAGCAAACATATGCTACCAAGGATACTTTGGATTTAATATTGAGTTAATATAAATCCCCAATAAGAGAACCACATGTAAAAGTTTAGAACATTAGAGAAAAGTCATGCAAACTAAAGCAGAGAACTATACACATTAGAAAAGTCATCCATGGCCTGTTGCAGAGATGGAGTTTCTAGTTATTATAAACCAAGTGGTCTTTCAGCCAAAACTAGGTTCTCCATGATCTATCAAATTATAAAACAGAACAATCTAAAAGCCATCCATGGTAACACAGAAGGGGTATATCCAGAATCAGGAATGAGGAGAGTCAAGAGATACAATATGAGCCAAAAGCAGACTTGAGTCACACTATAGTCCGAGTAAGGAGAGGCCTTCAAGAGACCAGGAAGAGAAAATTCCCCTAGTGGACAGCTTTAGATGATGCACTTGGAAAGCCACTTCATGCAGAATGAAAAGTGGCATACAGTAAGAATATATGTGGGCTCATGGGCAGTGGAAAATGGCTTATATTATTGAACACAAGCATGGAAGAAGAAAAATGGGATGATCAGTGACCATTTCTGGCTAAGAAATATGTATATGGACCTATAGGAGTCATCATGCAATGCAAAGCTCTTTGTATCAATGTTTGATACCACTAGGAAATATCTGCCATTAATCAAATAGATAGAACTATTTGGCCCATTGATCTCAGTCACTGTTGTAATTTGTGACCCAGTGATGAGACTATGGGCACAAGAATGGAGAAGCTCTGTGGGAAAGATAGATGCTATGCATAGGCACAATGTAGAGGTTGCTACTTGCCTAATCTAGCTATCTTACTTATCCAGTAACAGAGACTAACCCTGACCCCTCACGATGAAGCTATAAGTCAAGGAAAACAACCAGTCATTTGGTGGCAATTTAACTACATTTGACTAATTCTTTGGGAGGAACAGCACATCACCTTGGATAAGATTGTCATGTATTCACAGAATAAGATTTTCTTTGTTGTCTACTGGGTCATTGTCAACATAACCACAACCTATTGACACACGATTCCATATAACATTGAATCAGAACAAGAAATCGGTTTTTGTTGTTGTTGTTGTTGTTGCTTTGTTTTGTTTTTGTTTTTTGAGTCCAAGTCTCACACTATTGCCGGGGCTGGAGTGGAATGGTGCAATCTTGGCTCACTGCAACCTCCATCTCTCTGGTCCAAGGGATTTTGCTGCCTTGGCCTCCTGAGTGGCTGGGATTACAGGGGACCGCCACCATGCCTGGCTAATTTTTTGTATATTTAGTAGAGACAGGATTTCACTATGTTGGCCGGGCTGGTCTCGAACTCCTGACCTCGTGATCAGCCCACCTCGGCCTCCCAAAGTGCTGAGATTATAGGCATGAGCCACAGCACCAGGCCAAGATATCAGTTTTATGGTAAATTAGCAGTGGCAATCGGCCATGGAATGGGTTCTGATTGTTTACCATATTGTTTCAACCAGAAGGTGCCGCCCTGATGTAATAGAGGGATGCCTTTTTAAAGATATAGTTGAGGTATGAGACAGAAAAGAATGTTTTGATATTATAACGTTCAATATTCCAGAATATAATTTAAACCTTAATTTAATGGACATTGGATGCCTCAGTGCTTGCATGAGACACAATATATACATTTGGAAATCAAGGAACAGAAGTAAGAGTGGTTCCATTTCCTATAACTTCCAGTGGCCCCTTTGGGTTATTTGTACTTTTCTCCACTTCATTTCGAGCTTTTTAAGCGGAGAAGGCTCAGTTGAAGTATTAAAAGATAAATGCTTCAATCAGGGCAGACACCAAGAGTTCTGCAGTATTTTAAGTAGCAGCTGGTGGCCTATCATTTTTAGGCTCCTTATGCCAAAAGATCAGAAGACAAATAAAAGTCTGTCTTACTTAAGAGGATATTTTTTTTCTGGTCATAAGGAAGAGGTAAAACTGCTCTTATAAACATGATCAAAGAAGAATCGATTTGGGGTTCATGATAACACCAATGACTCTCTTGGTGATATCATAACTGGTTTTAAAGATAAATGGATGGCTTAGGAAGCACAGTTTGAAAAAGACATAGTGTGAAATGATTTGGGAACATCGGGGATGGAATTCTGGGAGTTCTTCACCAAGAAAACTGCTTAACAAGTAAAGGTGCTGGCATGGTTTGAAGGACCCTGAGAAAGAGAGCGAAGAAGGGTTAATGAACCTCTGTTATACCCCTGAGTTCAACTGCAGCAGTAAAGGCTGTGGTTCTGTCCCACTAACTTGTCTCTTTTTAGTGTTCCGGAAAACAAGACTAACTAGAATTCCAGAAGAGCTCTTTACAGATAGAGCACACTTGATAGAAGAGACGCGTGGACCTGAGTGAAACAGGCATTTACATACTGGATACAACGATTTTCTATCTGGGTCCCCTCTTTGAGTCTAACACACTCATGCTTCACACATTTGCAGTTACAGGCTGCTCGTGTTCAAAGCTGCCTCATCACTAAGATTTTTCCTCTGCTATAGGGAACTGCTTTATGCAAGTTGAAGCTCTCTACTGGGGTGTGGTCCTCAGGTCCAGTTCCTGTATTGATGACTTGCTAAGAAGACTCACAAAACTTAGCACGTAATTGTTGTATTCATGGCTATCATTTATTATGGTAAAAGGATACAAAGCAAATTCAGCAATGGGAAAAGTCTCATGGGGCAAAGTCCAGAGGAAATCAGGACACTAGCTCTCGGTTGTTTCACTCCAGAACTGCTTATTTCCCCCAACAAAGAATCGTGGCATGTGTGAAGTGTTGTCCAACAGGAAAACACATTAGAAAATAAGGGCCCAGGGTTTTTATCAGGGACTAATCACTGATAAAGAGCACTAGGCACCCTCTTCTTGGCATGCAGCAAAATTTCAGACTCCCAGAAGAAGAGCAAATAATCATACTCAACCATATTGTTTACAACAGTAGTTCAGGCATAATGAATCACGTTTATCAGTTAGGGTAAGCATAGCTATCCTGAAATCCAGGTTCCCAGATATCAGCCAAGGGCCAACCTTGGATGCAAAGAGCCCATCCTCTTGCCTCAATTTGGGATGTCTTGGAAAGGTCACCTCAGCACCAGATTTACTAGAGGGCTTCACAGCTGAGCATCTTGCTTGGCCCTGCTCACTTTCTGCCTTCCCTCTTTCCTCACAGTGATACTCAGAGATCTTCCTAATACAATTCTGCACACAGTGCCCCATCTCAGGGTCTATTCCCAGGCAACTTAGTCTAAGGTGACAGCCCTACTTGTGACCACTTAAGACAGATTGAAGAGTTAGAAGATGAGGTATAATGGGGATATTAACTTCTAAAATGCTGATGAGATTCTGATGAAGATTAAACAAATATACATGTGTTAAAAATCATAGTTATAATTTTAAGAATTATGATATAGGAAATTATGCTTCTACCAGTGAAATAAACTAACTGGAATGTCCAATATGAATCACAAACCTTATGTTTTAAATGGAAAATGGAAATAGCTATAAACCCAATAGAATTGTTGAAAAGAAAAGAAGAGGCATAATTATTTTAGACTTAGGAGTCATAATAGAAGTAGGGAGGTACCTGGTAGATGGTTGGTAATATAAGCACAAACATACATACATGCATGCATTTACACACACACAAATATCAATATCATGTTCTATATACTCATTGATGTGAAATAAATTAAATGGATATGCAAAAGAAAGTCTCTGGCACTCAAGAGCTCTGCAAATGTTAGTTGATCCTGATTCTAAATGACTGTCCCTACTTTGTGTGGAACACTAATAATTATACATCTGTGTGTAAGAAAGATTTAATCTACCTCACTAGTTGGGACCAGTGAGAGGATTTAAGGTCTTAAGCTTCTGAGAAAGGGATAATTAAAGTAATCTTTTCAAATTTTCCTAATTTTGTAATCCTGAAACGTCTGCCACTGAATACAAATTGAGCATGAGCTTGCAAATCCTTCAGTTACAGATCAGACAGCTCATTATTCAGTTGAATGTAATAACACGGAGTTTTACTTGGCAAAATTAGCCTCATTGTTTTCGTGAAATTTGAAATCATCCTCATTTGATAATCACTTGCTTCTAGCTACTTGCATGATTTCCTGCAGCCGTCTACACACCTTTACCATAACGTTTATGAGGCAATTTTATAACATGTGTTTTACCTCCCGTCTCTTCCACAGATGTGTGAGCTTCCTGAGGTCGTTGTATCCCCAAGACTTATGATATGTACTACAGTATATGAAGGGCCATCCTCTGAACTCATGAAACAACTAACTGTATTGGAAATAGGTTTGACTTTCTGGTATTATGTTAGACAGTATCCCAAATGTCAATTAAAAACACACTACATTTGAGTTGGGGAAAATAGGGTTGCATGTTATTGCTCCAAAAAGTTCAGGAAAGAGTTTTTACATCTTAACTTCCATAAATATTCCTCTTTTAGTTTTTCTCTCAGAATGGTGCTGAATGACCTTTACCAACTCTGTATGTTCTACATTCATTGCTCTATTTTAAGGGAGAAGCCTGAATCTATATTTTCCAGAACCCCTAATCCACAGGGTTCCAGTTTAGATTCCTGTAACCAGAGACAATCATGTAAGATTTAGAAATTGAAAGAGAAACAGAAGTAATTATTCACCAGCCGAAGCTGTGAACAGACCGGTGGATATTGTCAGCAGCAGCCTTGAGGCTTCAGTAGCAGTTTCCTGATGTCCTCAGCAGAATTTTCCATGTCAATGTGTCAGGCAGCTGAATTCTTCCAAGACAGCTGTCCTGTACCCCATGTACTTCTGTGTTCCCTAATGGCCAGCAGAAGTCTCTATAACCTTTGCTACTTCAGGCCTTCCAATAGTTGAATAAGCCACCTGTATTCAATCCCTTCTATCTAAAATATCTAGTGTGGTTTCTGTTTTCTTGATTGAACCTCATTGATGTTGGAGGCCATGAGAGATGGTGAACACACATACATGCTGAGATGCTTCACATTAGGGATAGTTATTTTAAAAATACAATCATTGAACTAAGCATTAATCAATTTCTGAGAGAAGATAGAGGCAAAATTTGTACAACAAAAGAAGCAAACTATTTGAAGAAAGTGCTTTTTTTTTAAGACAGAGTATTTCTGTGTCACCAAGGCTGGAGTGCAGTCGTGCAATCTCGCTCACTGCAGCCTCTGTCTCCTGGGTTCCAGCAATTCTCCTGCCTCAACCTCCTGAGTAGCTGGAATTACAGGCACTAACCACCAGGCCCGGCTAATATCTGTATTTTTAGGAGAGATAGGGTTTCACCATTTTGGCCAGGCCAGTCTCAAACTCCTGACCTCAGGTGATCCACCCTCTTGGCCTCCGGAAGTCCTAGGATTATGGACATGAGCTACTGCACAAGGCCAGAAAAATGCTTTTTATTGCTATGATTTATTGTTAGTTGGTCAGAAGCACTAACTCTGACTTCTCCCTTTCCTCAGGTTTTCTAGATAGCAATTACAATATGCATCTATGATTTTTATTATTTCTGTTAGACTATTGTAAAATGAGAAAAAATGCTACTTCTTATAATTAAAATTAATAAAACAATATTTAAATATGTAGAAATGTGCTTATTTTTAAATAAGTAAAATATAAATACAAATTGAAATATATGTGCTGCATTTGATGAATAAAATTTAAAACTTAAAAGAAAGCCAAACAAAATATTCAAGAGAGTTTATTTTTAAACTATGGAACATGACACCAGACACAAAAAGTTATCAAGTTATCATATCCAAATGTATATATATAGACAAACACCAATTTAAGTCTATTGAAAACTGGCAATTTGTAATTCTTATTTCATCAATAATAACCAACGATTCAGAAAACTTTGAAATGGCATATACTGATTTTTATTTTAAAATTTTATGTGCTTCTTGGCAGCAATTTTCTTTTTAGTAGCAACCATCTGCAGAATGAGTCATTTTATACATTTGTTTGAAATTTCTGAGTTATATTTTTTTCTATAATTAAGTCTTATGTATAAAACCTAAATTGTAGGCTGGGCGCGGTGGCTCACGCCTGTAATCCCAGCCCTTTGGCAGGCCGAGGTGGGTGGATCACCTGAGGTCAGGAGTTCGAGCCTCCATCTCTACGAAAAATACAAAATTAGCCAGGTGTGGTGGCACACGCCTGCAATCCCAGCTACTCTGGAGGCTGAGGCAGGAGAATCGCTTGAACCTAGGAGGCGGAGGTTGCAGTGAGCCAAGATCGCGACATTGCACTCCAGCCTGGAACCCGGCCATCAAGAGCGAAATTCCATCTCAACAACAGCAACAACAACAGCAAAAAAAAAAAAAACAAACATAATTTGTAAGGTGTTTTGTTACTTTTAATCATATCTATATAATCGGATTTGATCTATTTTATTATCATAATGGTAGAACTAGCTATGAATGATTGTTAAAACTATTACAATTCAAACTATGAGTGACAATTCTGAAATATTTAAATATTTCTCTTCTCTTCCGGCCACCAACATCTCACAAAAAATTTTAAGTAGCTCCATACAATTTTATATTTATTCATTTTTCAAAGGATCTAGTCAAGTTTTCGAGACAGACAATGGTGATGGTTGTACAACAATGCAAATGCATTTAATACTACAGAATTGTACACTTATAATTATTAAGGTAGTTAAATTTTAATTTATGTATTAAATTTATGTATTCTCTTAATTTGTTCCAGTAGAAAAACTGGAAAAATGTTCTGGTATTTATTGCTCACTAAAGTCAGCTTCATCTTTCTTTTCCTTTTCTTTGGCAGTGAACAAGTTATAATTGCTTTCAGGCAGGGTGGGTTGAAACACAAAAATAAATATGTTTTAAGTAGGAAAAACCCTAAAAATCATAGAGAGAAATTATTAAAATACTCTATGTCCAGTAAAAGTCAACTAATTCATGATAGGTCACTATATGTTAAAATTTAAATAATTAAAGAACTGAATTTAAATACAAAGTATAAGAACAAAATGAACTGATTTAATTATTTCAGTAGAAAAAGTGGAATTACAAGAATTGGCATCAAATTAACATGAGATTACTTTTCCCCAAAACAGTAGAAGAGAAAAATAGGGTAACAGCTCTACTCAGTAGTAAATACCCTTTGGTTTTAATTCCAGAGAAAATATTTTCTTTGTTGAACAGCTGTGAGGTGTTCAAGTAAGATTTGTCTGTAGCCATTCTGTTTCCTAATGGAACGCATTCCTGCTAATCCCTTCAATTTTCATAGAGGTTAAAGGCAGTCATCCGACAGAGATAAGAGAAACCACATGAAGTAAACATAGGTACAGAGGACCTCCATGGCCACTGCCCATAGTTCACCTGGCCCATGGTGGCCACCCATAACCCACTTAGTCTTAGCCCATTAATGCAATCAGTAAGCATTTGAAGAAGCCAAGAACATATATAAAAAAGTAAAGTGATGCTTGTTAACTCCTTAAAAAGAGAAGTTGGTGGAAACAAGAGAGGGAGCTTTTCTTTCTTTTTCTGTTTGGAAACATTTAAATAACACCAAAAATATTTATATCTTGAAGGTTTGATAGAATCACTTGTGGAAAATTTGAGTCTTGTTTTATTTTGGAGAGGAACAGTTTGACAGCTTTCTCAAATCCTACCATGGTAATTGGTTTGTTTACATTGTATGCTCTCCTGGTAATTTATATTTTCTGAGAATTTGAAGTCAATTTTCAAATTTATTTGAACAGAGTCGAGTAAAATATTGTCCTATAATTACTTTCTTTAGCATGGCGATGTGAGTATTCTCTTGTTTGATTAGATTAGCAATTGGTTTATCTATTTAATTGGATTCTTTCATAGTGCCAGCAATTAAATTTACTTATCAATGCTATTTTTTGTATTTTCTAATCAGTAATATGCGTTCATGTTTATCAATTATTTTCCTTTGCTTCCCAAAGGCTTATTTTGCTCTGTCTCCCAACTCTTGAGCTTGATACATCATTTGTTTATTTACACTATTTATTTTTGAAGTTACCTGAGTACTTGAGAATTGGAACCTTGAATTTTCAGATTAAGCTATATCTCCAATTTTTTTTTGGTCAACTCTATGAACAAAAACTTTGCATACGGTGAACTCTAAACATTTAAAATAGGCCACGGAATACATGATTTCAGAGTATGAGCTGTGTAACTAACACAGATAATATTTTGTTCACTCCCCAAACATTTACTATATCTTCTTGCAGTGTATTCATCTCTGTCCTAAGCTCCAGTCAATTGTCTATTGCCATTACAGTTTAATTTGCTTTTACTAAACTTTCATATAAATAAAATAATAAAATCTGTGTTGTTTTGCACCTGACACTTCTTTTCACTCGGCCTAACGATGTGTAAGCCTCATTCATATTGTTGCATTCATTGATATATTTTTTTAATGCTGAGTTATATTCCATTATATTTTAATCATTTCACCTGTTGCTGGATATTAGGGTGGTTTTCAATTTTGTCTCTTACAAATAATGCTGTCATGAACATTCTTGCACGTGTCTTTTTATAGATATGTTGCTTTATTTGTCTTAAGTGAACGCCTAAAAGTAGAATGGCTGGGTATTTGGTTGCTGTATGTTTACTGCCAACTGTTTTCCTAAGCACTTGTATCCTTTACATTCCTGCCAGAAGTTTGTGAGATGCACCATTTGGTAAAATGTCCTCATGAAATTTGATATTCTAGATTCATAATTTCATTTATTTTTACAGATACATAGTGTATTTATGGTTTTAACTTACATTTTTCTAATTACAACACAAAATATATTTCTATATGATTATTTGTCATTTGTGTCTCTTTTATTTTCCAGTTCTTTAAACTTTCTTTATTTAGGTTAACTTTGATTTTATTTCTGTTACAAAACTTCTGTATATATTTAAAAACAAAAATTCCTTGGTAAATACATATAGTGCAACTATTTCTCCTACTTTATGTTGTATTTTGATTCTATTAACAGCATCTCTTGAACAACAAAAGTTTAAATTTGTATAAAACTGAGTTTTTTTCTTTTATGATGCATGATTTTTGCATCCCAATTATGAAAAGTTCTAGAAGTGTTCTAATTTCAGTATTTGCATAAGGTCTATCATCAATTTAAATTAATTTTTGCATATAGTGTGAGATAATAGACAACATTTATTCTCACAGAGTTATTCAGTTGAGCCTACGCAATTTCTCAAAAATTGCCTTGGCAGCTTTGTTGTAAATCAATTTACCATAAATAAAAAGTTTTATTTCTTGATTATCAATGCTGTTTCAATTGTCTACATGTTCATTCTTATGACGGTTTTAATTCTATGCTAGCTTTTCATTCATCTAAAAACTCTTCATTTGCCCTTCATGCTTGAATAATATTTTTGCTTTATATAGAGTTATCAGTTCATTTTTTTCTTGAATCTATTTACAATTCTTGTTCTAATGTCTTATTTTCTCTTTGTATTCTGATGAAAATCCTATAGTCACTTAAATTATTGCTCATGTATATATTTTCTTTCGCTGTCCTCAATAATTTCTCTTTATTACTGTTTTTCAGCCTTTTGACTATGTGATGTGCCTAGGATATTTTCTTTGTGTTTACTCTGTGTGTCGCTTGGTTTCTTAACTTCATTAATGTATGCACTTCTTTTAATTTGAGAGGACTTCAGCTATTCTATTTTTATATTAATCTCCTCTTTCTCATTTCTTTCTGAGACTCTAGTTATCTGTATATTGGGCTCATCATGCAATATTGTCTCATCTGTTCCTGAGATTCTAGGTTTCTTCCCAAGTTTGTTTCTTTCTTCTTCAGATTGCCTCATCTTTCTTCCAGTTTATTGACTTATTTCTCTTCTACATTTGTTTTGTTTTTGCAACCATCCAGTGATTTTTTAAGATAGTATTTATTTATTTAATTTTACATCCATCCAGTGACTTTTTAAATTAAGATGGTATTTCCTTCAACAATTTTAGAACTCTGTTTCTTTGTAATTTTCTTGCTCTCTTCTGGAGATTTCTTATTTTTTCTTTCATCATAAATATGCATTTTTCTAGTTTATTTTGCAGCAGTTATAATAGCTTCTTTAAAATTCTTGTTTCATATTTGGAAAGTCTGAATCATCTTAGGGTAGCCCTCTGGAAAGTGTATGTTCTATTGACAATGGATTACATTGCTGTAGCGCTCTTTCCATGTAAAGAAACTTTAGATTGTACCTTGAACATTGTTAATATTATGTTTGTAACACTAAATTCTGTCATGTATCTCCAATTAATATTGATATTTTTATTATAGGAAATTAACTTGCTTATATTTCAAACTGTGACCTATCTATGTTGGGCTAAACTTGATGTCAACTTTTAGTCTGCCTTGCTCAAGTGTTATCTGTGAGTCAGCCTGACTTGGGCATAGTTTTAGTCAAGCTTTGTGTTCATTTCCTGTCTAGTTTACTATCTCACTTTTCTGTGGCTCTTGGAATTATTTCCTTAATTTCTTCAATCAAAACAAATGGAGGTTTCTATGAAAGACTTAGAAACACAATATCACCTTCACAACTGCAGTTTCTTTCGGGGTATATGTGCAAAACAAAATGTAAACAAAAAACAGGACAGTGATGGTCATTTACTGAAAATTTCAACACCTTTAAAATCGGCCTGCATTTCTTTACTTTCTACAGCTCTTGAGTAGTTGTTTCTTATAGATGTACCAGAGGTCTTATTATTTGTAAGGCAATTAGTTTGATAGCAACTTATTATTTTATACAATGGTAAAATCTTTTATATAAAACATTGTGACTTTCTTTTCCAGGACGGTTTACTTAATATGCTGTAATTTTTGTTTTGATTTCATTTGATTTTGTTTTGTCTCAGGGAGAAAGCACAAACTGTCAGCCTGCTTATGAGAATCACAAGAATAAAAGACATGACTTAGCATGAATTTTTTATTGATAATTTCAAGACACCAGTGAAGCAAGAATAAACCAATGTAGTTACTCAGGCCCTTTCTTACAGCATCCAAAGCCTAGGTTAACATATGAGGTCTTTTATGTTGTGAATCAGTCTACATCCCTTAGAAAGAAGAGGCCATCTCAGTTATGAAACATTTCCATTGTATAATGGTTACATACCACACATGACATTTTCTAAGGAGGCAGGCACCAGGATTTCTTGCCCTAAGCTAACCTGGACAGACTTGTTACATCCTGCTAAAAGCAGTATATGAATACTCTCAAAAACGCCAGTTTTCTTGTGTCTATTTCATTAGCATGCTGTTTTATAGGATTTAAATATTCTTTTGATAGTGAGACACAACACACTGACACTAGAATAAATTAAAGGCAGAACTGTGTGTTACTTAGGATTCTGAAATAGAGAAGGCTTCCAGGCAGGGCCACCAAAGGGTTTGCACCAGAGACTCATAACAGAAATCCGGAGCTGTTAGGGACAATTCATGCGTGGCCAGTGAAATAGAGTGAGCTAAGTTTTTCAGGCTCCCTGTCAGTTGGATTATTTCAATAATGTCTTGGGCTTTAGAGTATATAGTCTGTCCCTAGTTGCCTGTCACCTGGCTTTGGAGTCATTAGGGGAGGAGCATTATGACTCTTGTATGTGAGAGACCAGAGAAAAAAGAGGTTCTGGGGTGGGCTTAAACAGCTGGTCAAGAAAATAAACTAGCTTCTAGCTAGATCCTCAAAATTGAGTCAAAATAGCATTTTAAAAGAAGTATATTACCTGCCTAAAAGATTTAATATGGATCATCCTTATTTCCTGCGGATGTCCACCAGCTAAAGAGAATCGCATACCTGCTGCACCATGATTTAGTTTCTACAAGGTGTAAAAAATTGGTTGAGAGAAATTCCAAACTTCCCTATCCATTAGTCCAACTTCTGTATCCATTAGTGATCTTTGACGTTTGCCACCTCCCAGGGCATCCTGGGCCAATATGAAGCAACTTGAAATCATTTTTAGCTAGAGGGTAGGCTGGAGACCAGTCTCTGCAACTGCCTTTCCTTCTGCCTATTCTTGGTATGGAGGGGACCCTGAGCTTTTTAAATGCTTCCACTGAATGTGAAATTTAGGGATTTGAAAGAAGGTGGAATAGTTCTGATAAGTGCCAAAGCCATTCAGCCATAGAGACTGCAAAGTGGAAGGTTCCCTGCCAAGGATTGGGGAAAAAATACGCTTATGGTTAAAACTCACAAAACGATGCTAGTAGGAGCCCAGTGAGTTTGAGTCAAAAGCGTCCATTAAAGCTCAAGCCTTGACTGGGTCAACACGATGAATCAGAAATTTGACCAAATAAACCTGGATACTGGCTGAAAGTCTTACCTCATTGCTATTGGATGCTTGCTTCTTCCTTCAAGAGTCTTCTTTTTTCCCCAACACTGAGATCATCAACTAAAGGTGTTCAGTATAAGCATAGACAAACTAAACATTGCATGAGGGTGATAAGCATCAGGTGATACTTATCAATACTTAGTGAAAAGTTGGTGTGGGAGAAGGAAAGTACTTGAGTACCAACATTTCCTTTAAATGAAGAGTAGTATCATGATCCCAGTCTTACTGCAGGTTTCCATTAGTCTAGGTTTCTCTAGGGGAACAAGGCCCATAGGGTGTGTACATATGTGCGTGTTTGTGTATGTGTGTATGAAAGAAACAGAGATATTCATATTTTAAACAATTGACTCATACAACCGTGGGAGCTGTAGAGTCCCAAATTTGAAGGGCAAGCTGGCAGCCTAGAGACCCAGGATACAATTGATGTTGCAATCTCAAGTCCAAAGACAATCTGGAGGCAGAATTTCTTCTTCTTTCTGATAACTCAATCTTTTTCTCTTAAATCCTTCAACTGACTGGATGAGGTTCATTCACATTAAATAGTCTAATCTGCTTTACTCAAAGTCTACTGATTTCAATGTTAATCACATCTAAAAATACTTCACAGTAACATTTAGACTAGTGATTGACCAAATATCTAGGTGTCATACCCTAGCCAAGTTGACACATAAAATTAAGCATTATCATTTGCCAACCCGGTTGTTTTCTGGTAGGAATAATGGTGGTATGATATGAATGTTTTTATTCCCCCCAAAATGTGTATGTTGAGACTTGATCCCGAGTAAAGTTGTATTAAGAGGTGAGGCTTTTGGGAAGTGATTTCTGCTTAAGGGCTCAGCCCTCATGAATGGTATTCATGCTCTTACAACAGAGGCCTACATGGAATTGTTGGACCTTCCACTATATGAGGATGCAGTCACATGGAGGTGTCTACGAAGAATGGGCCCTCAACAGACATCGTATCTCCCAGTGCCTTTGTCTTGAATTTCCCCGTCTCCAGAACTGTGAACAATATATTTCTACTGTTTATAAATTACCCAGTCTAAGGTATTTTGTTATGACAGTCTGACTGGACTAAGTCAATTATTATGTCTTATTCTAGCAGATGGAGGGGGCAGAGGCAACATGCTTTCCCCTAGAATTCTTCCAGGACTTTATGTGGTGGTAAAAGTTAAACATCTCCTCATGCCTTATGTGGGGAAGGCAAATGGCACAATCTTAGCCAAAAGTCACCATGATAGAAAGGACAAAAGCCAAAAAAAAGACACAGAGGTCATCACAGGAATTCAAATACATCACAGGAATTCAAATACTAACCCTAACCCTAACCCTAACTCTTCTTCTGCATAATGTGAATATTTCTACACAAGAAGAAGCCATATGGGGAGTCCAGAGGAGATAAAGGATGAACAGCAGACAGGATATCTCTATATTCTTCAGATAGTCTGTAATTACATAGAATACTTTTCTAGATAATTTGAACTACCAACTTTTTTTGGATATTTATCCAATGTAAGCTGAATCAGTTTAGAAATATACTGACAGACACTATAGATTATTCTACTATTATAGTTATTATTTTGCCATGAAAGCTCACATGATGTTTAGATTTTGATGTTTTTGAGTTCAACAGGTATATATGTTGTTTGTTGATGGTAATGGTAATGACTTGTAAGCAGGATTGTGAAATTAGTAGATCTTTCTGGTGTTACATATCTAGGTTGTAAACTTGTGATCCTGTAGCAACTTGAGGCCATGGTGTGGCTCCAGGAAGAAAACTTCATGTGGAGAAAAGTGAAACTTACCTTGCCTAAGATAGTCTAATAGTTTTCTTCCATATTAGAGAGTTGTATGAGTGTGTTTCATGATATACCCTGAGTAGAATTTGAGTCTTTGAAGAACTTAATTGACCCATCTGGGAAATAGTATTCATAAACATCAATTTTGTGTGGTGGGAAATTTTGTCTCGATTTCCAACAGTGACTTTGTTATAGACAGATTTTTATTTTACGGGTCATTTTCCCCTCTATGTGACTATTTTGTAGAATGTATTCAAGCATTTATAATATTAAATTCTCTCTCATATTTAAAAATAAAAACCAATCTTGTTGCTGTGCATATACGGATTCTTTGCGTGTGTAGACACTTACAGAGCTAAATAAAATTCAACATGAATAGTCATGACCATGTTTACCTGTATGAATATTTGTCAAAATCACAGGACCCTAAGCCTAGAAAAGGATATTTAGGTAATTTAGACAAGGATCAACAAACTTTTCTGTGAAGTGTCAGATAGCAGTAACTATAATAGGTTATGTGGGTTACATACATCCTTCTCTGTTCCATATTCTCCCCACTCCCTTTTTAAATAGTGCTTTAAAAATGTAGTAGAAAATGGCCAGGCATGGTGGCTCACGCCTATAATCCCAGCACTTTGGGAGGCCAAGGCAGGGAGATCACCTGAGATTAGGAGTTTGAGACCCGCCTGACCAACATGGCGAAACCCTGTCTCTATTAAAAATACAAAAATTAGCCAGGTGTGGTGGTGAGCACCTGTAGTCACAGCTACTTGGGAAGCTGAGGCAGGAGAATCACTTGAACCTGGGAGGGGTAGGTTGCAGTAAGCTGAGATTATGCCAATGCACTCCAGCCTAGGCAACAGAGTTAGAGTCCATCTCACACACACACAAAGAAAGAGTACTAGGAAATGAAACAAACCAACAAAAATAAAAAATAATTCTTAACTAGAAGATCATAAAAATGACCATAGTTTGCCCACCTTTGAATCTTCATCTTTCATATAAAAAACCCTGAGATATTTAAATAAAATTTTCTAGAAAACATGAAACTCTACCATGACCAGATTCTGATCCTGCTATAATTCCAAGTGCTGCATGATTACTCTGAGAACACATTCCATCTCATTCCTAAGAAAGAAGTCCTCTGAGAAGTTGTGTTCCTAAGTGAATCCACTAGGCAAAACCTTCTCTAAGCAGCAACCGAATCTTCCTCATCTATGTTCTTTTGTTTCCCAGAACACCAGGGAACATTTGTTACAGGTATAAAAGCCTAAAATTAGAATTGTTTTCTTTGTGGCCCTGACACATGTCACTTTGCCTGTGAGACACATAACAACTGAACGAGCGATCATTACGTATTATTCATCAGGGGCCTACCTTTTGACAGGGACCAGGTATAGCATCACTACTGGAAAGAAATCTTAAAAACAGACAAAATTACCTGGTGTTGCAAGGTTATATTTCAAGGCATGAAAGTGAATTTGTAAGTAAAGCAATATACATAATAAAAAGTACACTATATACTATACGAAAACATAAAACAAATACTACGGTAAAAAATTGAAAAAAAAGAAACAAAAAGATCTTAGGGAATTCTTAGGCAGACTTGTGTAAATATATTCAGTGCATTTTAAATACCAACATTGGGTGCTTTATAAATTTTAGATGTTTTTCATCACAAAATAATCTACTGATACGGTAACATTCACACATTGGTTGTATTTCTCTGAGTCAGTTATCATTTTATTTTTCTTACTGTCTGGCTTGATAAGCAGACATAAAACTATTATAAGTATTTAAATAAATTTAGATAAAGGAATCAAGTTATTATTTATTAAACTTGGTTCAGTGTTGCATAATTTTCAAGGAGTCTCATATAGTTTGTAGACTTGTGGACAGAATGCTTATCACAACTTAGAATTTTGCTCAATAACTAAAATATTTTGCACTCAACAGTAAAAATAAACACTCATGTGTATCTCTACATTTATTTTTTAATTGATATAAAACAGTATTTTTTGTTTGTCTCTTTTCTTAAACCAGGACTCAAAAACAGGTCAAAGAAAACAAAAATAAAACATAGGATTCTACTTGTACAAGGTGATATATTTTAAATACTTGCCAATTTTAGGGACAGTATTAAGAAATGAATAGCATTTTGGCTTTTGAAAATATACCTACTATTTACTTATTTGCTTAGTATCTAAGTATTCCTTTAGTTTAGAAATTATTTATATGAAAAGCTTATTATTTTTACTATGACATGATCCTCTTTTCTAAAGTTAAAATTACTTCACTTTTAGAAGTAACTCAGGGGCCAACCATGGTGGCTCACCCCTGTAATTTCAGCACTTTGAGAGGCCAGGGCAGGTGGATCATCTGAGGTCAGGAGTTTGAGAGGAGCTTGGCCAGCATGGTGAAACCCATCTCTACTAAAAATACAAAAATTAGTCTGGTGTGGTGGCTCATGCTTGTAGTCTCAGCTACTCGGTAGGTTGAGGCACGAGAATCCCTTGAACGTGGCAGGCGGAGGTGGCAGTAAGCCAAGATCACACCACTGCACTCCAGCCTGGGCAACAGAGTGAGACTCAGTCTCAAAAAAATCAAAATAAGAAAAGCCACTCAGGAATGGAAAACCAAACAAACATTGTATGCTCTTACTCATAAGTGGGAGCTAAGCTATAAGGATGCAAAGGCATAAGAATGATACAGTAAGCTTTGAGAACTTGGTATAGGGGGATGGTGGTGAAGGATAAACGACTATACACTTGGGTACAGTGTACACTGCTTGGGTGATGGGTGCACCAAAATCTCAGAAATTACCACTAAAGAGCTGGTCTCTGTAACCCAATACCACCTGTTCCCCAAAAATCTATTTTTTTTTAAAGAAAGAAAGAAAAAAATAAAATTATTTCACTTTTAATTATGTTAAATTCATAATTCCGGGCCTTACTTACCTTAGTGTTTCTGTATCTAGATAGGAAGTTTTTAGACTTTAGTTTTCCAACAGACACTTGGTCTTTGGTTTACTAATATAAGGACATGAGATTTATTATAAAGATCAAGTATTTATCTTCAAAACCAAAAGAAAACTAATTAAATATTTACTATTAAATATTAAATATGGAATTCCATTGATTTTGTGTTCATAGAATGCCTGGTAAGTCTTAAGGGACTAAGCTCCATGCTGGTTGTCTTCAAATGAATAAACAATAAAATTAAAATAATAAATTAACAATTAAAAACAATAAACTTGCTGGGCGCGGTGGCTCACGTCTGTAATCCCAGCACTTTGGGAGGCCGAGGCGGGTGGATCACGAGGTCAACAGATTGAGACCATCCTGGTCAACATGGTGAAACCCCGTCTCTACTAAAAATACAAAAAATCAGCTGGGCATGGTAGCGTGTGCCTGTAATCCCAGCTACTCTGGAGGCTGAGGCAGGAGAATTGCCTGAACCCAGGAGGCGGAGGTTGCGGTGAGCCGAGATCGCGCCATTGCACTCCAGCCTGGGCAACAAGAGCGAAACTCCATCTCAAAAGAAAACAAAACAAACAAACAAAAAAAAACAATAAACTCCACATCAGTTGTCTTTCCATAGTTATCTAATCCTTTCAATGAACAGAAAATAAACTTGTTTATATTTCACGTATCTGTGTTTCATAGCTTTTTATTTACAGAAGGAAAACTACTATTGAGGGAGGTTAAATGATTTCCTCAAGTCACGTAGATAGTATGAGTTGGTCTGGGTAACAAATAAGCCCACATTTCCTGGTGGATTAACAGGAGTTTTAGTTTTCACTTATGCAATATCTTCTGCCGATCTGGGGGGCACATTTTGACAATTCTTTTCCATCTACTCCTCGTGCATCTTCACCTTGAATCTCTTCCAGCATGGCGACAGCAAGGACAAAGAGATAGACAGGAGATGTCTTCAGCGATTAAGTGGTTTATCCTGAAAATAACATGCATTCTCTTCCTAGCTCATCCTCACGCGGCCCTGCTCGACAGCAAGGACACTGGGAATTGAGTCTCCCATGGAAAGAAGGGAGAGGTGATGAAACTGTGAGCAAGCATTGGTTTCATGCACATGGGTAGCATGAGGTAAAATCTAATTTGAAGCCAAGCCAAGTCTGCTAAATCTGAAGCTTCCTAAGTTATAAAGCCACCTAAGAGTATAATGAATGCGTTAGAAGCCAAAATTCTCGCCTGTAGTCAATTCACTGTGTCAAAATAGATCAAAGATAACACTCTAAAACACAAGGATGTTTATATCAAAGACAATGCTTGGAAAGCATTTTCATACTATAATGTGAGATTTCATTTTTCCCTAAGGCAGAGGATAGCAAATTGAAATAGTATCTTCTCATGACACACTATTTCAAAAGAAAAATGTTCCCCATCACAGCAAAAATTTTTATTACAGTAATTGTCCTCCTGACAACAGCAACTATGATGCCAATTGACAGTAACCTACATACCTTGGGAATTAACAGTTGTAGTGTTATAAGTAAGAATTGAAATCCTAACATTAATAAAATAGAAATTATGTCTTATTTTATGATTTGTTCTTTTTACAAGATTAGAAACACAAATATTGACTTAGATGTTATTTTTTAAAATATACTGTATTATAACATTTATTTTAATGTCACAAATTTGTTCCTAGGTCTGTCAAATCACTTTTAATGAGGATTTTAAATAGGAATAAAAAAAGCTTAACTGACTCAACTATTAATTAAAAAAAAAGCATAATACATTTTCCTTTTCATCTTCAGTCAAAATAAAATATCCAATTCCTTTATTTCTCAAGAGAAGAGCAAAATGTTTAATCTCCTTGTAAACCAGGACTGTTCACTTTTGCCTTACATCTGAAACTCAGAGTTTTAAACGGCAGCACAATCACACTTTAACTTTCCTTGCCAAAAGCCATCAATAATGTAGTGCTTAAATGTGTTCTAGTTGAATCTCTTTCACTGTCTGCATTCTGATACCCTCTACTACAGGTCTCTTCTTTCATAGATTACTGTGTCTATTGCTATCACAGAATATTTATTGGAGAGGGCATCTCAGAGACTCAGTGAAAATGAGAATATAATTCCTTTGTCAGAATCCGGTTCTATTCCTACAGCTTCAGAATCAAATTGGCAACTGCCCCATCATTTGGCAGGCACCTGGTCTTTCAGAGACCCAAGGCAGAGAGGCTATGCTGAAACAAACTATATGGCTGTTATTGTTCTTTGAAATTTGAAGATTCAATAAAATTATAATGAGGGTTGTAGAATTCTGTTACCTAGTTTGTGTCTATCTATGTTCCTGTCTAGCTAGTCTATCTGTCTTCCAACATTTTCTTCATAATAAATATCCTTTTATTTGTATTTTAAAATTCTATTTGTCTGTTTCTCTCTGGTCAAATTGAAGAATGTTGACTTCAAAATAAACATAAGCTCTGGCAAAGACTAATTACCTCTCTAATTCTTACTGTCTAGCTTATCTTTTTAAAATCTTTGACACCGAAGGACACAATCCACTGAGTCTATGACATCTTTGTGTGACTCAGCACTTCATATCCTCACTTCTCTCCATTCCAAGCTTAACTTCTACGAATCACAATTGTAATCTCCCCTTTTTCCCTCAACTTTTTGCCCTTTTATTATTTATTGTGCTTTTTTTGTTGAACCATAGGCCTGTCTAATGAAACTCTCTAATACTAGGAGCCTGCCCTGCACAGGTGAACAGAGCCTCCCATGACCTTCCCATTACACTGACTTTTCTCATTTATCACTCATCTCAGGAGGGTCTCTAGGCTGGTCCACATGGTGCTACATTGCCCTAGGCCATTTACTCTTCCACGCTTCTTAACCACTGACTCATACTTCATCCTCCATCCTCAAACCTCCTTACTCTCATTCTCAGCTTTGTTCTTGCTCCCTATTTCATTGAAGAAAAATTAAGCAGACGAGATGTTATACAAGGTTTTTTAGTATATTAATCTTATTAACCAGAATTCCTGAATGTGTCTATACATTTTACTTTCCTCTTATTATTTTTAATAACTTTATTGTACTTAGGTAAAAAATAATACAATGGTTTATTTCTCCTATCTAAGTACAGAGAGGGATTTGGATGTGGAGGTTAAAAGGCTACCTATCAGTTACTATGCTCACTACTTGGTGACAGAATGAATCATATACCAAGCTTCAGGGATGCAGGATTTACCCATGTAACAAATCTTCACTCATATCCCCTGAACCCCAAATAAAAGTAAAAATAAAAAGAAGAAAGAGCAGTCTCTTGAAATAGGAATTTACAAGGTAATCAAACAAGTTTAATTGTATAGGAATAGTTTTAATAATATAACTAGACAGATACACATCTAAATGTGCACTGGAAGCCACCTCTTTTTGCACTCAGAAATCTTTCCTGGCTTTCCTCATTGATATCCTCTCCTTTTTGGGGGGTGAGGGGAAGAAGTTTTGCTCTTGTCTTTCAGGCTGGAGTGCAATGGTATGATCTCTACTCACTGCAATCTCTGCCTCCTGGGTTCAAGTGATTCTCCTTCCTCAGCCTCCTGAGTAGCTGGGATCATAGGCACCTGTAGAGACGGGTTTCACTATTTTGGCCAGGCTGGTCTCGAACCCCTGACCTCAGGTGATCTGTCCATTTCAGCCTCCCAAAGTGCTGGGATTACAGGTGTGAGCCACCACGCCCAGCCTATCCTCTCATTTTAATGTTTTCCTTCTGCATGGTAGTTTTCCATCTAAACAACACAAAAGAAAGCAAACCAAAGCAAGTCCTATATGCCTCTTCGCTTTTCTTTTATTGCTCCCAAACCTCTCCTTGACGTTACAGCTTTGTTCAATGAAAGGACAGCCCATTTCTACTGTCTCCAATTAGCCTGCTTGCATTCTGTTTAATAGGTGACAACGTAATTTTACACCGTCCCCAACAAAACTGCTCCCCTCAAGATCACCAATGACTGCCACATTCCAGATTTAGAGGATCATTCTTGGTTTTAACCTTATTTGAACAACCAACAAAACCCGTAACTAAGTGAACAGAGGTGAACAGGTTTTTTTTTTTTTTTTTTTTTTTTTGCATTGATTGAATTATTTTTATTTACAGAATACAGTATACATTTAACCCAGTTTTGTGGCAAGTTCTTTAGCCTTTGCCTTTTTGAGCTTGGTGATGTGAGCCGCAGACTTGGGACCCAGGACATTGCCTCCCCAGTGACGGCGGATCTCATCATATCTGTCATTGTAGTTGGTGCGGATAGCTTCCACCAGCTTCGCCAAAGCACCTTTGTCTTCTGGATTAATGTGTGTGAAGGCGACAGTGGTGCAGGTCTTCCTGTGGACTAGACGTCCCAGTCTTGCCTTCCCCTTGATAATGCAATAAGGGACTCCTATTTTATGACACATGGCAGGCAAGAAGACAACCAGCTCAATGGGATCCACATCATGAGCAATCACCACCACCTGTGCTTTCTTGTTCTCAACCAAGGTGATGACGGTGTTGACTCCTGCTCGAAGGACAGGTGGTCTGTTAGTCGGGATGTCCCCTTTGTCATTTTATTCTCAGCCCGGGCCAACAGCCTCTGCTTTTTCTCTTGCGTCATCTCCAGTCTGTACTTGTGGGCCAGCTTAAGCAGCTGAGTAGCTGTTTGGCGGTCCAGGGCCTGGGTGAACTCGTTAATTGCAGGAGGCACTTTCAGCCGCTTATAGAGGATGGCTCTCTGCTGCTGCAACCTGATATAGCAGGGCCATTTCACAAAGCGGGTGAGGTCTCTTTTGGGCTGGATGTCCTGTCCAATGCCAAAAGTTTTAGGAATTTCCTCACATAGTGGATTCACCACTTTCTTGGCCTCCTGCTTCTTCGCGGCAGCAGGGGCTGGAGCCACCTTCTTCCCCTTGGCCTTCTTTCCTTTCAGCATCTTGGGCGGCGGGAAGAGACTGAGACTCTTTTTAATTACTCTAGACAATATGCTCATCTGTTCTTTCTTGATTGTGTTTGATCTCTCTTCATGTTTCTCAGTTGCCTCCCTGACCTCTTAATTTTGCTATTTGCCAGTGGCATTCTTTGGACTTTTGTGTGTTCCTTCTCTACTTACTTATTTGATGCTTGCATTCTGTCTCCTGACTGATAACCCCAAATAATTATTTCAATCTCTTAACCTTCAGACCTTCTTAACCGAACACCAGGCCGCATCTGAGCACCTTCACCGCTTCCATTCTGCTACACAACACTGGTAGGTTATTTTGATGGCCTTTTAACTGGCCTGTTTTGGTTTATTTTTTCCCACCCTCTGCTTGCAAAGTCTCTTTTCAGCACACTTGTCAAAATGGCTTGGATGAAATATGTTTTATTATAATGCATCTTCATTAAACACTTTCAAAGGCTTCCAATGACACTCAAAGTTAAACCTAAAGTCCAACAGTAACCTATGGATGCCTCTATGATGACTTCCTCCCTCCTCCTCATTGCCGCTGGAACCACATCTTCTATTTCCTCCCTCTAGCCACACCCTGGCGTAACTGTGCTTTCTCAAACATGTCGAGCAAGCTACCGTCTCCGGTTGTCTCATCCTTCAGATATGAGTATTGATAATTCTCCCTCCATCAAGTCTTGATCCATGATTTGCATCCTTAGGCTTTCTAGACACTTTATTTGATGTTGCATAAAACATGCCCAGAACATTAATCCCATTTCTTGCTTACTTTTCCCCATATCTCTTAATACTAGCTACAATGTCTTACTTACTCCATTTATATTTTTCTTTCTCATCTTCATGCGGGCAGAAGCTCTGTAAAGTGGTTTTTTTTTAACCATATCAATACAACATTTTTGCATTATTAATGGAGGAAAACTGAATGCTTTTTAAACATTTTTAAAAAATTAGACACTGGGTAATATTTTTATTTTTATTTATTTATATATGTTTTATTGTACTTTAGGTTCTGGGGTACATGTGCATATCATGCAGGGTTGCTGCATAGGTACATACATGGCAATGTGGTTTGCTGCCTCCATCCCCCTGTCACCTATATCTGGCATTTCTCCCCATGTTATCCCTCCCCAATCTCCCTACCCCCCACTGTCTCTCCCCTATTTCCTCCCAACAGACCCCAGTGTGTGATGCTCCCCTCTCTGTGTCCATGGGTTCTCACTGTTCAACACCCGCCTATGTGTGAGAATAGGGGGTGTGTGATTTTCCGTTCTTACGTCAGTTTGCTGAGAATGATGGTTTTCAGATTCATCTATGTCCCTACAAAGGACACAAATGCATTGTTTTTTATGGCTGCATAGTATTCCATGGTGAATATGTGCCACGTTTTCCTTGTCCAGTCTATCATCGATGGGCATTTGGGTTGGTTCCAGGTCTTTGCTATTGTAAACAGTGCCGCTATGAACATACATGTGCATATGTCTTTATAATAGAAAGATTTATGATCTTTTGGGTATATACCTAGTAATGGGATTGCTGTGTCAAATGGAATTTCTATTACTAGGTCCTTGAGGAATTGCCACACTGTCTTCTACAATGGCTGAACTAATTTACACTCCCACCAACAGTGTAAAAGTGTTCCTATTTCCTCTCCAGCATCTGTTGTCTCCAGATTTTTTAATGATTGCCATTCTAACAGGCATGTGATGGTATCTCAATGTCGTTTTCATTTGCATTTCTCTAATGATCAGTGATGATAAGCATTGTTTCCTATGTTTGTTGGCCTCATATATGTCTTCTTTGGAAAAGTGTCTGTTCATGGCCTTTGCCTACTTTTGAAAGGGTTTATTTGTTTTTTTCTTGTAAATCTGTTTTAGTTCTTTGTAGATTCTGGATATTAGCCCTTTGTCAGATGGGTAGATTGCAAACTTTTTTCCCATTCTGTTGGTTGCTGATTCACTCTAATGATTGTTTCTTTTGCTATACAGAAGCTCTGGAGTTTAATTAGATCCCATTTGTCTATTTTGGCTTTTGTTGCCAATGCTTTTGGTATTTTAGTCATGAAGTCCTTGCCTATGCCTACGTCCTGAATGGTTTTGCCTAGGTTTTCTTCTAGTGTTTTTATGGTGTTAGGTCTTATGTTTAAATCTTTAATCCATCTGGAGTTAATTTTAGTGTAAGGTGTCAGGAAGGGTTCCAGTTTCTGGTTTCTGCACATGGCCAGCCAGTTTTCCCAATACCATTTATTAAACAGGGAGTCCTTTCCCCATTGCTTGTTTTTGTCAGGTTTGTCAAAGATCAGATGGTTGTAGATGTGTGGCATTGCTTCCAAGGCCTCTGTTCTGTTCTATTGGTCTATGTCTCTGTTTTGGTAACTGTACCATGCTGTTTTCATTACTGTAGCCTTGTAGTATAGTTTGAAGTCAGGTAGCCTGATGCCTCCAGCTTTGTTCTTTTAGCTTAGGATTGTCTTGGCTATGCAGGCTCTCTTTTGGCTTAATATAAAGTTTAAGGTTGTTTTTTTCCAGTTCTGTGAATAGGGTCATATGTAGCTTGATGGGGATAGCATTGAGTCTATAAATTACTGAGGGTAGTATGGCCATTTTCACAATATTGATTCTTCCTTAACATGAGCATGGAATGTTTTTCCATCTGTTTGTGTTCTCTCTTATTTCCTTGAGCAGTGGTTCATAGCTCTCCTTGAAGATGTCCATTACATCCTTTGTTAGTTGTATTCCTAAGTATTTTATTCTCTTTGTAGCAATTGTGAATGAGAGTTCACTCTTGATTTGACTCTCTTTTAGTCTGTTATTGGTATACAGGAATGCTTGTGGTTTCTGCACCTTGATTTTGTGTGCTGCGATTTTGCTGAAGTTGCTTATCAGTTTAAGGAGATTTTGGGCTGAGACCATGCGGTCTTCTAAATATACAATCATGTCATCTGCAAGAGAGACAGTTTGATTTCCTACTTTCCTGATTGAATACCCTTTATTTCTTTTGCTTGCCTAATTGCTCTTTCTGGAACTTCCAATACTATATTGAATAGGAGTGGCGAGAGAGGGCATCCTTATTTAGTGCCAGATTTCAAAGGGAATGCTTCCATTTTTTGCCCATTCTGTATGATATTAGCTATGGGTTTTTCATAAATAGCTTTTATTATTTTGAGATATGTTCCACGGATACATAGAGTATTGAGAGTTTTTAGCATAAAGTGCTGTTGAATTTTGTCGAAGGCCTACTCTGCCTCTATTGAAATAATCATGTGGTTTCGGTCTTTGGTTCTGTTTATGTGGTGGATTATGTTTATAAACTTGTGTATGTTGCACCAGCCTTGCATCCTTGTGATGAAGCCTACTTGATCATGATGGATAAGCTTTTTGATATGCTGTTGCAATCAGTTTGCCAGTATTTTATTGAAGATTTTTCCATCTATATTCATCATGGATATTGGCCTGAAGTTTTCTTCTTTTGTTAACTGTGTAAACCCCAGGACTTTAAAAATCATACTTACCTTATACAAGGCATTTGATTAATTTTAAAATAAATAACCTCTAGAGATATAATCATTTTTTAAAAAGTTGCATTTTACCACATCAGTGTTATAAATATACTATTTTTCTAAAATAATATTTAATTAGCTTATATAATATGATGTTTACCATAAAAATGTATAACATTCAAATTATATATAAAATCTCTTATATTAGTCTGTTAAAACAAATGAGAATATTTCTATGCCATCTCTGAGAACAAATATTGTTTTGTTAAAAATATTTTTGAAGTTTAAAAATTGTTTTTAATCAGCAATTCACAATATATTTTAAAGCTTTAAAGTATTCTGATAAAGGCAATTTTATGAAAAAGAAAGTAAAGGACAAAAAATGATTACAAACACCTGTGTAAATAATGCAGGTCAATAAATAGAATATTCTCACTGTCAAGGAAAGACTGTCCTTTTTTTATTTTTTTTATTTTTTTGAGACAGAGTCTTGCTCTATTGCCAGACTGGAATGCAGTGGCGTGATCTTGGCTCACTCACCCACCACCTCCCACGTTCAAGTACCTCCCGCGTCAGCCTTCCAAGTAGCTGGGACTACAGCCTCATGCCACCATGCCCAGCTCATTTTTGTATTTTTAGTAGAGAGGAGGATTCACCATCTTGGCCAGTTTGTTCTTGATCTGTTGACCTTGCTATCCATCCACCTCGGCCTCCCAAAGTGCTGGTGTTACAGGCATATGCCACTGTGCTCGGCCAACTATCTTTCATGTCTTTTTCACCCCTGTGTATCTCCCACAGAGGTATAACTATGTTGTTGTCTTTTAACCAATTGCTTGCTTTTTCTCTATAGTATTTCAATTTAAGTGTTTATTCTTAAAAATTATAATTTACTTATGCCAGTTTTTAAACTTTATATGAATAAAAAATGTTGAACATGTTCTGTGTCAGACTCCTTTGTTCTACATTTTTATTCTAATTTTGAGCTGTGATTTTTTTTTAATTTGAATTAGAACTAATTTGTATATCCATATAATATTTCATTAGGAGGATATACCATAATGTATTCATCTGCACTATTTATGGATATATTATTATCTCTATTATAAACAAAGCTATCATGAGCATTTGCTTACATGCATCAGGTATAACATGAAATAATTTCCACATGTTCAGAGGTGGAAGTGTGGGCTAGTCAAGTGTTCAGACCTTATTAGGTAATGCCAAACTAGCAAACAAACTTAGAATTACGTTAGTGGTTTACAAGCATTCTTGTTGTTCAACACATTAACCAATACTTCCCATTGTCCATTTTTGTAATATTTAATTTTTGCCATTTGGGGTTGGCTTCTTGCATTACGTTGCCTGTTCATGTTGCAGTTTTGTGTCCATGAATAATATTTGGAAATCCCTGTTTAATTATTTCACTCCTTTTCTTCTTGTGTTTCTTAAACACTTTAAGGAATTATCTTTCTATTCGAGATACAAATGTCTTGTCTGATATATGTGTTACAAATAGGTTTCCTATGCAGCTTTTCTTTGCACACTGTTTAGTTGACTTTTAATGAGGAGACATTCTTAATTTTAATGCAGTAAAATTTATGATGTGCTTTGTGTCTTGCTTAAAATATATTTACTATGTCTCAAGTTTATAAAGATATTTTATTATGTTATCCTATAAATATTATATTGTTTTTGTTTTACACAAAGGATTATAATCCACCAGAATGAATTTTTATGTATAATATAAGAAAGGAGCTTTTTTTAATTTAAAAAACTTAATTGTTGGACTAACCTTGACTATTTGCTCATGAAAGTTTTTATAAATTTACATTAGCTTTCTTAACTAAATATTGCGAAAATAGTGAAAATGAATTATTATCCTTGTCTAACTTATTGTTCACTAATTGCACATTTTTGCCTGATGTAAATTTTTTTTTTTTTTTTTTTTTTTTGAGATGGAGTCTCACTCTGTGACCCAGGCTGGAGTGCAGTGGTGTAATCTTGGCTCACTGCAACCTTCGCCTACTGGGTTCAAGGGATTACCTTGCCTCAGCCTCCTGAGTAGCTGGGATTACAGGCATGTGACACCACACCCAGCTAATTTTTGTATTTTTAGTAGAGGTGGGGTTTCATCATGTTGACCAGGCCTGTCTGGAACTCCTGACCTCAGGTGATCTACCCACCTCTGCCTCCCAAAGTGCTGGGATTACAGGCATGAGTCACCGTGCCTGGCCCCTGCCTGATGTAAAATGTTAAAAATAATGCTTAAAAAAATAAAACCAATGAAATCAATAGCATTAATATGGTAATAAGGCACTTGAATTTTATATGGAGTCATTTTAATCATGTAACTAGGCTGATACATATCTACATTTTTAAATTATGTAACATTTGGATTTTACTCATTTTAAGTCAACATCAGTTGACTTAATGACAACATCCAGCAATCAAAAGTTATCCAGAATATTTTTCATAGTATATTAGTCTTTTAATCAATACATTCAAAGTAATAAGACTAAATTCTTCAAATACCCATATTTTTCAATTACTGTATATGCAGACTGGATCCATTTGGTTTTCTTAAGAAACAAGAGAAAAGTAAAGCTTATAAAATTTTGCAAATTTGATAATGCAGCCCTGGAAATGCTTAACCTGATTTTACTTTATTTGGATTTACTAGTTAAATATGCTCATAAATATAATTTACTTGTAATTATTTTACTTGAAGTGATGACTATATTGACCTTAATCTTGAGACAGCAACCAATGCACAGGGTTTCAATTAAGTCCTGTGGACCATGAGAGTAACTTTTCCTGCATATCATAAAAGTAACTTTGTGGTATATTTGAATGGTAACTGTGAGTATGAATTGTTCTTATAGTCTTGAAATCTGGATTAATATTCAGTACATGTTTTTCTTCACATACTGGCGAAAATTGAAATATAGTAGGTGGACGTAAATGTCTCAATAGAAAATACTGAAAAACACATCTTCTCAAACAAATTCCACATGAAAATTCATAAAATCTACTCCAACAGAAAGTAAATGGAAAAATAAAATAAAATTTATCTTTGTGGCCTTGCCCTTTGCTTTGGTTTTTAAGATTTAAGTATATTTATTTTAAAAGTTTGAATAGTTAAAATAGCTGTTAAAAGTAGAAAATACTTTATATTATTAAATAATTTTTTCTATTATTTTAATTAACAAAGAATGAAGTATACATCTTTTTTCTTTTTTTCTTTTTTTTTTTTTTTTGAGATGGAGTTTGGCTCTTGTTATCCAGGCTGGAGTGCAATGGTATGATCTCACTCCACTGCAACCTCTGCCTCCCGGGTTCAAGAGAGTCTCCTGTCTCACCCTCCCCAGTAGCTGGGATTACAGGCATACACCACCACGCCCAGCTAATTTTGTATTTTTAGTAGAAATGGAGTTTCTCCATGTTGATCAGCCTGGTCTTGAACACCGGACCTCAGGTGATCTGCCCGTCTCTTGGCCTCCCGAAGTGCTCTCTTGTTTTTAACTGGCTACAGTATGAATTTAAAAGTATAAGACATATGAAATTGCTTGAAAACATTGTTTGCTATTGTTAAATATAAATACACAAATTAATATATTATACGGGCTGACAAAGAGGATTGGTCATCAGAAATATGGACCTCCAGGAAGCTACTCCTTCTGTAAATACCAAATATCTTGAAAGATTAGCACTGTTATAAAACTTAATAAGATCATTTGTAAACTATGTATTTTTTTCAGTAATTACTTTCCAAAGAACTTGTGTAAAAAGAATTTGTTTTGTAGTTTAAAGCTTCATTTTATCAAATTAAAATAATCCATATTCAAAGTTAGACGAAGTGTATATTTACATTAAAAAATTGACTTCAACCAGTGAGATGTTATAAATGTTTTATCATGCATCATGATTTCAAATAGTATCTATGTTTAACCAAACAAGGCATGACTTCCCAAGACACATGAAAGAATAGATTAGTGGATTCTCAATCAGGACTGAGTAATACTGGGTTCTAGACCCATATTTGATATCAATTTGTAATCTTCACCAAATTGTAGAAGTTGCATAAATAATTTTGGCATAATAATTTTAAATCTTTTAAGTCTCAGTTTCTTTACCTGATAAATACATATAGCAGACAAAATCAGGGCACCACAATCTAGGGGTCATTGGCTAAATGCAGCCTACAATCTATATTTGGAAAAGAAGTTTTATTGGAACACCCCCTCATTTACATATAACTTACTGCTGTGTTTACACTAAAGTGCACAGTTGAGTATTTGAAATAGAGATCATATGTTGCAAGCTTTATATAATTACTGTCTGCTCTTCAGATAAAATATTATTGGCCTCTGGGCTAAATGATCTTTTAGATTTCTTTCAGCTATTACATTTGCTAATAAATGCTATATAATATGGACAGGTACAAAATTTGAAATAAAAAAACATTTTTTTCTAAAAATTCACTAATTTACTCTGATACTCACAGATTCTAGTAGCACATTTTTTCCCTAAATACTTAAAGCTGCTACCCAAAATGTTGTAATTGTGTACATGAATACACATAATATTGTCTAATTTTATCTAATAACAAAAGAATAATAAAGTAACCAAATAAATACCAAATAATCAGAAAGGATGATTCATGACAAGATTGCCTCAATTAGAGTTTTATAGCAAAGAAAATACATTTTCTGGGAGAGCATCACGGTGCTTTGATAACATTGTGCACAGTAATTTTATTTGTATTTATTCACCAAACCCACATCCAGATTAGGTGGTCAATTATGGAACTACTTGCAAGAAGCAGAACTTTTCCACAATAATACTGTCTATAAACCAGTGAAAGTTATGTAAAAGTTCAGCAATGTTTATTTCAATATTGATGATAATACATTCTTGGAAAATTTTAGAAATTGAATGGGCTGTATAAATTACTTGCTTTAGAAAAATAATAACTATAACAAAAATTGAAGTGATGGACAACAGTAAGTCTGTAATTGGAATTACAGTTTTTAAAAATAATAAAGTAGTAAAGCCAGATGACCAAGAGGAAGAATAGACATAATCTTATGCATATAACCAGCAGTAAAACTACTTTTACTTGCCTTTAGCTTGTTTGAGAAATATTAACTGAATATCCAATATATTGCAGCTGCCTTTTCCTTCAAGGCAATTCTTCAGCTCTATCTGGCTGTGATTGATCGCATTCTTGTTCAGCAAATATTCACTCTGTCCACTTAAACTTCTATAGGTTGTATTGATGTTGGCTTTGATCAGGTGAGCTGCTTTGGTTAATAAAAAATGGTTATATGTGATTACCCTACAGCTGAGCGGTGGTTTTAAATGTGCTTCAATGATTGACTTAACCTCTTGCATTCCTCTACCCCAAGAGAAACATAATGTTCTATATCTACTGCTTACTTAACTGTGTTCCAAGAATGAATAACATATGAAGCTCATTTGTATTTAGCCTTCAGGTTAGTGTGGAATGACGAAAGCTAGCCCTCAGACTTGTAGGCAAAGGTAAGAGTTGTCTGTGGTAAGCGCTGAGATTTAGGAATTCATTACTACACAGTATTATAACTCAAAAGTTGGTTAATATAGCAGCCTTAGAAAAATGCTGACTATTCCCTTCATTTCTCCAGGAACAGTTCCAGTATCACTTACAGAGTGTGGAAATTTTCATAATATATAGAAACAGTAAAGAGATCCCCATACCATAGAACAAAATGTTATTATGTTTCTGGTAGTTCAGACTATTTCATTGATTCACACCATGAGTAATAATTCAAAGTGTAGGTGTTGCATCATTCCATCTATATATCACAGGTTATATTTAAATTTCATTTTTGGGCATTCATTATATTTCAAAATAAATATATAGGTAATGTTTGCAGTTGTACAGACTCTCGACTCTGCAACTTCACTATCGTCTATATATTTGTTATAGGCTTACCATGTCTTTGCTTCAAGGGCAGCATGTCAAAAAAACAAGATAATAATATTTCTAATATTTTCCTTCATCTCTGTATGCCTTAACACTATTTATAGGATTATAACTCCCAGAGTATTCATTTTAGACAGATTTTAATGATGCAATTTTCACCTCATAAAATATGCTATGTAATTTGTACTACCTTGTGATGAAACATTTTTCATATTCTTTTGTCATTCTCTACACCCACTAAGAATGTTCTAGCCCTTCTGTGTGCCATTCAACTATTTACCTGGGTTGGAGCTATTAAATTTGATAATAGGCATAAAATGATTAGCATGTTTGCTTACCCTATTAGTGCCCAATATAATCTATGATTTCTTATTAGTTCTGGTCGAGCTGCTGTGTTTTAGATTTGTTCTCTCTTTCTCCCCATACACATGCATGCACACAAATACACACATATATACATATGTAAACAGTTGAGAAAATGTTGTGTTAAAAAGAATTTGCCTTATTTCATCATGTTGGAATGGATTGCAACAATACTAATCTCCAGCCAGAACAACTAACTTGATGTTCATATAAAGAATAATGCAATGAATAAGCACAGAAAAAATTTTTTAATTAAAGTCCACGTCCTATTATGTAATTTACTATAGACAGGCTAACCACTTATGTTTGTGATTTTCTTATTTGTAACAGAAAACGTGATTCAGATAATCGATTTAAAAAATGCGTAAGTCATTTTTCATAGTAAAGGTATGTGACTCATAATTGTTCTCATAAACTTTTGTTTTCATAATAAAATTACTTGCTTTCTATTTTTAGGCTTCATCAGTATATGAAATTATTATAAATGAAACATAAAATAATAATTTTAAACATTTTACATAGATTATTATTTTTTTTTCTTTCTCCCTTCATATTTATTTGTTTTTTTACCTTATGAAAACTTACTGTTTTCTTTTTTTTTTTTCCCATTTATTTATTTTATTGCATTTTACATTTTGGGGTACATGTGAAGAACATGCAAAATTGTTGCATAGGAACACACGTGGCAGTGTGATTTGCTGCCTTCCTCCCCATCACCTACATCTGGCATTTCTCCCCTTGCTATCTCTACCCAGCTCCCCAACCCCAACGTCCCTCCCCTATTTCCCCCCAACTGACCCCAGTGTGTAGTGCTCCCCTCCCTGTGTCCATGTGTTCTCATTGTTCAACACCCGCCTATGAGTGAGAACATGCGGTGTTTGATCTTCTGCTCTTCTGTCAGTTTGCTGAGAATGATGGTTTCCAGGTTCATCCATGTCCCTACAAAGGACCCAAACTCATCGTTTCTGATGGCTGCATAATATTCCATGGTGTATATGTGCCACATTTTCCCTATCCAGTCTATCGTCGATGGGCATTTGGGTTGGTTCCAGGTCTTTGCTATTGTAAACAGTGCTGCAATGAACATTCGTGTACACGTGTCCTTATAGTAGAAAGATTTGTAATCCTTTGGGTATATACCCAGTAATGGGATTGCTGGGTCAAATGGAATTTCTATTTCTAGGTCCTTGAGGAATCGCCACACTGTCTTCCACAATGGTTGCACTAATTTACACTCCCACCAACAGTGCAAAAGTGTTCCTATTTCTCCACATCCTCTCCAGCATCTGTTGTCTCCAGATTTTTTAATGATCGCCATTCTAACCGGCGTGAGATGGTATCTCAGTGTAGTTTTGATTTGCATTTCTCTGATGACCAGTGATGATGAGCATTTTTTCATATGTTTGTTGGCCTCACGTATGTCTTCTTTTGAGAAGTGTCTGTTCATATCCTTTGCCCACTTTTGAATGGGCTTGTTAGTTTTTTTCTTGTAAATCTGCTTTAGTTCTTTGTAAATTACGGATATCAGCCCTTTGTCAGATGGGTAAACTGCAAAAATTTTTTCCCAATCTGTTGGTTGCCGATTCACTCTAATGATTGTTTCTTTTGCTGTGCAGAAGCTGTGGAGTTTGATTAGGTCCCATTTGTCTATTTTGGCTTTTGTTGTCAATGCGTTTGGCTTTTTGGTCATGAAGTCCTTGCCTACACCTACGTCCTGAATGGTTTTGCCTAGATTTTCTTCTAGGGTTTTTATGGTGTTAGGTCTTATGTTTAAGTCTTTAATCCATCTGGAGTTAATTTTAGTGTAAGGTGTCAGGAAGGGGTCCAGCTTCTGCTTTCTGCACATGGCTAGCCAGCTTTCCCAACACCATTTATTGAACAGGGAATCCTTTCCCCATTGCTTGTTTTTGACTGGTTTGTCAAAGATCAGATGGTTGTAGATATGTTGTGTTGCCTCCGAGACCTCTGTTCTGTTCCATTGGTCTATATCTCTGTTTTGGTACCAGTACCATGCTGTTTTGATTACTGTAGCCTTGTAGTATAGTTTGAAGTCTGGTAGTGTGATGCCCCCCGCTTTGTTCTTTTTGCTTAGAATTGACTTGGCTATGCGGGCTCTCTTTTGGTTCCATATGAAGTTTAAGGTGGTTTTTTCCAGTTCTGCAAAGAAGGTCATTGGTAGCTTGATGGGGATAGCATTGAATCTGTAAATTACTTTGGGCAGTATGGCCATTTTCACGATATTGATTCTTCCTAACCATGAACATGGGATGTTTCTCCATCTGTTTGTGTCCTCTCTTATTTCGTTGAGCAGTGGCTTGTAGTTCTCCTTGAAGAGGTCCTTTACATTCCTTGTTAGTTGTATTCCTAGGTATTTTATTCTCTTTGTGGCAATTGTGAATGGAAGTTTGTTCTTGATTTGGCTCTCTTTAAGTCTGTTACTGGTGTATAGGAATGCATGTGATTTTTGCACATTGATTTTGTATCCTGAGACTTTGCTGAACTTGCTTATCAGTTTCAGGAGGTTTGGGGCTGAGACGATGGGGTCTTCTAGATATACAATCATGTCGTCTGCAAATAGAGACAATTTGACTTCCTCCTTTCCTATTTGAATGCCCTTTATTTCTTTTTCTTGCCTGATTGCTCTGGCTAGAACTTCTAATACTATATTGAATAGCAGTGGTGAGAGCGGGCATCCTTGTCTGGTGCCACATTTCAAGGGGAATGCTTCCAGTTTTTGCCCATTCAGTATGATATTGGCTGTTGGTTTGTCATAAATTATTTTATTTAGTCTTTAAAGTAAACCTTCAAGATAAATAATAAATTATTACCCTCTATTAGAAATCAGGATACTACATCTTAAAGAAGGTGAACATCTTGGTCAAGGTCAAGCTACAAAGAATATAAGTTACAGAAATGAATTTTACACCCCAGTTTTCTTGCTACAAACCACAGGCTCTTTAAAATGTATACCACATTGCCAAATATAATACACATATTTGCTCTAATATATGTATTACAAAATGTTTTCAAACAAAATAGTCTCCACAATCCCCATAGTGGGTGGTCTTCCCACTGCAATAATATAATGCTTACTCTTCATAAACTGATATTCGAACCCTGAGGAAAATTTCTGGGTAGAAAACTAGAATAATAAAATTATATAAAGGCAAGCTGTCTCTTCTGTCCTATTATTTATTCTTCCTCTAAATAATCTTAGATTCTTGAATAATGTCAAGGGAAGTGTCATCAAACTGTGTTTGAACTCTGCTGGGGGAAATAAAGAGTGGATGAAGAAAAGTCTAACAATCATAGAGTACTAGTCCATTCTCACACTACGATAAAGTACTACCTGAAACTGGGTGATATACAAAGAAAAGAGGTTTAATTGAATCACAGTTCCTCACGCTTTACAAGAGGCATGGTTGGGAGGCCTCAGGAATCTTACAATTATGGTGGAAGGCAAACAGTAAGCAATCATGTTTTACTGTATCTGAAGGCAAAGGGAAAGCAAGTGAAATGGGAGAGAGACAGTGAAATGGGAGGTGCTTCATGCTTTTAAACCATCAGATCTCATGAGAATGCACTCACTATTATGAGAACAGCCAGGGGGAAATCCACTCCCATGATCCAGTCATCTCCCACCATGTCCCCTCCTCCAACACTGGAGATTACAATTTGACATGAGATTTGGGTGGGGACACAGAGCCACACTTGCACAGAGTAACGCTGAACTATACTGCATTGTTTATAGTGCATTCTTCAATGGCACTGATCAAAGAAGATGTAATGGAGGATCTGGAAAATGTAAAAAGACACACATATATGTGTGTGCGTGCGTATATATATATATATATATATACACACATACACACATATACACACACACACATAAACACAATATGCATGTATCTCACATAAATGTAATATATAATGTTATAACATTATTTTTCATCACCGGATTCTCCATTCCTTTTATCTTTGTGTGAGTGTGTTTATATAAACACACACGTGTATGTTTATGTACTTTAGGGTTATAGTACATTTAGGCATTTAGGCTTTGGGTGTTATGTTAACACAGACTACATGTAGCATGATTGACTTGGAGGAATGATGAAGTCTCATGAAGCCTGCAGCGTGAGATAGGTGTATGATTTCCATTAAGGCAACAAGTGTTCTATAGTATTGAATGAGGTGATTCCCTAATACGAAGGTAAATTGTGAGATAAATGTATGTCTGCAAAGTAAATATTTAGTAATAGAATTTATCACTTAAATGCTAGCCTGCAAACAGGATATATTAAAAAAAAAAAACCTTAAAATACAGATATTGAAGGGGATTTGGGAAGAGATGATTTGCTGAGAGCTGCTGCAACACTTTACTTCTTACTTTCCACAAGTCCAAGCTCAGAAAATATGCAACCAGATTGGGGGGATCCAGCCTTTAAACCCAAAAAGCAACCAATAGGTAGGTTGAGGGCGTGATGAGGGAAAATGTTACCAGAAGTCAAGGAAATTCCTCTTTATCCAAGGCTAATAGTGCCCCTGGGGTAGAGAGAAAGCTTGTCTTTTCTGTAAATGAAGATTGACATGATTTTTAGAACACTTTCACATTCTGAATTGAAACGTGTTATTACCTAATGTGGCAACAGAATCATTCATTTAATAAGAGTCAGGAGAAAATTCAAGGGGCATGTTGACTTTTCATTCAAAGGAGGGACTTGGCCCAGTGCGATGGCTCACGCCTGTAATCCTAACACTTTGGGAGGCCAAGGCAGGTGGATCACAAGTTCAGAAGATCGAGACCATACTGGCCAACATGATGAAACCCCCATCTCTATCAAAAATACAACAAATTAGCAGGGTGTGGTGGTAAGTGCCTGTAGTCCCATCTAGTCAGGAAGCTGAGTCAGGAGAATCGCTTGAACTCAGGAGGCAGAAGTTGGAGTGAGTCAAGATTAGACCACTGCACTTCATACTGGGTGACAAGAGTGAGACTCTGTCTTAAAAAAAAAAAAGCGTCTTTATCACTCGATACAGCTTAAGGAAAAAGTGACAAAAATAAAGTCACCTTTTCATTACATCCCATGCGTCAGTCTAATTCAAGATTCTAGTTTCATAGTGCCTGTTTATTTGAAATATATTTGCCTACTATGAATCTGCTAGAAATCATGAGGCTTATATTTCAATTCAATTGAATATTTATTTTATTATCCACAACATATAAAACAACATAATGTATCATCAATATGCACATAAGGACAGGATGAAACACCTGAATTCTAACATGTTTCATTATGTAGAAGAGACAAGTACACCAAAAATAAATTAATAGAAAAGGAAAATGAAAACACCATGATGGCACAAAAATACCAAAACCTGGTCACAGATGATCTTGAACATAAATCAAAGTAAGTTAGAAGCACAAAAACTAATTTCTTTGGAAATAAAGAGTGAGGCCAGGAAATGCGCCTGGAGCAGGAATTATTGAAAAGTAAGCAGGATTTTGACAGATCATCCTGATGAGAGGAATAGATTCCAAACAGAGTGAAATGCATGAGAAAGAAGTGCTCAGAAATGAAATACAGAATATCTTCAAGAGGCAATGGGGACATCAATTTGAATAAGATTCCATGGTGTCTGTAAGGGAAACTGAGATGTAACTATTAAAAATAAGAAGTCTATACAGAGTGAAAATCCAGGAAAACATAAAAAAGATCTTTTGAGACATTCTTGAAGAATTTTAACTCAGATATTCTTTTAATAAGGGCAATAAAGATCGTTCATATGATCCACAGGAACCCAAGAGTAAAAATGATGATTCAGAATATAGCAAATATCAATTTGTTGGGTCCTACAGAAAATAATAAGGCAGGGATACTCTGGAGACAGGGGCCCAGGCAACACATAATGAAACATGCCTATGTATTAGACGATAAAGTGAAAGGAGATAACATGGATGTAGTAAATGTGAAAAAGATTAAAATTAAAATAATTAACACTTCATCGATATTGAGAGGACAGAAACAAACAGAGGTCAAATCGTTTCAGCAAGTGTGGTTAAAAGAATAGTGGTGCATCTGAGGGAAATGTAGATATCAGGAAAAGAACCAAGAAGCTAGAAAATAATGAACGTTTGGGTTTTTTTTTTTTTAACTTGATGGGCACGAATCAATAGAACACCCACACAAAGATGTTTGTCTTATATTTAGACCTGTAGATACAAAATTCCCTTTTAGAGATAAAGACTTCAAACATTTACATAAAATTTAAAGAAGAGGACTTCTTATACCTAAGTAAAATTCCAAGGAAAGAGAAAAGAGCAAAAATAAAACATTCTACATGCAGAAGATTGAACACGAAAGGTAGTGAAGCAGATGGAGAAAGAATATTCAGCAAGGAAATGGGACAAAGATAATAGAGTGAAATACAATCTAGGGAAAGAGATATTTTCAGGAGGAATACAATTCATAGTGGCAAATGTTTCCCAAAGAGCAAGAAAGATGAGAACTGTTTTCTAGATAAAACTATCATCAAGGACATTGAGAAAACTCTTTCTGTAATGCAGAGTTTCTCTAATTTTTCCCCTAGAGTAACACAAACCATACGATAGCTCAAACATGTACATATGAGGGAGAAAAAAGCAAGGAATCAAAGCACTTATCAATTCAGAAATTGGCATCCTATGTCAGAATATGCATGCATCTGTATAAATACTTCAATATTAACTTCTAATTTATTTATATTATCCTAATAAAATAATTAAATCAGCCAGGCACCATGCCTCACACCTGTAATCGCAGCAATTTGGGTGGCCGATGCAGGCGGATTACCTGAGGTCCGGAGTTGGAGACCAGCCTCAACATGGAGAAACCCCATCTCTAGTGAAAAATTCAAAATCAGCCAGGCGTGGTGGCAGATGCCTGTAATCCCAGCTACTCAGGAGGCTGAGACAGGAGAATCGCTTGAACCCAGGAGATGGAGGTTGCAGTGAGCCGAGATCTTGCCATGGCACTCCAGCCTGGGCAACAAGAGCGAAACCCTGTCTCAAAAACAAGCAAACAAACACACACACACACACACACACACACACACACAAAAAAAAAAAAAAAAAAAAAAAAAAAAAAAAAAAAAAAAAAAAAAACAGAAAACAAACAAAAAAACCCACTCCTTTCCTAACCCCAGTGATTCAATAGTCAAATTTTATAATTTTATTTTTAATGTCACTTCTTCATTTATACAATTTAACTTTGAGTGAAATTTCTGTTTCCATACATGGTCTAGTCTTTCCAACTGTCATGTTTTGGTTATATTATAATTCCTAAATGTGTTAGAAATTTATATCTGACCTATCCTAATTAATATGACAATTTATCTTAAATGGAGTCTTTAATACACCACATGAACATATAGTAAAATGAGTATTGAATTTAAAAAAGAAAATTGAGTTCAAACTCCAGCTGCTACAACTAAGAACTTGAATTAGAACAAAGTATATTAATTTTTCAGTGATTTGTAAAATCACTGAAATGGTTAAAAAAAAAAAAAAAACTATGCTTATATTAAGCAGTTGACATGAGGGTGACAAGAAATGAAATTATAGCTGCAAAGTAAAGGCAAATTCCCTGACAGCTAATAGATAACAAACAATGGCTATTGTGTTTATTGACAATTAGAATTATAATTTTCTTCAAATGATGACAATAGGAATTCTTCTCTTTTGTACAACTTGGAAGAAAATGATGAACATGTTGCTATTCTTTTACTAAGCATCTAGAAACTACATAATAGCTCTCATCTAGAAATTAACTCCTGAAAAGATTTCACATTTATTATTGGCTGATTCTCAGAAGTAGTTTAAGGTAGAAAAATGACAGCGTTATCCAAATTTAAAGAACAGAAAATCAAATCACAAAGAAGTTTTCAAAAGAAAGCTAGACATAGAACACACACTCTTGAATTCCCACTTTCATTCCATACAATTTTTATGACAATAATACAGCATTATTGATTTTCTCCATTACTCATCTAATATGTATAATTATCCATGCAAAATTTCAGCAAACTGACAAAGAAACAAGAAAAGCAAACGCTGAATGTTCTGACTTATAGGTGGGAACTGAGCAATGAGAACACATGGACCCAGGGAGGGGAACATCACACACTAGGGGATGGTGTGGGAGGAGGGAGAACATTAGAAAAAACAGCACACTCGGCTTAATACCTAGATGATGGGTTGATAGATGCAGCAAACCACCATGGCGCACATTTATCGATGTAACAAATCTGCTCATCCTGAACATGTACCCCGAAACTTAAAAAAATTAGCCTGAAAATAATTTTTAAAAAGTATGACAAATGCTATGAGTATTATCTTTTAGATTTATAGATTTAGAGAAATGTAAAAGTCATATTTTTTAATTCTTTAAATATTGTCAGGATATATGTTGAGGAGTTTTTTGTTTGTTTGTTTTTAATTTGTATGTAATTTTTATTTTATATTTTATATTCCAGAATTTTAAGAAATAAATTTGAATTTATTAGAACAACTGTACATTTTTAAGGTTTCCAACTAGAATATAGTGTCAAAGTAAACTGTATTTTCTGTGTTTTTAAAGTTTATTTTAAAGAAAATAGCTTCATTTACATTTTCTGAGTTTCGGCGATCACTCAGCTAAAGCTGTTTTCTAAGCTGTCATGACACCTATGTATATGAATTGATCATGATTACTAAATATACGGTTTTAAATATGAAATACAGCATTGAGCTCCTGGTTTAATGAAGATTAAAGGTGTATAGCTTCATATCTTTTTAATAAACATATATCAGGACATACAAATTCAGGGAGCTGGTAATAATTTTAAATTAATTTATGTCATCAGATTTTCCTAACAAAGAGTCTATGCCAAAAGACCGAGAATAAAACCACAAGCATGCATACACACAGGCAGACATACACACTCACATACACACTTTTTAAAAATTAACCTAGGCTTTGGTGATTAATCTTTGCCAAAAAGTTACTGTATTTTCTATGTTTACATTGATTTTCCTCCTCTTAATTTTATAACCTAACTATAGATAATAAGTAGGTGGGTAAGCAGATATGCAGATATATAGATAGAACTTTTATATAAACTTAATTTCAATAATTTCATGAAATTTAATGTGTGATGCATTCAGCAATAATTATAGCAATAGTTGGAATAATCTGTGACATATCAGGTAAGCAAATAATAACGATTTGGAGATACACAGATCATGTTTTGCCTATCCTGATCCACCTATGCATTTTATAATATTAAAACAAATTAAAATGAAACAGAAAACTATATTACCAAAATATCAATCCCAGAACAGGAAAAAAATCTGTAAAATTATTTATTTAATCAAAGACATGCCACTAATTTGGTTAAAATATGTCTAGCATATCATTAGAAACACTGTAAAAACATAAGTAGTTGATATTTATCATACTGTAGATTATTAAAACCAAATCTATTTTATTGTTATTGACAGAAGTTAACCATTACCTTTAAGACAATAAAAATATGGATGTCTTTGTACTTATAAATATGAAAATAAATATTGTTCATTGTGGTTATTTTTGTTGTTTTTTTTTCTATTTCTACCTGAACATGACTTAAGATTATATTTCTATTACTCTATGAAGACTAAATTTAATAGTATAAATTATTGTAACTTGGCAGATTCTTAAACTATAAGGTATAATTTTATAATTCAATTTTTGTAGATTAATAAAAATACAACATGTTACATATGTACACATATATCAAATTAATATATAAGACCAATATGTACTAACCACTCAGCCAATATCATAATTACTGCCTCAAATCTGAATTATTTGCAAATAAAGAAGTAAGATATGCTTTTAAAATTCAATATTCATAGATTAATTAAAATACAGAATTTTACATAAATATACACATATATAAATTAGTACATAATACTAATTTTAATATATAAAATTAATACATAAAACTAATAGGTCATAACTGCTCAGCCAATATCATAATTAGTGCCCCAAATCTGAATTACTTACAAATTAGGATGGTAACCAGATATTCTGTCTTTCACAACTTCTACTCGAAATCCTACCGTAGGATTGCAGTAGAATTGCAAAAGTTATGTATAAATAGCCACTGCAAAAGTTATGTATAAATAAATCAGAAAAATTAAGAAGATAAAAAATGTGTTTTTTTTTAATTAGGTTTTTACCGAATTTGATCATTTTTTATTTGGGGTGAAACATAAAAGCTTTTGATAGCATTAAATTATTATAAAAATAATGTAGCCATTGTATTTTATCATAATGTATAATGCGATGTATATTGCAATCTGTTTTATATTTTATAATGTATTACCCACATTTTATTAGTCTGCTGGTGTTATAACTGGGTAGGTTAAATAACAGAAATTTATTGTCTTATAATTCTGGGAGACACAGGTTTGAAATTAAGCTATTTGCAAGACTTGTTTCTTCTGGGTTATAATGGAAAGCTCTGTTCCAATCCTCTCTCCTTGGCTTGTAGACAGTCATCTTCTTCCTGTCTCTTCACATCAAAGTTTCTCTATGCATGTCTGTCTCCAAATTTCCCATTTGTATGAGGACATCAATCACATTGGCTTACTGCCCACCGTAATGACCTCATCTCGACAAATTACATTTGCAAAGTACTTATTTCCAAATAAGGGCACATTCTGAAATTCTGGGGCTTAGGAACTTCACATATGAGTTTTAGGAGGTACAATTCTACCCATAACATACACTTAATATTACTTAAAACTCACTTGTTCTAAGAAATTGATATTACATGTCTTCAAAAATTGTATCAATACTAATTTTCAAATGAAATTTGACATTATATAATGTTTGATAAAATACATTCATCCAAGAGAACAATAGTTGCTAATTTTTCACTTGTTTTTGAACTTTTTCCATCTTTGTTGTTTCAGAAACCTAAATATGCTGGAGCAGGAAAAGCTGAGAAATTATATATTTTTATAAATATAGTTTGCATGAAATAAATTTAAGCTTTGATGGCCCAGAACATTTGACATATTTCATTCAGGAGTCCAATGTATGCAAATAAAAATGTTAACTGAGACTGAAAGCATGCCTTCTACTTTCCTGATGCAAAAGTATCTTTTCTAATTTGATGAATTTCCCATTATCAGATAAATCTCCTAAAAGGGGACAAGCTTGCAAATAAAACAAATGATGATAATTGTTATTATTTTTGGCTGTATATAATTTAGTATATAAGGATTTTTCTCTAAAATAACTATTTGTCATTAACAGATCATCAAGATTTCAAATTTTCTTAGTGACTCCATTGCAATAATGGACAGCACATATTTTAAGGAAGTCAATATTATATCAATTATGCCTGAATAATAATGAAGAGTTTCCATTTCCTTCCAAAATTTTTTTTTGCCCATTATTACTTCTTTTCTTTAGATAAATTGTCCTCTTGTTCATTTTGATGTTTTCTGTTAGTGCAATTAATGGCATTCAAGTGTTTTCTATTTACATATAAAATAATAAATGGAATTGTTAACTTACATAGTCAGTGAGGCTTTTCTTGGTTTTAGAATTCCTTAAATCCAGAAACTCAGTCTCCAGAATGTATGGCCTTGTAGCGTCTTCTGGTTATGTTGTCGGCACATTCAGACTGGAAGGATTTGCTTTTGTGTTAAGGCAGGCAGTTGAACTTTAACCAGATGTTGGTATGAAGGCATTTACATTTTATGTGGAGCATTTGTTGCCTAGAAATATTTATATTTTCCCTTTCTAGTTTGGAACGGTGTATCCAGTACGGACATTTAGAATTTCTTACCTCTCTGCTCTCATTCCTTTGTTTTTAACAGACCAGAAATCTCATTTCTTCTCAGATTGGTCAAACAATTCATTTAGAGAGAATATTAAAAATTTTAGTCTGATGTAAATATTTCTTTAATCAGTATAATTGTACAGGGAAAATGATTCTGAACAAGTTTTGATCTAATGTGTGCAAAGTGAGGAAGAAGCATTGTAGGTGGTATTTGTAGGGATACGAAGTACCCCACACCCTGCGTCTCTCCCACACTACCGCCAGTGATGTTTATTTGGGCAGTGGTACAGAAAATTCTGTATCTAAGGTGAGGATGCAGATACTTATAGGAAAGGTGGAAGATGCTCATCTATGTGTACTTTGCCCATTTATTGTGGGTTTCCGACGGGACATCCAGCCCCATGTATTAGTCCACAGGCTTCCTGTCCTTCCAATTTGTGAGAGAAGACACATTCTTTGACAATTCGTGTTCTTCTGTCCATGAAGCTTCCATTTCCCACTGCAAAAGAACTTATAATCTTTGTGTGTCTGAGCAAGAATAAAATTTTAAGCAGTGGGATTTACAGGTCCTTGAACTAAAGTTGGTTGTGTAAATTCACATCCAATACATGACCAACAGCTTTCAATCATCTTTTTTTAAAAGTCTTCTGTGTTATCTGTACTCAGATTTCAGGCAATCTCTCTGCAGTCTCTGCTTATAGCTTCTCATCACCCCTGAGAGTAGTTTTCCTCTAGAGGGTGATTACGTTTGTATATTCAGACTTTTAAATAATGTTTAAGTGACTAAAATGAGTGGTTATGGTGGGAAGATAAATCTGGGTCAGTGGGGAAAAGTAGGGCTTAGCATCAAGCCACATACGTAAGATATTTGTACAGCTAAAGCATCATTTCATTTGTGTTAAGGCTATTTCACTTAAGTGTACAGAGCTACTGTCAACATTTTGCTTCTATATTTCTTTTTATAATTGAAAACAAACATAAAAAAACAAACATGAAAGCAATTACATCTACATTTTAAATATTTGTTTGAACATCTTGTCAAATTTGCATTGCACACCCAACTTCTTAATTTACTTCTTTATTAAATTAATTTGTTCTCTCAGTGAGTAGAAAGTCTAAGAATTACACAAGTAACATGTATAAAGATCATTTAAACATTCTTATGTTTGTTTTTAATTCCTGAGTTTCATATATATATATATATTTATTTATTTATTTATATAATTCATTGAAAACACTCCCATTAGGCACATCAAATTTTCAAGTGCATTAATCAAAAATAAAAGGTGTTATGACTTATTTATTTTGATCTTTCCTTCCTTAATATCAGGTAGCTACAATTTTCAGTAAATCTTCAGTTAATAGAGTTAGTATTAACTGACACATACTTGAGAAAATGAAATAATTTTAGTCATCAGACTTCATAGGATTCTTGACTAATATGCTTTTAATTTCCTGGAGTGAAATTAGTTTTTTTTACACACAGAGTACATGGATTTTTTTTTTTTTTTTTTTTTTTTTTTTGAGACGGAGTCTCTTCCTGTCACCAGGCTGTAATTCAGTGGCACAATCTCCACTCACTGCAACCTCCAACTCTCTGGTTCAAGCGATTCTCCTGCCTCAGCCTCTCAAGTGGCTGGGATTACAGGCATGCACCACCACACCCAGCTGACTTTTGTATTTTTAGTAGAGTCGAGGTTTCACCATGTTGGTTGGGATGGTCTTGATCTCCTGACCTCATTAGCAGTCCACCTCTGCCTCCCAAAGTGCTGGGATTACAGGGGTGAGCCACTGCGCCTGGCCGAGTACATGCACTTCTATAAACAGATAAGTAGACAGCAAATTACTCCGGAAAATTTGCCTTGCAGTTGAGCAAGGACACAATGTACCTCATGCTGATACAGTTAGTCATCTTGTGGCACCTGGATCTTCATCTGTTTGATTCCATTTTTATTTTAGGGCACAAACTATAACCATGAGCACATTTGCAGTAATAGTTGCCACAGAGTTGTAGAATTTTAGAGGTGGAAGAAGCCTGAGAGATTAGCTCATTTAGCACATTAGAAATTTCTGGCTGAGATTTTGGCAGGCAGAAGTAAAGTAGCTACAGAAAAAAAAAATGCAAGACAAAGATTTGTGTTTTTCCCAAAAATGTGTTAGAACAGAACTTGTACTCTTAAAATGCATACTCCTAACGAGAACATTCATATGTCCCCAAGGCACCTCTTTTGTTCCACAGGTTGAAGCTATCATTCCTAATAGATGCATGTTCCTTACCTTTACAGTCACTGCTGAGCCCTCCCACAACCCTTCTGAAAACAAGCCACTGAAACTTAATGCTGGGTTCTTTCCAGTGGGAGCATAAATTTAGAGCTAACTTCTGCTGTCACAGAGGCACTTCCTACAGTAGCAGTGGAGCTACACTTTTGATTAAAAGGAAATTCAAAAAGTGGCCACCTAGGTATACAATTGACATAGATATTTACTGAAAAGTCATTTAGAATAATATATTTTTTAAATACCGTAGTCCCCAGAAATGATATCCATCAAACTATTGCAGCCATGCCACAGTGCTAAATAGACATGAGGATTTAACAGTGAGCTATAAGAAGAGGTAATGGGGTAGATCAGATAAGCAGTTTATAAGGGGACTGAAAAGAGCGGAGTCATTTTCCTTGTTTCTTATCTAATTCTGCACAATACAGCTGAGGGCAGTTTCTCAGCAGCTAACCAAATTAGTTTTGTGGCTGACTTTTTTTTCCCCAAAGCCCATGATTTCTTCTAATTCAAAAATCAAATGGTAGATGACCTTTATTTGAGTGCTGGTTCATTTCTAGTATAGGATGGTGTCATTTGCAATATTTGAAGGTGGTAATAAAGGAATAAAATCAAGAATTAGACTTTCTGTATGAGAAACAACTAAAAGTGTTTAAATATGATAAAAGAAACCTTTTCTTTAATTGTTCAAATGTTCCTGAGTTCTGTTAACTAGAAAATCCCCATGGCCCAGAATGGCTTGAACTCTAGAATGTGTAGAGAACTTCACCTGTCTTGTCACCCACATACATGGTATCATAATGCAATAATGACCAATCCTCTGTGAGAGTTTTCAATACCTTATTATAAACTAAAAAGACATTCCGATTCTATATTAATCAGAGGACTTTTTCTCCTTCCTACCTAATATTCTTGCTCATATTACATACTTAGACAGAATCGTTCATCTCATTTCAGAGTGACATACATTCTTGCCTGGTGTCTTGTCAGTTTGGGCTATAGTGTGGTTTAGCTGTGTCCCCACCTAAATCTGACATTAAATTGTAATAATACCCACATGTCAAGGGCAGAGCCAGAAAAACCATTTACAATAACATATTTTTTAAATACAGTAGTCCCCAGAAATGATATCCATCCAACTATTGCAGCCATGCTCCAGTGCTAAACAGACAGAGATAATTGAGATAATCAAGATAATTGAATCACGGGGTGATTTCCCCTACACTTTTCTTATGGTAGTGAATAAGTCTCATGAGACCTGATGGTTTTATAAGTGGGAAATCCCCTGCACAAGCTCTCTTGTCTACCACCATGTAAGATATGTCTTTGCTTCCCCTTTGCCTTCTGTCATGATTGTGAGGCTTCCCCAGCCACGTGGAACTGTGAGTCCATTAAACCTCTTTCCCTCACCCAGTCTTGGGTATATCTTTATCAGCAGCATGATAACAGACTAATACAGTAAATTGGTACTGGGAGTGAGGTTCTGCTCTAGAGATACCTAAAAATATGGAAGTGACTTGCTATGATTTGGTAAAAAGACTGGTGGCATTTTGCCTCTGCCCTAGAGATTCTGAACTTCACAGAGATGATTTAGGACAACTGGCGGAAGAAATTTCTAAGCAGCAAAGTGTTCAATAGGTGACTTGGGTGTTGTTAAAAGCATTCAGTATTATGTATTCACAAAGACATGGTTTGAAATTAAAACTTACATTTAAAAGGGAAAGAGAGCATAAAAGTTTGGAAAATTTGTAACCTGACAATGTGATAGAAAAGAAAATCACATTTTCTGAGGAGAAATTCAAGCTGGTTGCAGAAACTTGCATATGTAATGAGGAGCCAAATGTTAATCACTAAGGCAATGGGGAAAATGTCTCTAGGGCATGTCAGAGATCTTCCCAGTGGCCCCTTTCATCATAGACCCAGAGGCCTAGGAGGAACAAATGTTTTGGTGGGCCGGGCCCAGGGCCTTGCTGCTTTGTGCAGTCTCAGGACTTGATGCCCTACACTAGAGCCATGGCTAAAATAAGACAACATAGAGCTCAGACCATTGTTTCAAAAGGTGCAAACCCCAAGCTTTGGCAGCTTCCACATGGCGTTGGGCCTGTGGGCACACAAAAGTCAAGAACTGAGGTTTAGGAACCTCTTTCCAGGTTTCAGAAGATATATGAAAACACCTGGATGTTCAGGCAGAAGTCTGCTGCAGGGACAGAGCCCTCATGGAGAACCTCTGTTAGGGCGGTGTGGAAAGGAATATGGAGTCAGAGTCCCCTTACAGAGTCCTCATTGGGGCACTGCCTAGTGGACCTGTGAGAAGATGGCCACCATCCCCCAGATCCCAAAATGTTAGATCCACCAAAAGCTTGCACTGCGTGCCTGAAAAAGCTGCAGACATTCAATGCCTGCCCAAGAAATCAGCCAGGAAGGAGGCTGCAAAGCCACAGGGGTGAGCTGCCCAAGACCACGGAGACCCCACCTCTTACATCAGCATGAGTTGGATGTGAGACATGGAGTCAAAAGAGATCATTTTGGAGCTTTAATATTTGACTGTCACTCTGGACTTTGGACTTGCATGGGGCCTGTAGCTTTTTTGTTTTAGTCAATTTCTCCCATTTGGAACATGTGTATGGAGCTAATGCCTGCCTGTACCACCTCCCATTGTATCTAAGAACTAACTAATTTGCTTTTGATTTTACAGGCTCATAGGCAGAAGGGACTTACCTTGTCTCAGATGAGACTTCGGACTGTGGACATTTCAATTAATGCTGAAATGAGTTAAGACTTTGGGTGACTGTTGAGAGGACAGGATTGGTTTTGAAATGTGAGGACAGGCCAGGTGTGATGGCTCACACCTGTAATCTCAGCACTTTGGGTGGCCAGGGCAGGGAGATCACGAGGTCAGGGGATTAAGACTGTCCTGACTAACACGGTGACACTCCGTCTCTACTAAAAGTGCAAAAAATTAGCCAGGCATGGTGGCACGTGCCTGTAGTCCCAGCTACTTGGAAGGCTGAGGCAAGAGAATCACTTGAACCCAGGAGGCGGAGGTTGCAGTGAGCTGAGATCGTGCCATGGCACTCCAGCCTGGTGACAGAGTGAGACTCCGTCTGAAAAAAGAAAAGAAAAGAAAAAAAGAAAAGAGAAAAAGAAATGTGAGGACATGAGATTTCAGAAGATAGGCCAGGGGCAGAATGATATGGTTTGGCTTTGTCCCTACCCAAATCTCACCTTGAATTGTAATTAATCCCCACATGTCAAGGGAGAGGCTAGGTGGAGACAATTGAATCATGGGGGCAGTTTCCCCTATACTGTTCTCATGGCAGTTAATACGTCTCACAAGATCTGATGGTTTTACAAATGGGAGTTCCTCTTCACAAGCTCTCTTGCCTGCTGCCATGTAAAATGCGTCTTTGCTTCTTCTTTGCCTTCCTCCATGACTGTGAGGCTTCTCGAGCCATGCGGGACTGTGAGCCCATTAAACCTTCTACCTTTATAAATTACCCAGTCTCAGGAATGTCTTTGTTAGCAATGTGAGAACAGAATAATACAGGCATCTATGGAAAAATACCATTGATTGAGTGGATTAAAAAACAGACATTTACTTCTCACAGTCCTGGTGACTGGAAAATAAGATCAGTGTGTCACCATGGTAAGTTCCTGGTGAAAGCCCTATTTCAGGTTATAGACAACCATCTTCTCCTGCTATCCTCACATGACAGCAACAGCACAAGAGACATCCCTGAGGTCTTTTTAATAAGGGCACTAATCTCATTCATTAGCCTACTCAACATTCAAAGCCCCCACTTCAAAATAGCCTCACATTGAAGATTCAATTTCAACAATTTTGGTGAGATGCAATAGTCTAGAAATACCATAACACGTGGAAAAATTAAAAATTTATCATTTGTATGGATTAGTTGAATAGTCTTTGGTTGTTCTTCGATAAATAACAGTTCAATCTAATCTGTTTGCTGATATAGCTCAATAAATTGGTAAATGTCAGGCTGAACTCCCAAACCTTCATTATTTAAACAGGCAAGTGGCATCAAATAAAGCACAGTTTGAGGATATTTATTGTAATGAACCTTAGGACAATTTCAAACCACAAGAAGATAGAATATAAATTGACACAGTAGATTATTCAATTTTTAATATTCTTATACCCAATCCAACCTCAACATTGGTATCTCAGTTCCTCAAGAGAGAGTTAGCCTTGATACCATAAAGTATTTTTCTAATGTTAATTATATGTTCAACCCCAAAATAATAATTTCAGCAATTATTTTTCTTTAATGAAATTTTGTCTCCTATATGCGTATTTTGCTTACTTATCGTTGATGCTTTGGTAATTTGAATCACAGAGTTTTGTGTCTTTTGCTAGTTTAGTTTGTGACCATTTGCTAAAGAAAATATTTAAAATTCAAGACAAATTTGAATGTTAGGAGAATGATTATCCTCAAAGAACATTGTTATATGCTTTGATTATTGCATTAAATCTTAACTTACATTAAAGTGACACACTCTGAGACTTTATAAAAGCTCTTGCTTTTACGTAGAGATTTTTAAAGCTTTACTTTATAATCCATTCTTTTTTCCTCAAAAGCAGGTAGTCTAGTGTTGTATTTTCTAATGTGATGGCCACTAGTCATCTCTAGCTATATAAATTTAAGTTTATATTGTTTATAATTAAATAAAATTAAAAATTATATTTTTCAGTAACACTAGAAATATTTTATGTGCTCAATAGCCACATGTAACCTGTGGCTACCATCACAGACAGCACAGAATATCTCCTTTAAGTGTATAAATTTCTACTAGTAAGAGTGCTCTAAGGGACATTTTCTACTTTATCCAAGTCGAGAATAATTAACCAACATATATACATCACAACTTAATTTTGTATATTATTAGTTTTTTAAAAACCTTTGTTAAAATATCTTTCTCACTTTTTATGTATGTATTTCTCTTTGGCTCTCTGGCTACATTGGTTATCTCTCTCTGTTTCTCTCTCTTTCTTTTTTAAACAATGTCCTTCTATGATGGCTTGTGATATTAATCACTGTAATAGTTATAACATTCAATGCAAGTTTTCCTTAATATTTTCTTACTCTATCAATTCTTGTGGAAGCAATATAAAATCTAGAAGAATACTGAGTTTTGTTTAGCTAACATTCTATGATGTAGATAAGAGACCATTATTTATTTTAATAAGTTAAACAATAATAGTGTTAACATAGGTTTTTCATCTCAGTTCCAAGCAAAGGCAAACAAAAATGCTCAATTAAGCTTGGATTAGGTTTACTTGGATGTGTTTCCTACCTCGATCTCTTTTTTTTTTTTTTTTTTTTTTGAGACGGAGTTTCACTCATGTTACCCAGGCTGGAGTGCAATGCTGCGATCTCGGCTCACCGCAACCTCCGCCTCCTGGGTTCAGGCAATTCTCCTGCCTCAGCCTCCTGAGTAGCTGGGATTACAGGCACGCACCACCATGCCCAGCTAATTTTTTTGTATTTTTAGTAGAGACGGGGTTTCACCATGTTGACCAGGATGGTCTCGATCTCTTGACCTCGTGATCCACCCGCCTCGGCCTCCCAAAGTGCTGGGATTACAGGCTTGAGCCACCGCGCCCGGCCTCGATCTCTCTTTATATCTTTTTATTCGCTTGTATTTTTATTTTACTCAAGCCAAAAATGGTAGAGATAAAGCACATGCTGCTAAATTTATTTCTTCATTTGCTGTATTACATTTGATTTTCAGTCATTTGGATTTTGGGGTATCTGGCTTTGGCTTACACTTTAAGATATTCAGATTTATAATAAGTGGTTTATTTTATAAGCAAATATTTATTTAGAGCCTACATGAATGAGTCACTCTGCTGAACAAACTATTCAAAGGAGAGAAAAGTATTTTAGCATCTGAAGAGGGAACATTCAAGGTGTTGGATGTTTTCAGCCCTAATACCCTGAGAAAGAACAAGCCTAGTGATTTGGAAGAACAAAAATCCAGTGTAACCAGAGTAGAGTGAATAAATAGACACATAGCAGAAAACAATTCAAACACGAGCCTATATCATGTAGCGAACTGAAAGAGAAGTGTTGGGACTAAACCCTGTCCAGTAGAGGAGTGGTGAGAACTGACTTCTGTAAATTGATTAATCACATACTTGGTTTGCAATGGACTTCAAGCTTGAAACAGATGGAAGGAGGAGGAGAAAATGGGACTCTTGTATGTATTTAGAGAAGGTCGGTTAGGAGCTTGACTAGAAAATTTGTGATACAGACAATGCAAAGAGGACAGATTCTGGATACTCTTTGAAAGTGGAACCATCAGAATTTTCTCATGGATAGCAAATGCAAAGTAAAAGAGGACAAAGAGAAAAGATATTTCTAAGCCGTGACCTGGGCATCTAGATTGAAGGATCAACCATTAAATGAGATGAGGAAGAGTAAATGAAGTAGCTCTCCCCCTTCCCCAAAAGAGTGGACCAAAAGTAAGGAAAGTTGTTAATTTCAGCAAATAAAGACATTGAATACCATGAAGTTAGTTGAAATCACTGAAAAAGAAAATATAGAGAAATATGTCCTCCAAATTTAAAAAGAAAATATAGAGAAATATGCCCCCCCAAATAGAACTTGAGGCATTCATCTATTATAAAGCCTTAAATATGAGGAAGAACCAGTAAAGAATTCTGTGAACGTACAGGGAGACAATCCAGTGAAAACAGGAAAAACTGGAAAGTGTTTCAAGAAATAGAGAATAATTACTTGGGTCAAAGGACTGCTAACTGTCAAGAAAGATGAATATGAATTTATCAAAGAATATGGGAAATTCTAATAAAGGCACGGATACAAAAGACTAATCAAGGAGTATATAAAGGAAAATGGGAAGGGAGGATTTGAAGAGAGTGTGTAGGAAACCCCGTTAAGAATTTTTGCCACATAAGTGAAAATACAGATTTCTAGAAAAATAAGTGGAAATAAAACAGATTTTTGTTTGTTTATCTGTTTGTTTGTTTTTTGAGATGGAATCTCACTCTATTGCCCAGGCTGGAGTGCAGTGGCACGATCTCCGCTCCCTGCAACCTCCACCTCCTGGGTTCAAGTGGTTCTCCTGCCTCAGCCTCCCTAGTAGCTGGGATTGCAGACATGCACCACTACACCCAGCTAATTTTTGTATTATTAGTAGAGACGGGATTTCATCACGTTGGCCAGGCAGGTCTCAAACTCTTAACCCCAAGTGATCCACCCACCTTGGCCTCCCACATTGATGGGGTTATAGGCAAGAGCCACTGTGTCCAGCCAAGGCATTTTTGTAATGGGAGAAAGAATGTGATATTAGTATGTTGTTGGGAATGAGAAATGAGCCAATAGAGAAAAGTTGATGACGCAAGAAAGAAAAGTAAGAATGGAGAATGTGATGAAAACGAAAGAAAACAAAATGGAATTTGGGCCCAGAGAGGAAAAAAACAAAGAGTTTATCCTTCCTAGCAGGAAGACAAAAAGAACATACAGTGCCTATGTGGAGAGATGGTCCCAAATCAAAGGAATCCCTAAAAGCTCTCTTCTGGTTTGTCCTCTCCTCTGAGTCATCAGTAAAACTAGATCATTGACTGATCAGAATTTATTATAGATACAAGGAGCAAAAAAAAAAAATGTATAAAATGGTTTTCTAGGAAAGAGGAAAAGTAAACTGTTAGGCACTTAGGGGTATGTATGAGATTGATGGTCATAACAAAATTGAAAACTACTAGTAAGAATGATATGTTTGCTCCTCACACTCAGCTGAAACAATGTGGGCTTGAATTAGGTAAATGATTATATTTAAACATGATTTGTGTGTTTATATTTTTTAAGCTATAAAAAAGTAAGAGAGGGGCAAAGGAATTGAAGATGCATTTAGAGAGCGTTTATACAATTTAAGCAATGAGGAAAGAGGATCTGAAAAATTTGTGGGATAACAATAAAGTAAATGAATTATAGATGAGGATGGGATGTAATGATTTGTATGATAGGGAGTAAATGAGAAAAACAGGTTGTGAATGGGCATTAGACTGAGTGTGATGCCTGAAACAGATTTTGGACAATCTAAGATTTTGGAATTCAAAATCGTTATACAAGAGTCAGTGACTGGTGCTACATGGAAAAGAGCATTGGAGGAGAGAGATTTAATGAATGCAGAAACCCTTCATAGCAGGCAGGGTGTGGAAAGCTGATTTTTCTAGATATTAAAATTAAGCCAAACTGAGATAGCAGTTGTGTTGAAGACAGAGTGAAACAGAGGCTAAGCTGTATGAAAACTGTATGATGTGACTAGCAACCAGCAGATGCCTACAGCACAGAGGGGTATGAAGCAGCATAGACCAATGACACGCAATTCAGAGATCAGGGCTTTTTAAGTAGAAAGCAGGCATGGCGTTGAGGAAGAGACACCTATACAGTATTGTAAATATGATCGTGTGATCATGGGTGTAAAAATGTACATACTGTTTTAAAATCAAATAAAGTATATGGTATCTTGGAGAATTCACGAATGCTTGCTTTCCTCATCTTTTCTTTTCTCATCTTTTCTTCCTAAGTGCTTTCATCTCTTGGACCTCATTCCACCTGCAGTGTGAAATTGTCTGGGACTAGTGTGAGCTCTATCACTGCATACTTGATTGCCTGGCCTTGTTCTCAGGCTACTTTCTGAACTGCCTGTATTGTTTCCCAGTAACCCTTCTACCCGCTATGCAGAAGTTAAAGGCACATTTGATAGCTCTCAATATGTATGTCTTTTGTGCAGCTTCATGGTGTGAAAGTCCATTGCTCTTAATAGTTTTACTTCCCAGGGTAGTTCTACTTTTTTCTCCTTCAAATACATTGACCCCCTAGTCTTTCAAGCATAAAGAGCCAAAGATAATATACCAGCTATAAATATACTCAGACAAGCCAGGCTGCTTATTTTCAGACTGAACATGCTGTTCTATTTCTACTACCTCTTATTAGAAAAAAAAAAATGTGATGTAGGTCATTCTTCATTCACAATTGAATTGGAAGAATTAGAAATGCTTCAAAGTAAACTTGAGGGGGTGACTTTAAAAATCCAACCTAAGATAATTCTCATGAATTTAAGATCTTTTAAAATGTTTGAGCTTGTTTATTAAAAATAAACCACGTGATACAATTAGTCTCAGCTTAAACCCACTGAGGAATGTTCTCAATTTGATTGAGATATATTACAATAACTGAGGTTTGGGTTACTGGATGGGACAAAATGAAGTGTAATAAACTATGGTCAGTGGAATTAACTTTTTTTTTTTTTTTGAGATTTAGTCTCACATTGTCACTAGGCTGGAGTGAAGCGGTGCCATCTCAGCTCACTGCAACCTCAGCCTCCTGGGTTCAAGCCACTCTGCTGCCTCCGCCTCTCAAGTAGCTGGGATTACAGTCATGTGCCACCATGCCCAGCTAATTTTTTGTATTTTAGTAGAGACGGGGTTTCATCATGTTGATCAGGCTGGTCTCGACTCCTGACCTTGTTATTCATCCACCTAGGCCTCCAAAAGTGCTGGGATTACAGACGTGAGCCACCGTGACTGGCAAGGAAGGAATTAACTATTTTATGCAATTTAATGTTTGATTATCAGGGAACTCTGTAACAGGAATATTTTTGAATCACTTTGGACATGCTGTGCTACACCCATCCCAGCTTTAGAGTGGCCAAATTTGTATGTGCTCTGCCCGGCATCCTCCATAATGACCAGTTTCACACTAGCATCAGCCAACAGTCTCTTGTTTCAGACTTCCACTACACTAGTATTGCCCTGTTGCTGCTAAGGCAGAAGATACCAAGAAACACACTGGGTACCCACATATGACCAGCCCAGAAGTATAGAGAATTAACACCCCTAGGGTAAAGTGGCTGAGAAACTGCTAATAATGAGGTGTGAGAGCCAGGCTCACTGCAACCCCTGCCTCCCAGGCTCAAGTGATTCTCCTGCCTCAGCCTCCCAAGTAGCTGGGACTACAGGCACGTGCCACCAGACCCAGCTAATTTTTGTATTTTTAGTAGAGACAGGGTTTCATCATGCTGGCCAGGATGGTCCCAATCTTTTGACTTTGTGATCCACCTGTCTCAGCCTCCCAAAGTGCTGGGACCACAGGCATGAGCCACCATGCCGGGCTGTTCCATCCTTTCTTATTACTAAATAGAATTTCCACTGTACTGAAAGATGCTGTAGAGACCTTTCCCAGACAAGGCACGAACAGCACCCTCAGAAACTGCTCTCACCTCTTCTGTCTGCCAGCTCAATGGTTAAAACCACATCACAGCATATACTATCTGTTGACGTTCTGGCACTGAAGTTTGGAAATAGTCCATACGTTGATGGAGTCACAAGAATTGGCTTTTAGATACTGGTAAGAGCCAGAGGATTCTCTCTGAAACTGGATTTTAAGGATGTTTTATCAAGCAGGCTGTTGGAACTAGAAAAATGATTTTCTTAGCACATGGGACAAAATATCCCAGCCAGGACCACAGGCAATGGGAAAAGTCACTGCTGGGTTGGTCCCTAAAAACCTGAAAAAAGTGATGGCCAATAATTAATAAAGTGGGAATTCCTACATTTGCTCTGGCAGACGGTAAAGAAAGGGATACAGAGGCCAAGGAGAAGTGTTCAGGATTACTAATACGTAAGGCCAGAAGACCCACCAGAGAATACTCCCTAGAACAGCTCAAAGACACATTATTAGGAAGGTATTGATGAGAGCGACACCTGTTTCATGAAGAAGTTCAGTAGTGGTTCTCCTCTGCAGAGCAGGGGTGATGGTGGGAAAAACAGCCACACAATCAGATCAGGGCTCGTTAATATCCATGGGAATGATAAGCCCCAGAGTACTAGAGGCCAGATGGCAGTGCTTAACCAGAAGAAACCAGGAAGCTTTAATTAGCATAAAGACTAGCAGGGTTGAAGGGGAGCTGGGCAGCTTTGATCCTCACTGAGTTTGGTGAGAATGAACAGAGCATGATGTTCCATGTATAAAATATGCAACCAACAAGGGTGTCGTTTGACATATATACCCCAAAAAGACGAAAATAGATGAGGAAGAAGCAGAAGGTGGTTGTTCCCATAAAGAGTTATGTTCCCTGGCCTATTTCCCAGACATGAGCCAATCTCACAATCCAGAAAAATTTGTCTAAAGAGCCCTTTCTAGGATGGGTTCCTATAACATTGTGCAAATTCATACTGTCATCATTATTCTAGTCTTTGCCCATGGAGATCTATAAACCATTTACTCAAGTGATTTTACACCGTACAGAGTCTCTAAGCTGGCGATGATACCAGGAGACTCAAAGAATCACTATGAGCCCTTTATAGAGTCGAGGTTTTCATGAGCCAGGTAATAAAGTGCTGCCAACTTCCAGATCCCAGAGGAACCAGGGGGTGAGAATGGAAACACTGAGGTCATTTCTCAGGTTTCCGAATGCATACTTCCATTTGTAGTCTTGGCAGTTGGAAAAAAAACAAAAACCCTCTGGTTCTTCCCCTTTAAGGGAAGTGCTCTCACAGTGAAGAAGCCCAAATGCAACATTCTAAAACTGTCCCCTTCTCTAGTCCAGGTGCTATATTAAAAACCAATATTGTATCCAAGGGAAACCGCAAAGATCAGTAACACTGAAGGCCTACAGTAATCACTGGGGATACTTCCTATCATATATCCATCTAATTCACAAGATTGGTCTGCATGCACGCTGAATGGATCTTGGAGAAGAACTGCAGATTACAGCAGACTTCACAAGCAGAACTGGTTGCAGTTGCTGTGCCTAGAGTGCTATTATTTCTGAAGCATGTTCATAAATCCTTGGGTACGTAACATGCAAGCATTGATGTCATGAATACATTATTTTCTATTCTCATGAGAAAAGTGGATCAGAGACAGTTTACATTTACATGAGATGCACAAAAATCTTCATTTACAGTTTTGTTTTAGAGCTATGTAATATATCTTGCCATCTGTCACAACATAATCCAAAGCTATCTGGATGGCTTGCACATCTCCCAGAACATCACCTTGTTTTACTGTATCAATGACCTCATGCTATTGAACAGAATGAATATGAGGTTGCTCCTACCTTGGAGAACTTCACAAGGCAACTGGACTTCAGAGGTGGGAGATAAACCCTCTGAAAATTCAGAGAATCACCTGTTCAGTGATATTTCTAAGGATGAAGTGAACAAGTGCTTGCTGGTAAATCTGGAAAGCCATTTATTCAAGGATCTCTCATGTTTTTGTACTTCTTGCCTACAGAGACTCTGACAGCCTTTGTTACAGACTAGTTTTTCAATACTGTTTGTATGCAAAATAGCCTTGGAATATAGAAAGAGTATTTCCCTTCAACAGAAAAACGCAGGCTTGTTTACTGCTCAGCATAAGAAAAGTAATGTCTCCATCAAGAACAAAGGACTGCACTGTTGTAAAAGGTTTGAGTGCTTAAGGTCAAAGGTTCCTCTGCTGTGGTACAAACTCACTGCCTGCACAGAATCCACCTATGTTTTTATGTGTTATCCGTAGGACACATAGTCTGCTTTCTCTGTCATGAGTATCAATATCCTGTATATATGACCCTGGAGTCTCATGTCATCTGCCAGAATCCATGCAAGTGTGGCAGCGTAGCATTTTTTTATTTTTCACCTTGCAAAGTAAGATACAATTTCAGACCTTTCACAGGTTCCCGAAAGATTTGGTGAGGAGGATGAGATGTTGTCAAAGACTAGGCTCTGGAAAAGGAAGGACAAGAACCTTGTGGATGAATGTATGAAATACGGGATGGGCACAGTGGCTCATGCTGGTAATCCCAGCACTTTGGGAGATGAGGCAGGAAGATGGCTTAAACCCAGGAGTTGGAGATCAGCTTGGGCAACAAAGCAAGACTCTGTCTCTACACAAAATAGAAAACATTAGTCAGGCATGGTGGAGAGTGTTCGTAGTCCCAGCTACTTGAGACGCTTTGGTAGGATGATGGCTGGAACCCAGGGTGTTAGGCTGCAGTGATCCATGATTGGGCCACTGCACTTCATTTTGGATGACCTTCTTTCCAAAAAAGGCATAAAATATGATATTGTGACATACAAAGAAGAATCCCTGGAATCTGGTAGCAAACGTCTTCACCTAGTGGTAGGAGAGGGAAAGGTGTAACAGTCCGTCTCTATTCTGACAGTTGCTGAATGCTTTGAGGCTGAGTGGCTAGAAGTAGGATTGAAACAAGGCACACTCCTAGTGCTTTGCCTGTTGCTCACTCTCTTCTTATGAGAAAAATGGACGTTATTAGGTATATAGAGCCGCAATACCTATAGCCCAGTCAAAAGAAAATATGGCTGGATCAAATGAATTCAATGGCTTTAGCATTAAAGATATAGAACCTTCTTTATGTATACACCATCTTGATTTCTGGACTGTGTGTGTGTGTGTGTGTGTGTGTGTGTGTGTGTGTGTGTGTGTGAATGTACCAGTCAATTGATAACTAATTAGGCCGATGGAAGCTCAAGCCAAATTCATACAATCCATGCAAGCTGTCTCATAACATGTGTAAATAAAGCTAGTATCAACTGGGCTTTAAACACCAAGTTATGATAAATCTGCAGTACTGACTTAACCTATGCACTCTATGTTTACTACCCTCAACCAGCTCAACCAATCCTATAAACCATTAGGCTCTATCTTAGAATGTCAAGTAACTTTCTTCTCATGTATCTGTATTGGCCTTTTTACCTGGTTCAAGGCATTCATCCAGGTAAAGCAGGAGATATTAATTATTACATAGACCCCCCTCCCCCTTCATTTACCTGCAAAAAGCACCTGTGGGCTATCCCATCACCCATAACAAACATGGACAATTAAGTTCAGGCTGACCTGAAAGTCTCCTATAGCCAAGCTTGTGTCACTGATCACTGTAGTCAAAATTGGGAACCATATTTATACTTTTATCAAATTTAATGACTCCCATTGGAGGGAAAACTGCCCAAAGGATGTGCATAACTCATGAGTCATTTATTCCTCCAGGGATCTTATCCAAGTAGTCAAGTATAGCCTTATTTTGGAAAGACCTTCAAAATCCACTCCATAAATATTCAAGCTTCCCAAGGAGAGGGATTTGTATCTTTCTAACCATGGATGTTTTCAAGTATCCAGGACCATGTCTACTAAATATTAGTCTTAAACAAGTATTTGCTAAATAATTGTATGCAACTGTAATCATTGTTCTCTAAAAGTACCTGGAGGATATTTTCTTAAATGGTAATTAAATGGGGCTGGCTTGATGTTTTATCCAGTTACAGGGAAAGAATGCATTCAACCCTCAGAATTTATTTGAATGGATAAGAGAGAAAAATGAAATATCTTGCTGATTATACTTCATGAATTTGACTTAAACATCTGCAGTTATAACAGTTATCATAAACCAAAACATTTACTAAGTATCCAGAATGTGCAATCACTTGATTAGTTACTGGAAAACAAATAAGTATCATAGCTGAAAATGGCTGCAAAACTTTATTGAAGGAAGGTAGTACCAAGGGCTAGATTGAGGAAAGAAAAATTTAAAAGAAAGTGTAATGAAAATTGAATGGAGCATAATAGAGATTAAAAAATTCTTAAGAGGTAACAGTATAAATGAGAAAACACAGCTGGGCATGGTGACTCACGCCTGTAATCCCAGCACTTTGGGAGGCTGAGGCAGGCAGATTATCTGAGGTTGAGAGCTCAAGACCAGCCTGACCAAAATGGTGAAACCCCGTCTCTACTAAAAATACCAAAAATTAGCTGGGCCTGGTGGCGGAAACCTGTAATTCCAGCTACTCGGGAGGCTGAGGCAGGAAAAGTGCTTGAACCGGGAGGCAGAGGTTGCAGTGAGCTGAGATTGCACCATTGCATTCCAGCCTGGGCAACAGGAGTGCAATTCTGTCTCGTAAATAATAAATAAATAAATGAAATGAAATTTTTAAAAATGAGAAAAACACTTCAAGAAAAATATTGTTAAGACAATGACGGTGATACGTGTAATTGAAAAAAAGTTAAAATTACTAAATTCAAGCTCAGAAAGGAAGCAGGAAATGCAATTTTCTCTGAAACATTAGTTTGCTACCATGCCTAAATGGACACTGAGCTGAGTGTATGTCAATGATTAGGAAAAACACATAATGTAATATTTTCTTCCTCTTCTTATGTGATAAATATTTAAAAACAAACAGCAAACTATGATGGGTGACATATTAACTGGCTACAGTAAAAAGCACTATAAACTTTGTGGTTCATACAAGAAAAATGTATTATCTCAGCCTTATGGATGCTAGAAGTCCTAAATCAAGGTGTTAGCAGGGGTGGCTCTCTGAGGGCTTTGAAGGGAGAATGTGTTCTCTGCTCTCACTTAGGTTTCTAGATGATTAGTTTCTTCCCATACCTTTTCCTATCACCTTCATTGTGTGGCCAAATTCCCTCTTTTATCTACACCACACATCTGCAATCATCTTTTCTTCGACAAACTTGACAAAAACAAGCAATGGGGAAAGGATTCCCTGTTTAATAAATGATGTTGGGAAAATTGGCTAGCAATGTGCAGAAAGCAGGAACTGGACCCCTTCCTGACACCTTACACTAAAATTAACTCCAGATGGATTAAAAATCTAAATGTAAGACCTAATACCATAAAAACCCTTGAAGAAAACCTAGGCAAAACCATTCAGGACATAGCCATAGGGAAGGACTTCATGGCTAAAACACCAAAACCAATGGCAACAAAAGCCAAAATAGACAAACGGGATCTAATTAAACTCCAGAGCTTCTGTACAGCAAAAGAAACAATCATTAGAGTGAATCAGCAACCAACAGAATGGGAAAAAATTTTTGCAATCTACCCATCTGACAAAGAGCTAATATTCAGAATCTACAAAGAACTAAAAGAGATTTACAAGAAAAATAAAAACATTCAAAAGTGGGTGAAGGATATGAACAGACACTTTACAAAAGAAGACATATATGAGGCCAAAAAACACATGAAAAAATGCTCATCATCACTGGTCATTAGAGAAATGCAAATCAAAACCACATTGAGATATCATCTCTTGCCAGTTAGAATGGTGATCATTAAAAAATCTGGAGACAACAGATGCTGGAGAAGATGTGGAGAAATAGAAACACTTTTACACTGTTGGTAGAAGTGCAAATTAGTTCAACCATTGTGGAAGACAGTGAGGTGATTCCTCAAGGACCTAGAAATAGAAATTCCATTTGACCCAGCAATCCCATTACTGAGCATATATCAAAAGAATTATAAATTGTTGCATTATAAAGACACATGCACATGCATGTGCATTGCAGCTCTGTTTGTATTGTAAACAGTGCCGTAAATGCACTGTTTACAATACCTCACTGTCTTCCACAATGGTTGCACTAATCCGTTGTAACCTGGAACCAATCCAAATATCCATCAACGATAGACTGGATAAAGAAAATTTGGCACATATACACTATGGAATACTATGCAGCCCTAAAAAATAATGAGTTTGTCTTCTTTGTAGGGACATGGATGAATCTGGAAACCATCATTCTCAGCAAACTGACACAAGAGCAGACAACCAAACACTGCATGTTCTCACCCACAGGCAGGTGTCGAACAATTAGAACACATGGACAAGCATCACACACTGCGGTCAGTTGGGGGGCGTAGGGGAGGGGCATTGGTGTGGGGGAGGATGGGCGGGATAACGAGGGGAGAAATGCCAGATAGAGGAGATGGAGGGATGAAGGCAGCAAACTACCTTGCCACATATGTACCTATGCAGCAATACTGAATGATTTGCACATGTACACCAGAACCTAAAGTACAATAAAAAAAGAAATGCATAATAATAGATTAGCCTTCCCCGTAACTACCACATATTTACTAAATTCATCTATAAGTAAAACTATTTCCAAATAAAGTCATATTTTGAGATACTGAGGATTAGGACTTCAACATATGAGTTTTTGAGAAACATAATTCAACCCATAATAGATAGATTCGATATTCTAGAGTTCATAAAAAAAGTCTGAATTTATAATATGAGGTAAAACTTGCAAATAGAAATAGCTACTAAATATATCAATAACGTTACATGGTCTCCAATTTAGTTGTCAAAATCCTTTGAAGATATGACTGGACTTACATCATAGTCAATTATGAACACAAGTTTTTAGTTTAAGAGTATACATTTTTCATCAGATGAATAAGATTTCATATTCCTGTCTGCAAATTAAAAGCTTTTTAAATTAAAAAATGAAGTGATGTGATATTAATAAAACACTTATTGCTGTTGTTAATTTTGGTGCAGTGTTGAAACAATTGTTATTACTTTTCTTTTTCCAAAATAGAAAATGTGAATCACAATTCACTCTCCATGCATTCCTAATATTTATAGTCTTGGTGATGATTTTTTTAAGTGTACGTTTTATTAGTTATCATATGTTACGTTAGTTTCCTAGAGATGCTGTAGCAAAGTACTAGAAAATGGGTTACTTTTTACTACAAAATGGGTTACCTTAACATATAGTACATGTTAAGGTAGCTAAGACATACCTGGTTTCAATTTATATTCCCAATAGAGGTCTGTTAATAGACTCCTATTAAAAAGTCTGTATTTTCCGCTGGGCGTGGTGGCTCACGCCTGTAATTCTAGCACTTTGGGAGGCCAAGGTGGGTGGATCACCTGCGGTCAGGAGTTCAAGACCAGCCTGGCCATCATGGTGAAACCCCACCTTAAAAAAAAAAAAAGTAAAAAATTAAAAAATAAAAAAAAATCTGTATTTTCAAACTTAATACCTCTTGACATATTTAAAACACTTACATAAAGATGCCCATAAAAAAAAGAAAGAAAATGGGTTACTTAATAGAAAGGAGGTTTATTCTTTCACAATTCTGAAAGCCAGAAGCCCAGAATCAAAGTGGCATCACGCCATACTCCCTTCTCAAGACTTGAGGGGAAAATCTTTCCTTGCCTCTTCCGGCTTCTGGTAGCTCCTGATATTCCTTGTCATGTGGCAACATAACTCCACCTCTTTCTTCATATGCCATTCATCTCTGTGTTCCTCCCTGTGTCCTCTACCCTAATACTAATCTCATCAGGAAATACTATATTCTAAATGAAGTTATATTTTGAAATTTTGATAGATGAATTTGGGGAACATTATCCCACCCATAAAAGTCTACCATCTGGTTCCCCCAAGTTTATGACCATTCCACATGCAAAGTATATTCATCCTATCCCCAAACCTCTGAGAGTCTTAATTCAATCTTGTTTTTGCTCTAAACTCAAAATCTCATCTCAGTAACATTAGCTCAAAAAGTTATAAATTTCATTATCTAAATCAAGGATGGATGAGACTCTGAGTATGATCCATCCAAAGACAAATGTCCCCCCATTTTTTACATGGAAACTAGAAAACAAGTTATCCACTTCCCAAATACAGGGAAGAGACAGAGTTGGAATAGACCCATCCATTCTGAAAGACAGAGAGCAGAATGAATAAAGAAGTTATTGGGCCAAAGCAAGTTCAAATCCCAACAGGTTCTGAGGCCCCTGAAAATCAACTGCAGTAGCTTGAAGTTCTTCCATCTGGCCCCTGAGGCAATGCCACCCTGTAGTCCTATGGATTGAATGGCCACCTGACAATCTCTGAGCTGCCCTCAGGGCCATGCTTTCTTCTTTAATGATAAGGTATGTTTGCAGCTGAGTAGCTCCATCAGTTCATTTTCTGGCTGTAGAATTTTAGCAAAAGTACTTTAAGATAAGTACTTTGTACTTCCTTCAGGAGGCCCATAACATCCAGTTGTCTCTCTTTGTTGTTAGCAGCCAGTTATGTGCACTGTCTAAAATTACTTAATTAATTAGTCATTTCAAAATGGTGTTCAGGCTGGATGTGGTGGCTCATGCCTGCAATCCCAGCACTTTGGGAGGCCAAGGCAGGAGGATCATCTGAGGTTAGGAGTTCAAGACCAGCCTGGTCAACAGGGTGAAACCCCATCTCTATGAAAAAAAAAAATGCCCAGCGTGGTGGCAGGTGCCTGTAATTTCAGCTCTTCAAGAGGTTGAGGCGGGAGAATTGCTTGAACCTGGGAGGTGGAGGTTTGCAGTGAGACGAGATTGCACCACTACACTCCAGCCTGGGCAACAAGAGAGAAACTCCATCTCAAAAAAACAAAAACAAAAACAAAAACAAAATGATGTTCCAAGTCTGTTGTTCTTTATTTATTGTCCAGTATACTTCCCATAGTCAACTATTTTGTCATCACAGTTGATTAAAAAATTATGAAATAACTAACTTCTTCAAGCAAGATAATCTACACATTCTTGGCTGATTACCTATCATTAAGTTCTTAAATTAGCTGCTACGTGATGCCAGCTAATCTCTTGTAAAAGGCTGGCTCTGTCGTTGCAAATGGTCCTTCTAAAATATCAGAGACACCGCTCAAGATCCCTTAGCAACAGAGAACTGCAGATACCCCATGGAAGATGTAAACTGGGAAACAGGATTTCAAAAAATTATTTACGCTATCAGTTCTTAATGAGATTCTTCCACAATTTTTTATAAAACAAATATATGTCTTTTTCACCTTTGGACAATGTAATAAACAACTCCACTGTGAACTAGTTTCTCAGTATTTATTTATCTATTTATTTATTTATGTTCTACAATATACACTCTCTATATTCATGATGAAAGTACTGAGAAAAATGATCTAATATATATTATTAGCTATTAGGGAAACTAAGCCAACAGTTTATAAATAATGGGAATGACAGATACTAATATGAGATAAGGCAGTAGGTGGCTTCCATGGGGACTAATACTGTTAACACAATAGAGAATCATTACTACTATGAAATAGGGTTGATATGCTCTGTGATATACAGAATTGAAAGGAATAATATGTCTATGAACAAAATAAATGCCACTTTTTGTTGTATGTGAGATGCTTATAGTTAAAATCTAGAAAAGAATATTTTCTCCTTTTCTATCTGAAAAATATCACGGTAAGGGGGTGGATCTGAGAGGAATTTTGAGGTTGTTATTTGCTTTATGCAACTTCCAAATGGCAAAAAAGTAAATATACTACTCTGCTCCTTACACAATATTGAGTGTGAGATGGCTAGACACATAATCCCGTAAATTGAAATAGTGAGAAAGTGGTGAAAACATGCTGTGAACAGAAAGGAGGCAGTTCATTTGCCCACAGAAATGGTAACATGATGTTTCCATTTTCATTTAATGGGAGACCTTTTTATTCCGTGCTCAGATGTTACTTTGGGGATATATTTTCACTGACCAAAAAAAAAAAAAAAAAAAAAAAAAAAAGAAAGAAAAAGAGAGAGAGAGAGAGAAGAGGGAAAACAAGACTATTAACACAATGTAGCCAAAAAGATGAGAACTGTACAGCAAAAAGGAACAAGCAGAGAATGAGCAGATTGCATGAAAATGCTGTAGGGCCTTAGAGAAACAGATATAAGAATAAGTAATAATCCAACATGAAGAAAAATACAGCAGTAGGGATTTTCACCAGGAACACATGACTATTGAAACAAATTAAAAAAAAAATTTTTTTAACATAGCTTGTGAATAAAAATAAATTCATGAACAGAGATTAAAATGTAGAAAATCACCTGTAAAAGAGAAATCTCTGAGCAAATTGGTATCAGACAAAACTGTCATCAAAAAGAAGAAATCTAAACCAGAATCCAAGAAATACTCTCCTTGAAACTATTGTAGGTCTATTTTCGCTAGCTCCTTAATAAGATGTAATTGGGGAAGAGATAAAGCCTTCTGAGATAATACCACACATATTTTATAACTTATTGTTGTGTTTAGGTGGATTTTATTATAAAACCTCCACTTCATTTTGTGAATTTGTAACATGGACACATTATCTTAGTGTACTTATAAGGAAATGAGTTAAAGAGATCTTCCATACACTTTAGGAATTGTGTTGGATTGGTGTTCTGGACTGAATGAATCACAACTGGCATAATGCATTCACAATCCTGGTAAGCAGAGCTGGTAAAACCAAGGCAAGCTACAATCTTTAGAGAATAATGCCCCAGCCATGTTAATTTCTGCTGGGAGGATGATACATTTATAATAGTACAAATTGAATGGTTAAATAACTTTCACAAATACTGTGTTAAAACTGTAATACTTATAATAAAACAATTATTTTTGTTGCATGTCATTTCCAACATTTTAAGCATTTTACCTTATCTGCTTTAATCACTAAGATATCCTGATGAGATAAATGATATAATTACCTATTTTAGTGATGAGAATGCCAAACCACAGAAAGTTTAAGAAACTTGGACAAAGTCACAATCTGAGAAATTGAAAAGTAACCTTTAAAACTGAATCTGACACCAGTGCCTGTACTTTTAATTCTGCATTACAGTAAGTATCGATAATAGAATAGATATTGGAAAATATTTTTAACAAGTAAAACACAATTTTTATCCTACGTTTAAAAATGAATAAAATGTTAAGTAGAAAATACATTTGTAAATATATACACATAGGTATGTGTACATTACACACACATTTTTTCTTTCTTATTCAAATCCGGAGTTGGGCCTGGCTAACAATATTTTATTGATAACTAAACTAAAAATTGAAAACCTTATACAAGACCACAGAGCTGGAAACTCTTGACTGTAGAACACTGTGAATGAGAACTTCAACTTTATGGATCTGTTTCTGAAACTGAATTCTATTATGAATAATGTTTGCATCAAATGCAACATAATCAGAATACATAAAAAGAAAATGTCATTTATTTTCCATTATTGCTTGCTTCATTGTGAGAAATTTGGATCTATTTAGAAGTATGGCATAATTTGTAAGAACAAATGCATAGGGTTCTAAACTAGTAAAATCAAAATTATCAAATGGCATTTATTTATGTATTTATCCTTTATTGAACACCCTTTCTAAATGGCAGGAACTGTGCTAAGTGTTAGGAATTCTTAAATGGAAAAGGAGAATTCTCTGCCTTAAATAAACCAATGGGAAAGACTGCAATTGGACTTAATGAGCGTCTACCACATGAAAGGGCACAATATAAACCAGTACTCAGAAAAGACATCCATACTGGGTTTACTATAAGAATCTGAGGGCAAGTTTGCATTTGTTAAAAAGAAAAGAAAAGTAAAATTTACTTGACATAAAATTAACAATATTAAAATAAATAATTAATTCAATAGAATTTAGTACATTCCCAGTGTTATACAACCACAGCCTCTATTTAGTTCCAAAGTATTTTCATCACTCAAAAGTAAAATCCCACACTCATTAAGCAGTTTCTTCCCAGTCCCTCCTCCCCTATATTTCCTGGAAACCACCAATCAGCATTTTGTCTTCATGACCAGAACTTTGCATTTTGATTCTGCAGATGTGTTTCAGTTTTTAAGTGTTTCCTGAGAGGATTTGGTCAGATTCATAGGAAATACTGTAGCACATCTACTAGGGGTCAGAACTGCCTACTTTGCAGACCAGTGAATAGAATATTTTAAAACATTAAACATACTCCTGATTTTTTGAAGCATTAAACAAACCATTATTTGGATATTTAATATATTTTGAGGTTGACCAATTGTTTTCATTGCATGTAGTCCACTATGACATATTATTCCAATAACTAAGCTGTCATCTGCAATGTGAAATTATAGATTTCTAACACTATCTTTATATGCTTAAAGTAAGGAGTAAAGTATCACTACTCCTTCCTATTTTTGGGGTGCTGAAAATCTCTAGTATACACATTGTGTCTTTTCTGGTTTCTAACAAATTTCCACAACACTTTTTCTTTAAATACTTTTGCCTAAGCTAGTGAGCTTAAGTGATAAAACAGAATAGTTTATTGTTATCCATTAATCTACTATCATAATACTTGATTGCATTTTCTAAATGTAATTTTCTCATAATTATGACAGTAAATCTTTATAAAATACACTAGGGTCCTTAAGCCTATTGAATGAAATGTTTACTAAAGGCATATGCTATATGTTTTATTTTCATCTTTCTCATTGTATGTGTGCAGGAGTGATCCGTTTTTCCTTCAAAATAATTTATAAAATGTTTTCTATATGTGAGTTAAGCATATCATCTTTCAAATTTTATTTTCAGGTTGATTTTTCCTGGATTTTTTGGTCCTTACAATCATTTTTTAAAACAATTTATGGGTCACTTGTCAAACTAATTCAACAACTGATCACAAATATTGCATTGACCAATATTTTTGACAAATACTATAATATGTAAATGGAGTTACATAAAGAGGAAATAAATGCTTCCCCAAAGTATAATCTTTTCATAGAAACATTTTATAATAATTTCATTAGCAGATATGATGGATAAACCACAGTTTAAATTCCAGAAACTTAGTTTTCCTAGTGTACGTCTGTACAGTTCCTTCATAGTGAACACGCAGTTTAAATGCATGTTGTATTTGTCAAATTTTTAAATTTCTGTCTCATGTCTTTTTGTGAATTACAGTGCAAGTAACTGGCAACTGACTTCATTTAATTCTTTGTTTTGCTTGATAAAAGCTCTCACTCTAAACTATTGTTATTCTGTAGGCAATCACTTAATTACAGAAAACATCTTATGGTAGGAGACATTTAATTAACTAGCCAACATGATGAACCTTGCAAACTATGGAGAGAGAGAGACGGGTGAATGATTAGCATTCATAGCATCAGCAATGTGTCTTCCAGACTTCAAGCTAGTGATATCAGATAATATGATAGTCCTAGGTCAATTCATGCTGGAAAATGGAATTGAACCCTTGAGATTTAAAGGAAGATTTTTAGGTTTATTTGAGAGAATTAATTTGTAATCCATTTTAATATGGATAATTTATTCAGTGAACAGAAACGCAAATGCTTGGGATCTACATGAACTAATGAAAACTAAAGACAGCAAGATGACTACCAAGGGGAAGGTATAACTGAAGTAGGCAACCGTTAGGAAAGAATCACACTTTGAGGATAACAAGAATCCACATAAGCTCGATTAGCTGTCCACTGGAAACCTCTCAAGCAGTGAGACCCTTAAATGTAATTTGGGCTCAAGTTACTGATAAGATCGAGGTCCTCTTTCTTCTGAAAGCATTCAGACTACAAAACTACGTACAGCTTAAGCTCTATAATTGTGCCATATTATGAATGTGCTGACACGAGGACGTATGGTAATTAAACAGCAAGGACAACTGGAAGGGCAACAGTCATTATGGAAACTACAAAAGAAAGGACTAAAACTGACGATATGTCCTAGTGCCCCCAGTTGACCTGTTAAAGGAAGCAAGACGCTCAGTATGGACAGACAGGAGCATTCAAGTTGCTAGAGAAAACAGGTAGTCTGTAACAAAGAAAGGAGTTCATTAAATTAAATAAAATATTATTTAGACATTTTAAATATATGTTCTTAGAAATAGAAAAAAGTTTGGTGGATAGTTCCAATTTCTTGGAGCACTCAATCGTGTACCGGCAAAAAAGTGTTTTTAACTACCTTATAAATTGCTCTAAAATGTGTGCATTTTTACCATAATAAATCCTGCATGCTTTTCAAAGACTGAAACTCCGAATAATCACTGTTTCATAGCCTAAGATGCCCTTGCCATATGGTAAGTGCAAATGTTTCCAAAGCAGCAAATGTTCTGTCAGGGAGGCTCGCTGATGTTTTGATTGGATTGCTCTATTATCTGAACACGTCTGCCAAAAGAAAGCACCTGCACAATAAAGTGTGTACAGGAGCTGCCAGGCTGCTATAGCGGAAAGAAAGGAAAGTGTATGTTGACAAGTTACCTGTCATCCTCAGATCTCCCGAGCAGGTGATGATGGATGCTTCTGCATACTTGATTTCTCACCATCACTTCTGTGTACAAGGAAAATCTTACGTCCTTGGGAATCCACTGGAAAATCTTACTCCAGATAAGGTACTATGAGCATTGAGGGCTTCTTCTATAAGGTCTTTACTTAGGAAGTAATTTTAGAAAAGTAACTGGTGAAAGAGAGCAGTGCATGTTCTTTCACAGTTTCTCTTTTGGCTTCCAAGATTTCGCAAACAGTGTACAGGGTTTTAATAACATTTATTCAAAGTCAGTACATTATCTTATATTTTTCTAAATGCAATCTAAATGCAAAGTGGAATTTGGAGAGAAGGCATTTCTCAAGGTATAATTGTTTAATATTATTTGATTTCCTCAAAAATAGAAAGTTTTTAAAATAAAACTATAGAACGAAATACATTATGATAAATCAAGGGTAAAAGGATTATCAATATACATTATTTTATTTGTATTATTATTGCAACTTTTTTAATCCCAAAAATGAAAGTGAAAGTAGACAGTAGAGATTGTAAGTACACCTTCCTCACACCAGACACACATGCAAACTCTCACACACACACACACACACACACTCTCTCTCTCTCTCTCTCTCTCTCTCTCTCTCCCTCTCTCTTAATTTTATTAATAAAATGGCTACTGGTACCTCTAGTTAATTTTTGAACTTAAAGTTCTTTTACTATTTAAGTTATAAATGCAGTAATAAATTTAAAATCTAGCATAAAATAAACTAAAATCTAATTCAATGCTGGACAAACTGGTTGTCTCAGAAACATCAGATTAGCAGTGTATATATTGTCTTTATACTTTCTTCTCAGAATTAAACTATACAATTTCTTAAACTTATATACCTGATGCTGACTTGTGTGTATACTACATATCATGGTAATAATTGCACAAATATTCTGATACTTTTTCCAAGATACCAATAAAATAACAGGAGAAAGATATTCCTTCTGACTCTCTAATTCAATTATATCATAAAAACTCATTGTGCACTTCAAAAATAAATTAACTCAAGATGTTACTCAATACCCCATCTGCTATATTGCCTTAAATGCATTCCATGGAACCTGGATAACTTTAAGTCATTTTCTATTGAAAGCCAAGGGCTGTTTTTTAATGTTTGACTTTGTTTCAAAAACGACCTCATAAACTCTTTGACGATTTTCTTTCCTTTTCCTTCTCTCTTTCTCTTCCTGTATGAAAGGGAAATATGCTGCAGAATGTTGTTACCTGCTGTCTTTTATGTAAATTACTTTTGATTGCAGTTTGGAACTTTTTAAAGAAAATGAAGCTCACACCACCTTTTTACAACACAAAAAGACACCTTTAGAAGAACAAGTGAAAGTACCCAAAATTGATTTCCTTTACTTCCTTTCACTTTCTCTTATTCATAGTCTTTCATTACTTTGTGTAAAAAAGACATATTGTTCCAATTTATTTTAATTGTTGTTCAAAATGCTGTCTTCTAAATAAAAATAAAAGATTATGACAACTTTTTTTTTAACCTGAGATTATTAGTTAACTGAACTCAATTCTATTTTTAGTAGAATTTGAAATGCTCCATTATTGTGTATAAAACAGCACAAAACTATCCCTCCAACTATTCAGTTTAAATCATTACTTGATGTCTTTTCGAACTTTCAACTAGAATATGTCTTATCTGCTATACCAGAAGCACAGTGCACAGTTTTGGTACAAGCAGTATACATATTCATGAAGAAAAAGGTAGGAAGGGAAGGAAGGAAGAAAGGAAGGAAGGGAGGGAGGGAGGGAGGAAGGAAGGAAGGAAGGAAGGAAGGAAGGAAGGGAGGAAAGAAGGAAGGGAGGGAAGGAAGGGAAAGGGGAGGGAGGGAGGGAAATAGGGAGGTAGTGAGGAAGAAAATAAAAGACAGGAAAAGAGATGAAAAGAGGGACGCAAGGAAGGAGAGAATAGACTCTCCCCCACATATACACACAAAAAAACACACACACGCACACATGCATCTAAACGCAGAGAGATTTGGATATCTGATTCTACCGATCTAAATGTATATTATAATAGATAGCTTGAAGGGATTTTATAAGAATTATTTATAATGTAAAATGGAGTATTTGGAATAAATTAAAGTAGCATCCAGTATATTTTGGTTTCTTTTACATAGTAAGCAAGCTAGGACTTTAGAAGTCCACTCAGATGAATTCTGAGAGGCAAGAGACTGGAAGAAGAATACAAACCACAGTTGATTTTTGGCAAGATTACTAAAAGAGGATGATGACAAAAGAAAAACCATTTGAACATACAGTGCTGAACAAAGTGATAAATCATGAAGAATATAAATATTCATCTGTAACACAGACCATACTCACAAATAAACTCAAACTGGATTAAACACCAAAACTTAAATCTTAAGTCAATAAAACTTATAGAAGTAGAAGAAAAGGGAGAAAATCTTTGCAATTTGGGTATGGGTAATATAAAAATAATGTTCTGTGTAGAAAATGTATAAATATAAAGATGAAGTCTTAGTCTTCTTTGTGCTGCTACAGCAGACTACCCACAGACTGGACAATTTACGAAGAATAGAAATTTACTTTTTCACATTTCTAGAGGTCGGGAAGTTCCAGATCAAGGCAGCTTCAGGTTCTGTTTTCTGGTGAGGGCTGCATCCTCCAGAAGGGAGGAATAATGTGTTCTTACATGGGACCAGGCAGAAGGGCAAGCCAACCAAACATTGCATGGAGCATCTTTCATAAAGGCTCTAACGCCATTCATAAAGGGAGAAGCCTTCAGGACCAACCAATTCCCAAAGGTCCCATCTCTCTCTCAACATCATTACTCTGACAACATCTAATGTTTTGAGAGGACGCATTTAAACCATGGCAATGTCCTTGCTCTAGAAGAGGGGACTACTAACGTGTTTAAATGTAATAGTGACTGTGTCCTTACAGTAGCACCCAGAATAAATGCATTGATTGTGTCACCTACTTTGTGCACCTCCCGAGCTCCTTTCTCTTTTGTTCAACACGGTCTCACCACTGTCAATTTCAAACCATGACAAATTGTTCTATGGAGGTAACAGTTAAGTTATATAAAATGTATGAATCTCACACTCCTTGAGAAAATTGTGTTTCTTTACGAATAATTTGAAAGGTTAAATACTTCCTGGAGGCATACATGTTAACTGATGGGACAGAATTCTGAGAATAAAATATCCCATTAATAGGATTTGGGAAAGTCAACTATTTTTCAACAATTGCTCTCTCTCTTTGCTTGAGAGAGTAATTACTACATTTATTTCTCTAGGGACACAAAAACTGATTTAAACTGCTTAGCTTAAATAATTATAGAATAATCTTGCTGAACTTCATATGGTTCCTGGACTAGTACCCCAGAAGAGGAGGACAATCAACTCGTATCTGGCCTGAAAGAGAAGGTAACCTGGCTACCTAAAATAGCCCCAGGCAGCCACTCAGGTGTTTCTTCATTTTTTTTTCTTTTTTTCTTTTTTTTATTGCATTTTATGTTTTGGGGTACATTTGAAGAACATGCAAGATTGTTGCATAGGTACACACATGGCAGTGTGATTTGCTGCCTTCCTCCCCTTCACCTATATCTGGCATTTCTCCCCATGCTATCTCTCCCCAACTCCCCACCCCCACACTGTCCCTCCTCTATTTCTCCCCAACAGACCCCAGTGTGTAGTGTTCCCCTCCCTGTGTCCATGTGTTAAGCCTGATAAATCTTGAAGCATCAGTCCCAAGTACTTTTCAGTTCCTTCTTATAATATGTAGAGTCATTGCAGTATGCCTTGTAGCTTTTAAATACCTTTTCAACAGAGCCTTAATGGCTGTTGGCATTGCCCTGACAGAAGAGTCAACAACTAATCAATAGTAATAGTAAGAATAACAATAATATAATAAGATTTTATCAACATTCAGACTAAAAATCAACCACAAATGAGAAATCAACAAAGGAGAGTAAATAAAGACAATGACAACCTATCCCTGATGCTAGGAGGAAAAGCAGGACTGATGAGAAAAATAAATGATTTTATGCTTCAATTAAAGATTGTAAATGACTGTTTATTCAGTACTCACAGCAACAACTAACCCTTAGCACTGGTAATAAACTAATTCTAACCGATCAGTGACAGCTTTTCCCACACATACCTATGAATGCTGGCCAACAAGCGACAGACACATACTCAGGAAAGTCAGCCAAGCAGCAGTAGCCTCACTCCAGTAAACACACAGCCATGTCTCACTTAAGGATGGAGAAAGATTCTGAGAAATGCATTGTTATGCAATTTTGACATTGTGCGAACATAAAATGTACTTACTCACACCTGGATGCCATGTTCTGCTACACACCTAGGTTATATAAAATAGCCTATTGCTCCTAGGCAACAAACCAATTCTGCAAGTTGCTATACCAAATACTGTCGACAACTGCAACACAATGCTGAGCATTTGTGTATCTAAACATAAAAAAGGTACAGTGAAAATATAATCTCATGGGACCACTAAGTTATATGTGGTTCGATGTTGACCAAAACATTGTTATGTGACATATAACAGTATGTCTTCTGCTAAGGTCCACGAATTTTAAGACCTACTGCTGAAAAACTACCTATCTCAGAACTTCATGTCTCAAAAACTGTACATAGGGTCAGGATTTTGTTCAAAGAAAATGGCTTATGAACAGATTCTTGTTTAGTAAAAATAATTTTAGAATTCCATCCCCCACCCCAGATCCTGAGTGGTGAGCTCTTTCTTCAGTAGTCTTTACTTGCCATTAGGTATTAAGTATATATGAAGTCTGCCATCTTCTCTATTTTTCTTTTCTTTTCTTTTTAAAATGGAGTTTCTCTCTCATTGCCCAGGCTAAAGTGCAATGGCGTGATCTTAGCTCACTGCAACCTCTGCCTCCCAGGTACAAACAATTCTCCTGTCTCAGCCTCCCCAGTAACTCGGATTATAGGCATGCACCACGATGCCTAGCTAATTTTTTCATATATATATATATTTAGTAGAGACAGGGTTTCATCATGTTAGTCAGGATGGTTGTGAACTCCTGACTTCAGGTGATCCACCTGCCTCGGCCTCTCAAAGTGCTGGGATTACAGGTGTGCACCACCATGCCTGGCCTTATCTTTCTACAATTACTATATGCTACTGGTGATACAGTGATTGCAAATGCAAGATGGAATCACTAATCGGCACTTTTGAATTAATGCCCTCTTTTTTTTTTTTTTTTTTTTTTTTTTTTTTTTTTTTTTTTTTTTTTTTGGATACAGGGTCTCCTCTGTGGCTCAGGCTGAAGTGTGGTGGTTTGATGATCATCATTGTTCACTGCAGCCTTGAACTCCCAGGCTCAAACTATGCTCCCATCTCAGCCTCCTGAGTAGCTAGGACCACAGGCACATATTACTGTGCCTAGCTAATTTTTAATTTTTTTGTGGAAACAGGGTCTCTTTTCTTTTTCATACGGAAATAGGTTCTCACTATGTTGCCCAAGCTGGTCTCAAACTCCTGAACTTGAGTGATTCTCCCATATTGGCCTCCCAAAATGCTGGAATTAGAGGCATGAGCTATTGCACAGGCCCAGTGCTATTTTTATTCCAGGAAAAATAAGCCAATGCTAATCTTAGAAATTATTAAAATGTAACTATAAACATTTAAAAACACATTAAAGAATTTTAAACTCTAGAGTGCAGGCATGAATTTCTAGAGTTCCGTGGTCCTCAGTTTGACATTTACACTGTCTAAAAATGGTGGACAATTTTTAGAAGTTGTATATTCATAGCTAGAAAATGCAAGTCTCTTGACTTCAGTGGATCATCTGACTTTTGAGCCTATGGAAAGAATGGTTGAACCAGCAGCTGATGTTAAGTTGATGGATTATATGAATTACTTAGGGGAAGAATAATGATTTGTTCAGAAGGAACTAAGAAAATATGAGATATGCTATATCTTGCAAGTGGAATTTTAAGGCAGGTATTTACTGTTTTGTTTATTTCTTCATTCAATTAATATTTATTGAATTCATCTCTTGTGCTAGAACTCAGTGATAGCTGCTTGTTGAAGAGCATATAGCTCAACTTACAAGTAATTTTCACAAAAGTGTGTTAAGGATCAGAATTGAATCATCAAGACTTACTCTAAATGTAACTAAATGACTCTGGGACTCAGCTGAGGGCCACTGCAAAAATGGACCAAGGTATTTGTGATGATCATGACTTGACTATAAGAATTCTAATGGCCAACATCACTTGGGCATTTCTTGAATATTTTCAAATGTCTACTAAGTGCTGCCACAGTTATAAATATGTAAATAATACAGGTGTGAGTAGCCCCCCATCAGCCTCCAAGGAATCTCAGTTTGTTAGGAAATGCAAATATGAAAAACATAATTGTACTAAAATTCGGAAATGTTATGAAAGAGAAATTAGAGGGTGCTATGAGAGTGTATGGAGGAAAAACGTCCTTACAAATCAAGGAAGATATTCCCAGCATTAGTGCAATCTCAGCTGACACAGGCAGTGGGTAGAGGCAACCATTGAAAGGAATGCGAGAAAGGTGCTTCAATCTAATATGCCCGAAATAGAAAATATCAATTGTCCTTCCGGAAACCCATTTTCTCCTCTTGATTATCTGCCTTCATGAACGACAATGCTATGCTCTTACTCATCACAATTAAACTTTTGGAAACTATTTTTTATTCCTTTGTTTTTCGTACATCTTTGACAACAAAGAACCTTACTGAAATTGCATTAAGATTTTATTAGCTTGCTGTTATTATCTATTTACCCATTTTGATACAGGCTTCATGAGGTCAGGAGCATTTTATGCTTTGTTCTTTCTGCATTCCCAGTGTCAGGAAACACACTGGGGTGTAAGAGGGACTCAGTCAACACTTGAGGAATGAGTAAAGTTATCATAATTGAAAAGTTGCATGAACTGAAATCTATAAAAGTTATGGGCTTGATAATATTGTATAGCCAAAATCTGATCTCAGATAGTTGTAATTTCCAAGATGATGTATGGTCTTAGGCACTACAGCATCCTACTTCATTTTTAAACAGTCATGTGTATTCATCTATTGCTGAAACATAGGAATTGAAATGTTCTAAGAATTGACATTTTAACAAAAGGTCTAAGTGGAAAAAATGTAAGTAGGGTGAAAAACAAGGGGCTGCTTAGAAAGAAGGTGTGTTTGTGGTCAGAGATTTGCATGTGTTGCTCCTTTCCATCTGTGTGACCTGTGATACATCATCACATTTCTTAGTTTATAGCTCCTCAGTTTCTAAAAACAAAAATATTTGAACCTACTTTATATGTGTTTGAGGAAATTCAAGGTGATTTTATTAATATATACATTTAATAATATGCATTCAGTCATTAAAATGAAGATTTGAATAAAAACAAAATATAATTGAGATAAAAAGTGGTGCCATTGTTTGTTTTTGTATTTGATTATGTATATGAAGCATAATGTTGGATTTTGGGTGCCGTATCTTCTTCACGTTTGTGCCACAGTATCTAGCATTCTGAATGGAACACACCGGTGCTTAATAAATGCTTGGTGAATAAATATATGATTCCTGATTTTAATAGTGAAGCCCAGTGATGAGAAATGGCAGAACTAAGAAACATTTTATTGAGGAGAGGCATAGCCTTCCATGACAGATTCCCAATGTTTCATACCCGTAGATAAGCGTAGATAAAGTCCCAGAGTTCAGATTTCTCAGATTCAGGGTCTATATGGTATTTTATACCAGCTGTCCTAGAAAATGGACCCAGAGGTTAGGAATCAGAAATACTACTAGTGAAGTATAATCCCAGTAAAGCAGACAAAAGAGAAAAGGGCATGAGACAGGTGAGGCTGAAAAGAGAAGTACAAGGTAATGTGTTATTGGGCTAACAGCTGTTTCATGCTGAGCCTTGGAAAGACAGTGGCTTTTACTTGGCTCTTCCACCTTCTTAGCCACCAGAATATGTCAAGACAGATTATATGAGAAAACCACGCCTTTAAACAGCTCTGCGTAAGAAAGAAAGAAAGATTGTTCATTTGCATGTTTCTTCTTATCCCCAATACTAAATTATTTAAAGGTTGTCCCAACAGAGTTAACCTTCTATAATCCTAAGCCCATTTGGCAGTTAACTAGAAACAAATCCCATGCTCTAATACATACCCTTTCACTGAGCCTTTGAGTGGCTAGAGAAGGAAGGCCGCTTTGGAGATTGTTGAGTCTCCAGTACTCAATGGGTCGGCTGCAGTAGTTGCCAGAGTAGAACAGAAAGATGATGATTGTGAAGCCAGGTAAAGCTAAACCAATCAGAGGAACTCTGTGAAAGGTATCCAATATATTTACCAATCAAAGGCTTCTGTAAAACAAATAACAGTTCATATTCCAATATGTAAGAGCTAACTTGCCTGAAATACATAATTTTAATAGAAGAATAGTTTTCCTAGAACAGGAGTGTGAACAATAATTTCTGTGCTTGTAGTCAGCAGATTTTCTCTTCTTCCAACTTCCAATCTTCAATGTGGACTTAACAACACCAGCAACGTGTACTGAAATAAATGGGTCCTCAGTATATACAGATATTCCTCTATTTATGAAGAGACTATATCCCGATGAAATCATTGGAAGTCAAAATTATCCTAAGTTGAAAATACTTTTAATAGACCTAACTTACCAAACATCATGGTTTAGCCTGACCTACCTTAAACAGGCTCAGAGTACTTAATTAGTTTACTGTGGGAAAAGTTATCTAAGACAAAGCCTGTATTACCTTTAAGTGTTGAATACCTCATGTAATTTATTCAATACCATCCTGAAGTATTTTTTCACCATCATAAAGTCAAAAAATTGTAAGTTGGACTATCAAAAGATAGGGGGTTATTTAATTCTGAGTGAGCAAACACATCCCAACTTTATAAAAGGCTTTTGATATATTCTGTTGGGGGAGAGTAAAATGACTAGAAATATGATTATTATATTTTTTCTTATGGAGGAACATTAGAGATTCTCATCTGTATCAAGTGAACTATGGGAAATAATTTAGGATGTTTATTCCTTAATTGCCCAACTGATACAAAGAAGATATTGTTTGCTTCCAAACTATAGTATTGCATTCTCTCTCTCTCTCTCTCTCTCTCCATATATATGTATATATATATATATATATATACACAAACACACACACACATATATATACCTATATATACACACACATATATACATATATACACACATATACATATATATACACATATATATACATATACACACACATATATATACATATATATGCACATGTATACACACATACACACACACACACACATATATATATGTGTGTGTGTGTGTATATGTGTGTGTGTGTGTACATATATATATATGTGTGTGTGTGTGTGTGTGTGATATATATATATATATATAACCCGGGGGTTTTGTCCATAAAGTAAACCCAGGGCAAACTCACCTTTTTTAAAATAATATTTGTGAATTCCCACAAGTGCTAAATTGGCATCATAGATAAAATGGAGTTGACTTTTTCATCTGCATTATTCACCCAGAACTTGCACTCTGCCTCTAGTAAGTAAAAAGGAAAGGTTGGTTTTCTGTAGGTTTCTTTGCTTTTAAGTGGCTAAATTGAAAATGCAGATTGGCATCTTGTAAATAAGCACAGACCAAGGCTCCATTGGTTGATACCACATGTAAAGTCAATTTTTTTTCTTTGCAAGGCAAAGTAAATCAGAGTTCTATGATATTGGGCGTTGTTTTTTTCAAGGTTTGTTTTCTAGAATCTCTGATTAAATGGGGAATTAGGGACTCCTCTGATTTACTGGTCATGCAACAGTGAATGAACTTGCGGTGGAAGTGAAGACAAAGGAGTTTCTATTTTCTTTGTAGTTTCCTTAGGCTATTAAATTAGATCCTTATTCCACACACATTTTCCTTTTTCACTAGTAAAATTATTTCAACGCCTAATTTTAAAAAAGTATGATAATTTAGCATATTTATGTGCTAAAATGATGGGTAGGGATAAGGTATATTTTATGAAAAGATTCCATTAGAGAGATATAATTCAAAATAAAAAAAGTATTTGTAAAAATGTACTTATACTCCCGGATAACTTTGGTAACTGCAAATGTATAGAATCATTACTAGAGACGTGTTCGATATTTTATCTCTGGTCTCTCCATTATGGACTAAATGTCTTGGCTGACATAACTTTTATTGAATGCAATTTGAGCATGTGTCTTTCTGACTCAGAAATACCTGATCTTCCAAACTATAGTTTTCATTAAATTTCAGACATTAGTAATTTGTAGCAATTCCATACTGCATCAACAATGAGTTCTTTAATTCCCATTGTTTTGGGCCTTGCTTTTCCTACAATGCTATCCAAATTAAAGTCTGCTTCTCTATCAATCAACTTTATATATTTTTCTTTCAGCATTTCCAACATTATATCTATGATGCAGTAATGTGTAATTTGGTAAAGCTATCATGAAGCAAAAGGTAAAATGACCTTAATGTGATTATAAAAAATTAATACCTTTCAAAAGTTTTTTGACCTGAATCAACTCACTTATTAATGAGACAATGTAACTGTTACAACAAATTCAAATAGCCTTTGAAGAGCTCTCTTTCTTCCCCTGCGGGAGACATTTTATGTAACAGATAGATATTTCCATCATTCTGAAAAAAATGACCAATGTCCAAATTAACATGAAAAGAATCTGTACATATTCACGAATGAAGTCTAAGAAATGGTGAGTGAATTTTAAAACCATTTTTTGTTTACATGTGCCTTATTTGTTTTTATATCAGCTTCCCCTAACATATGTAGTGGCTCTTTCTGAAGGGAGAGAATAATCCAATTCAAAATGCTATTACACAAGCCAACAAATAATTATTGCCTATGGAGTTTCAGGCACTTTACGATGTAATCTAAACAGAACAACATACAAGATTGAACAGTGTCTATTTTTAAGAAACTGAATATTATCGTTATGCTCTGATATCAAAGAAAATTGCATGTCATTCAATTAAAATCTATTTTAATATAATATCTGGCTTAACTAGCTAGCTATGATGTATCACTCTATAAATGAAGAAAAATGATGTCAGATTCTAGTCTTTTCAAGCTGACAATCAAAATCAAAATATCTCAACCACAGAAATATTCTTTTATTTATTTATTTATTTTTACTTTAATTTCTGGGATACAAGTGCAGAATGTGCAGGTTTGTTACATAAGTAAACACGTGCCGTGGTGAGTTGCTGCACTCATCGGCCCAAAATATTCTGTTTTTATGTGATGAAACTATAAAAATGCTTTTGGGCATTTAGAGATCTTAACAAGAATATGTTTATTTGGAAACATCAAAAGAATAAAAAATAAAAAGCCATTTTGCCCTAGGGGATAGGTTATATGAACAACCCATGATTGAAAGGTGAGCACAATAATTGTCAGATCAAAAACACCTGAAAAATAACTTACAGTATTCCATTAGTAAATACAGTTGTCTTTATTATTGATTTAGAGTTGGAGTGGGAAGGAGTTTTCTTATAATTTATGAAATTTATTCTATCTTTTAACTCAGACATCTTTTCTCTGTCAGAAATTACATACAAATACTAATGTTTCAAAATCCCAAGTTGTAGGATTTTATGCTAGACATATTTTAAACTAATTCCATGAATACAAAAAGTAAAATGTTAAGATCAAACTAAACCAATATGGATATGCTAATTAATTTGAGAGGATTTCCTCTTGAGATGGAGTTTATATATTCTTTCCTTATATAAAATCCCATAAATAATCTTTAAATTTAGAGCCAATTTTCTGACATTCACACTAAAAATGTGACTAAAGCATCATATCCTTTGGCAGACTTCCAACTTATTTGTTAAATCTAATCTGGAGAATATGGATGAATTGGTTTTGATGATATAAAACTTGATCTGGTAGTTTTAGTGCCTGGTGAAACAAACAAAATCAGGCCCTAAGTGTCCACAGGTTTCAAAACTATGAGTAATATTTTTTAATAGGACCACTAAAACTAGACTATCAACAGATGTTTAAACTAATTAACTTTTTTGGTGCTCGTAAGTCATAATCACTTACCTCTTCTGGTAGGAAATACAGTATAATAGGCAAAAGCTTGCATTTGACGGTGAAAATAACATTGTATATACAGAAAGCTTTGGCCAACCCTGTTTAACACTCTAAGTAAAAGTCATTCCTTTTCAGAAAACCAATTGCAAACTTTCAATCACACATAGTAGCTCTTTTCTATCAAAGTTTTATATAACTATAGATCATGAATGGATCTATAAAAATCTTAAATTTGATTCACATATTTACTTTTTTATTAATATTCTGACTTATTATCATTTTTATAGAATCATAGGAATTTGAAAGCCTACTATACTTTCACTCTGTACTCTCTCCTCTGAAAAATAAAACAAGAAAAAGGATAGCTTGCAAATGTTCTTTTCCTGAGAAAATAACTTAATCATCAGTAATACTTTGTGCCATATTTCTCCAGGGATTCCCATTTATAATTTTTTCAATCATAGAAATATATTATTCATTTAAAATTTACCAGTTTTAATTGAAAATAGACAAGAAAAAGTGGTTAGAATCCGGCCTTTATGACTGAAAGTTGTATTTCATAAAAAAAAAAAACCCTATTTAATTTACTACACAGTTTCTACTGTAAATTTGATAGATATGCTCATCAGAGTACTGTCAGGTCATTAAGTATCATTAAAGAATTACTAAATATAATCAGTTTATTATTTAAATGTGGGATTTACAAAGTAGCTAGCATAACTGTAAAGATGAAATTATCGTACCTATCAAAATATGTGATACCTACATTACCAAAAAAAGCCCCTAACTCTCAATATGTTCTATGCTCAATCTGTTTCCAAAATCTACCAAGGAAATTGATTTTGTTGAATTCTCCACAAACTTGAGACAATTAACTAAACCAGATTGTGTTTATTAGAACAGTAATGTTTAGCAGTAACCCCAAAATGAAGAAACAAGTTATATACATACCATAAATTACAAATTGGGTAAAGAAATAATATTAATAAATTTCATTACTGGAACACATATCTTCAGGCCAAACACATGTTCCCAATTTCTGTCACTAAGTATATTCTGTAAAATGTGATATGAAAAATTAAACAGCCATTAATTATCACCATTGTTTGCATCTTGGCTGAGAAACAGCTTCAAATGCTTGATAATTTTGAGAAACTGTGTGAGCTTTCTGTATATGCAAGCCAGCTACCTTGGAAATCCCCCAAGCCTCTTAATTACCTGGCTTTATTTATAAAAATAGCATGCTGTGATACTATCAAAGACACTAAAGGCATTCAACTTTACCAAGAATCCCGCGGGAATAGTAGATATATGAATAGGAGAATCATGTAATTTTATTAAAATACATATGCTTAGATATCACATGAGTTATATGAGAAACTATGGTATATCCTTTGAAGTTTCCCTAAAAATGACTACATTATTATTATTTTCTGTTTCAACTTTTATGAATGATCATTTCTGCGTACAAAAGAAACACTTGAAATGTTGATTCAAAGAATGACCTAACGGCCTAGTCAATGTCCCTTCTCTTTATCTTCCTTATTTGTGTTAGCCATAGACCTATTCAATAGTAGCCACTTCCTCAAATCCTCTTACAGATGGAGGAGATAATGGCATCATATTCCCTTAAAGAAAAAAGGTGAAAGTACATGTTTATGATTTTTGTCTACCTTTACATTCTGCCTGACTTGCTAACAAAATGCATAAAAGTGGCGCAATTCATAGAATGCTTATGTTGTTGCAGATAACAGGATCTCATTCTTTTTAAGGCTAAAGAGCACTCTACTGTGTATATGTGTCACCTTCTCTCTATCAACTGTTGAGAGACATATAGGTTGCTTCCAAAGCCTAGGTAATACGAGCAGTGCTGCAACAAACATGGGTGTGTAGATATCTCCTCAATATACTGATTTTCTCTTTGGGGATGTATACCCAACAGGGGGATTGCTGGATCATATGGTAGCTTAATTTCTAGTTTTTGGAAGAACCCCAAAACTGTTCACCATTACGGTTATACTAATTTACATTCATACCAACAGTGTTCCCTTATCTTCACATCCTTGCCAGCGTTTGTTATTGCCTGTCTTTTGGATATAAGCCATTTTACCTGGGGTGAGAGGAAATCTCATTGTAGTTTCTATTTGAATGTCTCCAATGATCAATGATGTTAAGCACATTTTTATACACTTGTTTGTCATTTGTTTGTCTTCTTTTGGGAAATGTCTATTCAAATATTTTCTCCACTTTTTGATCAGATTAATGAATATTTTTCCTACACAGTTGATTGAGCTCCTCGTATATTCTGGATTTTTTGTCGGATGGGTAGTTTGCAAATATTTTTCCCATTCTGTAGGCTATCTCTTCACTTTGTTTATTGTATCCTTTGCTATGCAGAAGGTTTTATTTTTCTTTTTCAAATTTTTTTTATTGAAATGACAATAAAATAAAAAAGAACAGTGATCATTTTAACCAAACCTTTACAAATATAAAAGTATAACCGAAACTTCAGTTTCTTTTATATGTTTTCCATAAACTTAATACCCCAAAAGTGCTTAAAGCCAAACTATAAATCGTGTTTGTACACTATGATGTGAACACATAACCAAAAGTTTAACTTTACAAAGACGCTGACCTTTCTCTCAACGGAACAGCATCATCAACATATTTCCCCAACTTATTTCTATTTTTACAATACAATCCATCGTAAATATAAAATACACCTAAACTGGCTTAATGTAGACTTAGCTAGGTTTTAGTACTTTTTTTTCCCACAAAAAAAACAAGCTTAATAAATATAATACAAGCTAATATTAAAATGTGTTTTTTGGCTTAGGTCAAATTACAGTATTAAGTGTCTCATCACATATTTGAACAAAGGCAAATTGCCTGAAATGAGTCCGGTTTAACCCAAATAATCAGTGATGTATAACAAGTGTAGTAAGACTGGGAAGCTTCATTACTTGATGTGATCCTATTTGTCCAGGTTTGCTTTGGTTGTCTGTTTTTGTGGGATATTGCTCAATAAATTTTTGCCCAGACCAATGTCCTGCAGATTTTCCCCAAACCTTTCTTGTAGTAGTTCAATAGTTCAAAGTCTTAGATTTAAGTCTTTAATCATTTTGATTTGATTTTTGTGTATGGCAAGAGATAGGGTCTAGTTTTATTCTTTTGCTATGACTCTCCAGTTTTCTCAGCACCATTTATTGAAGAGGCTGTCTTTCCCAAGTGTGTGTTTTTGGCACCTTGTCAAAATGGGCTCTCTATAGGTGTGTGGATTTGTTTCTGGGTTCTGTATTTTGTTCCACTGGTCTATGTCTCTGTTTTTATGCAAGTATCATGCTGTTTTGTTGTTATAGGTCTGTAGTTTAATGCAAACTCAGGTAACATGATTCCTACAGGTTTTTTTTTTTTTTTTCTTTTTGCTTAGGATAGCTTTGGCTATTCCTGAGCTTTTGTGATTCCCTATGAATTTTAGAATTGTTTTATTGTATTTCAATGAAGAATGTCATTGGTATTTTCTAGGAATCGTATTGAATCTATAGATTGCTTTGAGATGTATGGACATTTTAACAATATTAATTCCTTTAATACATGAACATAAAATACATTTTTTTCCATTTCTTGGTGCCTTCTTCAATTTCTTTTATGAATGTTTTATAGTTTCCATTATATACATCTTTCTCTTCTTTGGCTAAATTAATTCTTTGTATTTAATCTTATTTGTGCCTATTATAAATGGAATTTTTAAATTTAATTCTGCAGAATGTTCACTATTGGCATATACAAATATTACTAATTTTTGTATGTTGATTTTGTATCCTGAAACTTCACAAAATTTATCAGTTCTAATAGTTTTATATGTATATATATATATATATATATATATAGTCTTTAGGTGTTTCCAAATATAAGATTATATCATCTGAAAACAGGAATAATTTGACTTCTACCTTTCCCATTTGGATGCCCTTTATTTTTTGCTCTTGTCTGATTGTTCTACTTAGGACGTTGAGTGCTATGTTGAATAACAGTGGTGGAAGTGGGAACACTTTTCACGTTCCAAATCTTAGAGAAAAGGCTATCAGTTTTTCCCCACTCAGTATAATAGTAGCTGTGAGTCTGTCATATGTGGCTTTTTATGTTGAGGTATGTTCCTTCTATCCGCAGGTTTTTGAGGGATTTTTTACTATGAAAGATGCTAAATTCTACCAATGCCTTTTCAACATCAATTGAAACAATCATATAGTTTTTAGCCTTCATTCTGATGAGTGATATATCACATTTATTGATTCTCATATGTTGAACCATACTTGCACCACAAGGATAGGCCCCACTTGGTCATGATGAATGACCTTTCTAATGTATTATTGAATTTGGTTTCCTAGAATTATGTTGAGGATTTTGCATCAATGTTCATCAGAAATATTGGCCTGTAGTATTCTTTTTCTGATTTGTCTTTCTGTGGTTTTAGTATCAGGATATTATAACACTGTAACTGTTGTGTGTAATCTCATCCTAACTAAAAAGAGTAAAAGATGAACCAATAAAAAATATTGACTACAATGACTTTTTAAAATTTGGACAGTACAAGATAAATAGAAACAATAAAATGTTATAAAGTGATGAGATAAAGTTAAGGCACAGAATTTTTATTAGTCTTCTTTTTGCCCTTCTGTTTGTTCCTTATGCAAGCAGTGTTAAGTGTTAGCTTAAAATAATGGATTATAAAATAATACTTGCAAGTCTCATGGTAGCCACAAACCAAAAACATGCAATGGAAAAACAGAAAATAAAAAGGAAGAAACTAAAATATATCACCAGAGAAAATTCCTGTGAAAGAAAGAAAGAGAGAGAGAAAGAGGGAATGAAGAAGAAAGAAGCAATAAAGGAAGGAAGAAAGCATGAGAGGGAGGGAGGGAGGGAGGAAAAACAACCAGAAAATAAATACCAAATGGTAGGAGTAAGTGCTTACTTACCAAGGATAACATTGAACATCAATGGATTTAATTTTCTTATCAAAACAGAAGAGTTTTCATCTGAATGGATAAAAAAATAAGACCCATTGATCTGTTGTTTGTAAGAAACAAACTTCACTTATAGAAACACAGATTGAAAATAGATTGAAAATAATGAGATGGAAATAGATATACCATGCCACTGGAAACCAAAAAGGAACAGGAGTAGCTATACTTATATCAAACAAAATAGATTTCAAGACAAAAACTCTAAGAAGAAACAAATAAGGTAACTGTATAATGACAAAAAATAATTTTAACAAGAGGATATAACAATTTTAAATATACATACAATCAATATTGGAGCACCCAGATAATATAAAACAAATATGTGTTAGTGCTGAAAAGAGAGATAGGCCCCAATATAATAATAGCTGGAGACTTCTATTTTAGGTATTGGACAAATCTTCCAGAAAGAAAATCAACAAAGAAACACCAGATTTAATGTGCACTATAGACTAAATGAATCTAATAGGTATTTACATAACATTTTGTCCAATTGTGGCAGAATACACATACTTTTCTTCAGCATATGGATCATTCTCAAGGATAAACCATATGTTATGTCACAACAAAACAAGTCTTAGAACATTCAAAAAAGCTAGACATAGTATCAAGCATCTTCTCTGATCAAAATGGAAAGAAAAAAACCTAGGAATTAATAATTAGATAAATTCTGGAAGCAATTAAAACACTTGGATATTAAACAATATGCTCCAGAACAACCAGTGGGTCAATAAAAGAATTAAGAAGAAAATTGAAAAATTTCTTGAAACAAACAATAATGAAAACATAACATACGGAAACTTAGGGGATACAATAAAAGCAGTAATAAGAGTGAAGTTTATAGTTATATGTTCCTACAAAAAAAAAAGGAAAAACTTCAAATAACCTAATGATGCATTTTGAATAACTAGAAAAGCAAGAGAAAACCACACTCAAAATTGGTATAATAAAAAAGTAAAGATTACATCAAAAATAAATTAGATTGAAATGAAGAAAAAAATATAAAGATCAATGAAACTGAAATTAGATTTTTTGAAAAGTTAAGCAAAATTTACAAATCTTTAGCCAGACTAAAAAAAAAGAGATAAAAATTCTAAAAATCAGAAATGGAAAAGAAGACATTGCAACTGATATCCAACTTCTAAGGGTAATTGGTGGCTACTATGAGAAACTATATGTCAATAAATTGGAAACTCTAGAAGAAATGGACAGATTCCTAGACACATACAATCTACCTTCCAAAACTGAAAAAGGAAGAAATGTAAAACCTGAAAATATCAAAAATAGTAACAAAATTGAAGCTGTAATAAACGTTTTCTAGCAAAGAAAAGATCTAATGGCTTAACAGCTGAATCATACAAAATGTTTAAAAAATACCAACGCTACTCAAATCTTCAGGGAATAGAAAAGGAAATACTTCCAAACTTTATTGACGATTTTTACATCAATGTTCATCACGAATATTGGCCTGAAATTTTCTTTTTAATTGTGTCTTTGCCAGGTTTTGGTTTCAGGATGATGTTGGGTTAGGGCAGAAGTGAAGCCAGCACTCCCTTACTCACTCCAGCTTGTGTCTCACTAGGTTGCCCCCATCTCTCTGTCCAGTACGCTTTGTCTAGGTCTAGTTAACCACCAGGACTTGCCTAAGAGTTGTATTCCTAATGGCCTACGCTGCCTTTCAAGGTTACTTAGAGACTCAGAGTCCTTTAGCCCTTAGTGACGAGGTTTGCAGAAACTCACATTGGAACCCCTGGTTAGGTGATTCCCAGTTGGCTAAGGCTAGCTTAAAATGCTCCCTCCATGGATAGTTGTTAGATGAGTTTGGTATGGTTTCCCTTTCTGCTCTAACAGGTCAGCACTGAGTTCAACGCTTCACAGTTGTTGTATTCTCACTCCTTTTAGACCCAGAGGTGCTCTCTGCATCACTTTGCCACTGCCAGGGGATGGGGAGCATGTCAGTGAGTCAAGAAAGCCTTTTCTCCCTCTTCATGGTCTCATTCAGCTATATCAAGTCAAAACCAGGTACTATGGGGGATCACCTGACTTTTGGTGCTAATGAAGGTGTTCCTTTCTGTGTAGATAGTTGTTAACTTTGTGTCTTTGGTTGGAGGGATTGATCAGTGGAGTCTTCTATTCCACCATCTTGCCCTGCTTCCAATTTACATTTTTCTATCAATGCTATCTGAATGAAAATATCGCTTGATATGAATTATCTAAAGAAAACAAAATATCTTTGACAGATTTATTCTCTTGCTCTCTCTCTCTCTCTCTCTCTCTAACAAAAACACTTAAGTGTCCTGCAAATAATAGCATGATTTATAGTTTCAATGCAATAAAAATTTAAATGGAAATGCAGAATTAAGAATTATTTCTTCTATATTTCCAGAAAAGTTATTTTCATTAGTGGTCTCTTTTGTTTTTTTCTTTAACCTTAAAAAGATAATTGAGCATTTACTGACTGTGAAAATACGTGTAAGATAAAGCAAACGATCACAGAGTTTCTGAGAAGCTGAAAACTGCAAAAACACATTGTTCAGAAAAGAAAAAATAACCTGTATTTTCTTAAAAGATGGTAAAGAATGACATTGAAACAAATTCAGTCTCTGTTGCAATAAACAAGAAAAACAATAATGGTCAAGTAAATATGTGTATTGTAATTTATTGTATCAGTGACTGTTTATTAAATTACACCATGGGATAATATGTTTCACAGTCAATTTTAATTAAAACATCTGTTACACTCCAAAGTAGGCTATCAATGATTAACTTGTTGTATGGCTTTTATTTATGTGTAGTTTTCAATCAAAGATATTCATTAGATATGGTGACATCTTAACTTGTTCAAATGAATTAATACCTATTATCAAATAAACAAAAGAAGAGCAAGATATGAACAATAATGCAAAAAGAACAGATACCTGTGTAGTCAAGAAAGGCTTCCTCAGAGAATATCAGGACAGCTTGATCACCACTCCAGCATCTGCCATCGCAGGACAAGTGACCTATCTATATTTGCTTATTTGTCATAGGAGAGGCTAGTGGTATAATACCAATAGGAAATGAGTCAATAGAAATTATCTTGAAACATTCTGAAATGTAGTTTAGAAGATAAAAATAAGTCAGTAATTGTAGGTACATGGGAGGGTATTTTTATTTCACTGTTCTTATTTCTTATTTATTTTATTGATACATAATATTTGTATATATTTATGGGATACTTTTGGTATTTTGGTACAAGCATAGAATGTACAATTATAAAGTCAGGGCATTTAGAGTATCCATCACCTTGGGAATTTATTATATATGTGTTGAAAACTTTTCAAGTCCTCTCTTCCAGCTATTTAAAATGTACAATGCATCGTTATTAACTATAGTTACCCAGCTCTGCTAGCAAATAATATTAGGTTGGTGCAACAGTTATTGTGGTTTTTTTCCATTACTTTTAAATGTAATGAACTTTTTACAGTTTAATTAAAAGTAATGGCAAAAACTGCAGTATTTTTACATTTTAATTACATTAAAAGTAATGGCAAATACTGCAATAACTTTTGCACCAAACTAATATACCTTATTCCTTCTATTAAACTGTATATTTGTGCCCTTTGACCAGTATCTCTTCATACCTACCCCACACATGCTTCTCGTCCTCTATCATTCTACCCTCTACCTCCATGAGATCAAAACCTTTTTATCTCCCATGTATGAGTTGGCCTGTTATATATCTCCCATATATAAACATATGCTATTTTTCTTTCTGTGCCTGGCTTAACTTACTGAACATAATGACCTCCAGTTCTATCATTGCTGATGCAAACGACAAGATTTCATTTTTTATGGCTGAATATAATTCCACTGTGTGTATATACATATAATGATGGACACTTAGATTGATTCCATATCTTTGCTATTGCAAATAGTGCAGTTTTTTTTTTTTTTTTTTTTTTTTTTTTTTTTTTTTATGTTTGTCCTCTAGAAAAATTCCCAGAAGTGGGATTGCTGGATCATATCGTAATTTCATTTTTATTTTTATTTTTTTGAAAAATCTCCATATCTGCTTTTCATAGTAACTGTACTAATTTACATTCCCATAAACAGTGTATGAGTTCTCTTTTTTTTTTTTTTTTTGAGAGGGTGTTTATTTTTTGCTGCCCAGGCTGGAGTGCAATGGTGCAATCTTGGTTCACTGCAACCTCTGCCTCCTGGTTTCAAGCAGTTCTCCTGCCTCAGCCTCCCGAGTAGCTGGGACTACAGGCATGTGCCACCATGCCCAGCTAATTTTTTTTATTTTTTTTGTATTTTTAGTAGAGATGGGGTTTCACCATGTTGACCAGAATGGTCTCGATCTCTTGACCTCATGATCCACCTGCCTCGGCCTCCCAAAGTGGTGGGATTATAGGCGTGAGCCACCACGCCTGGCCCTGAGTTCTCTTTTTTATATATCCTGGCCAATGTCTGTTAGTTTTTGTCTATTTAATAATAGCTATTCTAACTGAGATAAGATGACCTCTCACCATAGTTTGATTTGCATTTCCTTGATAATTAGTGATGTTGAACATTTTTTAACATGCCTGTTGGCTATTTGAAGGCCATTTTTGAGAAATATTGATCTATATTATTTGCCAACTTTTCAATAAAGATTTATTTTAAACTATTGAGTTGTTTGTGTTTCTTGTATTCTGAATATTAGTCCCTTGTGATAAAAAGTTTGCAAATTTTTCTCCCATTCAACAGGTTGTGTCTTTACTCTGTTGATTGTGTCTTCTGCTGTGCAGTTTAACTGCTCTTATTTTAATTTTATATACAGTTGACATTTTCTTTGGAACAAGGTTATGTTAGTCTGAAGATTCTTAACCTATATTGAAAATAATGTATTTTTACTTGTGAAGAAGTAAGAGAAGGAGAAGGAGAAGAAGGAGAAGAAGGAGAAGGAGAAGAGAGAAAAAGGACAAAGAAGAAAAAGGAGGAAGGAGGTAGTGGAGAAGGGGAGAGACAAGATGAAATGATATATACTCTCCATCTTAGGACATGAACTGAAAATAATCAAGTAATTTTCCTGATTCATGCCTGTTTGTTTATACAAGTTATTTTTATATATTTCAATATATTTCCAAAGAATAAAATTGCATATAATTTTGGGTAAAGATCTAACTCTTTTTTATTAGCAATTGCAGAACTGGGTAGAGTATCACTCCATAAAATAGGATGGGTTCTCCGCTGTGAATGGCAGAACAGTTTACGTAAGTAATAAACAGGAAAATGCATCTTTTTTTAAAATAGCGGATTGGCTAACATCAGCTTACTTTATGTTATTTTCCTTCTAAAAGCTAAAGCAGAGGAGACCCTTATTATAATATAATCGTTCAGGTTACCTGGGTCCTTTCTTACTGGTTGCTGTGAATCTCCTGTTTTCAGGAAAAACTAGTCTGTGAGGCTTAACTTGCTTGCCTAAAGTTTCAGTTTAATTATTTGGCCCTTAGCAGGAGCAACTCTATTTTTGTTTTCTTCTGCTGTGACCTAGCAAGGAGCTCACTCCAAATCAATGGCCTGTAAAAATTTTGTTTAACATTATCCATAAGTCAGGATCATTGAAATGAATACATATTTTAGATTAAACCAGAGCAATACAATAATGTTTATTCTGTGAACTAAAACAAATCTGTGAATAAAATTACCCTAGAAATGCACAAGAATAAGATAAAGCTCAATAAAAATCAGAGGCTTACACCTATGTCATACTGTGCAAGTTGGAATCTGTATCTATATTAAGGACCAATAATTTAAAAAAAAATTAACTATCTTTGTGTTAAGCTTTCTTTCTTATAATTTTAACATACCTAATTAATATTTGTTCATTTGATTAAACATTAAAATTTAAAATTATGGTGTAATCAGATAAGTACAAAATAAAAACTCAATTACCAGATGTAATTATTTTACTTCTAAACTATCTGAACAGCTAAAGTAATCACTTGGAACTGACAAAGAAGATTTTATACTGTCATCAAAATATTTATGTAAATACATTATTCTATTATATTTGGTACTGTTGATTCAAATTTGCAGTTAAAGATATTGTAGAAATACACAAGATAATTTTAACACCAGCTTTGATTTAATGGCTTTTTTATTGACAATTGCTAAATGTATGTGGTTTTAATTTTCCCATGTAACAGGACTTTTCCCCACAATCATTAGTAATCACAGTTGTCAGGAGAAACCTGAAGAAGAAAAATGCAATTATCCTTACCAAATGCATAGCCAATTTGTGAACCTGACTGATGTAAATTCCCCCACAACTAAAATAAATACTTAGAGCATTTTAAAACTTAAATTACCGTTGATAAAGACGCCATCATTGGTATATATGTCTTATTTTTATTCACAGTTTCCCAGTGGAAACCAAGTATAGGTTCCTGCCTCTGTGCACACAAAGAGAATTTTGCCATCAGTTTATGATCTAATTAGTCCATCTACATATTTATTACTCAGGAGACACTTTGCCTGACAGTGGAGAAGCCATAAGGTGAAAACAGTTTGCAGCCTGTCTGCTCTTATGCCACAGTAACTATCACCTCTTGTTCTTCTCTGCTCCAAGCAACATGCAGAGGGGGAGAGAGGAGCAGAGCAGCAAACTCTGACCTCTCTCAACGAAAGAAAACTGTCTTCGAGATTCAAGGAAATCCACAGTGTTCATCTATAATGAATTACTTTCATTTTAGTCTGTAATATTTCCATACAGATTGGCTTTATTTTCTTTACTTTCTATATTTAAGAGAGGTTTTATGACTGTTTTCTTGTTTAGATTAACAGGTGACATTCTAAATTAAAAGTCATTATGAAGGTATGAACTTTTACAAGAACTGAGAGATTTCAATGGAAACATATAGTTTAGATATCAATCTATGATAGTGAAAAGGAAGACATTACCAGGTTTGGACCTCTCTCAGGAAGATTTTAAGTACGTGCTAATGAGCTGGATTGTCATTGCTTATGCTTAACTCAAGCAATTTGTAAAGTCTGGAACAGATGGAAATGTTATTTAAGTACATGGCTGTAGCCCAGATATAAAATAAGTCATTGGACTCAGCATTGTTTTTATTGTGTGATTTTTAAGTTAATGTGAGCACAAAGAGCTTTGCTGCAGAAAGTTTTAATTTTAATTACAAGTGGTTTTCCACTACATTACACTTCTTAAAAATGAGGTATTTCGATTCTGTTAAATGAATGTTTTAAATGAAAAGTTTTAACATTGGTATAGAAAACTCTACATTACATGGCTAGGTTGGAGAAATATGGAAGTACAAATTTCAATTATTTTGCTGTAGTATTTTTTTTTTTTTACATTCTGATGATTTTTAGCATAAAACAGATCTTTTTTTCTTTAACCTTTATTCCTATCTAATCTGATGGATCCTCTGTTTTGAATTCAGTCATGACTGTTGAATGCATTTTGTTTTTAAACCAAACATGTACTCACACTTTGAAGAGTTAGAGAGCAACTACTTGATTCTTTTTGTGAGACAGGGTCTCACTCTGTCCCACAGGCTGGAGTGCAGTAGCACAATCTCGGCTCACTGCAACCTCTACCTCCTGGGATCAAGTGATCCTCTCACTTCAGCATCTAGAGTAGCTGGGACCACAGGTGCACACCACCATGCATGGCCAATTTTTATATATTTTTTTATAGACACAGTGTTTCACCACGTTGTCCAGGCTGGTCACAAACTCCTAGGCTCAAATGATCTGCTTGCCTTAGCCTGCCGAAGTGCTGGGATTATAGGCATGAGCCACTATGCCCAGCCTTGCAACTACTGAATTCTTAAAATCCATCTGTTAACCCTCTAATAACAAACAACAACAACAATATTCAAGACTTGACAAAAAGAATTCTATGGCAGCCTGTGGCAGCTTGAAGGAGTTAACCAAAATCAGTCTCTTTTTGAACTTTTTTAACATAAAAAAAGTTAGAAGCCATTTAAGGTACATCTTTCACATGGGACATTGCTCAGAGATTTATTTTTTTCTGCTTCTATTTCAGAGGCATAATTAATGTGTCAACATTAACATTTCAGATATCTCTTCTTGGACTATATATTGTGCAATTATCAAGTTTGGAGCACTCAATAATTGCCTCTCCACAGCACTTTTTAAATGAAACACTAGCTCTGACAAAGTTCACAACAATTAAGAATGCCGTGTTAATATTTTTAATATTAATGTAGACTCTGTATTTTGTATTCTGATGCTCTAATCTCCTTAATACTTACACATGTAAGTAAACTGTCCTCAGATATGGGGATTACCATATCACAGTTACTCTGGCCAAAATTAATGGCAGTTTTCAGTAGCAAAGAAAGAATATCATTGGATTTTTAGTAACAATAATGCACATACCTCTATGTGTATGTATGTATGTGTATGTGCATATGCATGTGTGTGTGTGTTCTAGTAATCAAGTTTCTATGAAGGATTTCAACAGCCAGAAAGTATACATGCTACGGTATGGAAAGAAAGTGAAGCAAAAATTGCAGATATTCTTATAAACCTAATGTGTCAAATAAAAATGTCTTTTTTTGATATTATGTTCTTTGGTGCCCATTAAGATATATAATCTCAACATCCAAACTGCTTTCATCGATACTTTTGGAAAATAAATGATACCTGTGGTCTAGAACTTTTAGGCCTTCAGACACCAAATATTTTGGAAGAAATTTTATCTTTCATTTTTAAGACATTGTCTTCCACACTTCAAAAGGATAACCTCAAGTTTTGGCTCAATAAGTGAATCTAACAAAAAGAGTTTCTTTAAGTGAGTTTGTTCATCTCAGCAAAATCTATATAGGGCAATAATGAACATCTGAGAAAGTGCAGCACATCATTTAACACAATTCAATCTTTTGGACTAGCTTGAAATGGAAGATGAATTACCTTTTATTTCTGCAGCAAAATCTCAGCTATGGCTTAAGGTCAATAAAATACAAAATGCACATCGTGATTTATATATCTTTATTGTTAAATTGTTGCTAAGAACATTTCAAATTAATAAATTTTACAAATCAAATAACTATCTAAACATATGCTGCTAAATATGTATGTCTTTAGGTAGAGTGGAAACTGTTTGAAATAATGGATATCAGAATTTAAGATATTCATTGAAAATATGATTATTCAAGAGTAGGTGAGCCAATAATGATGGAATCTGCAGTAAATCTTTCTGTTCCTGACATTTGGTCTTTAATCTAATGAATATATGGATGAGAAGAATACAATATATCTATCTGTTTCCCGCTTCCATTTGCTGAAAATCATCATAGAGATGCTACTCATAATATGTTGTCTGCAACTGAAAAATCTGAACAGTAGCTACAGATCCATAGAACAAAACATACATTGTTGTTAGCACCGAAAAACAACTGGCAGTTCTATTTTTATTGCCATTTCTTCTTTTTCCCCATTTTTATGACTTTAATTTTATGAAAAATTAAGCTTTTTTAATATATTTGGTTTTAATTGCTGTGCTTTAATTTCCTAAAAGATGTCAAATCTTCTCAAGTATTTACTAACTTAATACAATAAAATAACGTATTTCCTATGCTAGAAATAATTAGTTTCATGACACAATCAAACACCATTTACAAATTCAGTAACTTTGTAACTTTTTCATAAATTAAATCCTCAAGTCCAAATCTGTTATATATTATAAATTAGAACCCAGGAATCTTTAAGATTTTTACCTAACATGACAAACTATTCTAAACACTGTTATTGCTAAATAACATACAATCACACATAGACATATGCACACACATATATATAGCCTTCATCTGTTTTCTCTATTGCTATAAAACAGAATACCACAGACTGAGTGACATATAATAAACAAATTTTTATTAGCTCACATTTCTGGAGGCTGGTGTATTAGTCTGTCTCACGTTGCTAATAAAGACATACCCAAGACTGGGTAATTTATAAAGGAAAAAAGCTTAATTGATTCACAGTTCCATATGGCTGCAGAGGCCTCACAATCATGGTGAAAAGGGAAGGGGAAGCAAGACATGTCTTACATGGCAGCAGGCAAGAGAGAACTTGTGCAATGAAATCCTATTTATAAAACCATCAGATATCATGAGACTTATTCACTACCATGAGAATAGTATGGGCAAACTGCCCCAATTATTTCCACCTGTCACTGTCCATGGCATGTGAGGATTATTACAATTCAAGGTGAGAATTGGGTGGAGAAGCAGTCAAACCATATCAGCTGGGAAGTCCAATATTAAGGCCTCAGAAAGTTTGGTGAGGGCTCAGCCATCCCTTCTGGGATGGTATCTTGAACGCTGCGTCCTCTGGTGAGTGGGGAGGGGACATTGCCTCAAATGGCAGAACAGAAGAAAGAGAGCTCACACCCAAAATCCCCCTTTTGAGGCATTAAACCAACCCATGAGGGTAAAATCATAAAGATACCCCTGAAAAAGCCATAAATCACTGATATTATTTAATCCAGAAAAAATTACAAAAGATGGGGTTTGTGAAAATACTAAGGTCCAGGCTTTACAGGAAAGAAAAAAATAAAAGCAATGTTTATCTGTGGGTTATCAATATTAAAACTGTTTTTTAAAAACAGAGTTTTTAATTTTAAATTAAACTGGTAGGAAAAACAGCTGATCATTCCTGAAAATAATAGAACCGAAGACAAGGTGAAGAGGTAGTGGAAGTTATTCAAGCCAAGCACTTTCATGTACAAGGAAGAGCTAAGGTTAGTAAGGGCAAATAGCAGAGTAATTGATTTTCAGCAGATTCCTAGGGTGTGAAGCTTTGCAATATTCAGAGCACCATCAAAATATGAAATGCACTGCCTTGCTGAGGTCTTATTTCTTATAAGTATGATTTCATTCCCAAAATAGGCAAATGGCACCTAATCAAACTCCACAGCTTCTGCACCACAAAAGAAACAGTAGTTAGAATGAATTGGCAACCAAAAGAATGGGAAAAAAAATTTGCAGTTTACTCATCTGACAAAGGGCTGATATCCAGAATTTACAAAGAACTAAAACAGGTTTACAAGAAAAAAACAAACAAGCCCATCCAAAAGTGGGCAAAGGATACGAACAGACACTTTTCAAAAGAAGACAAACATGAGGCCAACAAACATATGAAAAAATGCTCATCATCACTGGTCATCAGAGAAATGCAAATCAAAACTACATGGGGATACCATCTCACGCCAGTTAGAATGGCTATCAATAAAAAAATCTAGAGACAACAGATGCTGAAGAGGATGTGGAGAAATGGGAACACTTTTACACTGTTGGTGGGGGAGTAAATTAGTTCAGCCACTGTGGAAGACAGTGTGGCGATTCCTCAAGGACCTAGAAATAGAAATTCCATTTGACCCAGCAATCCCATTACTGGGTATATGTCCAAAGAATTATAAATCATTCTACTATAAGGACACATGCACACGAATGTTCATTGCAGCACTGTTTACAATAGCAAAGACCTGGAACCAACCCAAATGCCCATCGACGATAGACTGGACAGGGAAAATGTGGCACATATATACAATGGAATACTATGCAGCCATCAAAAACGATGAGTTTGTGCCCTTTGTAGGGACATGGATGAACCTGGAAACCATCATTCTCAGCAAACTGACAAAAGAGCAGAAAATCAAACACTGCATGTTCTTACTTATAGGCGGGTGTTGAACAATGAGAACACATGGACACAGGGAGGGGAGCACACACTGGGTCTGTTGTGGGGAAATAGGGGAGGGACAGCAGGGGTTGGAGAGTTGGGGAGAGATAGCATGGGGAGAAATGACAGATAGAGGTGATGGGGAAGAAGGCAGCAAATCACACTGCCACATGTGTACCTATGCAACAATCTTGCATGTTCTTCACATGTACCCCAAAACCTAAAACGCAATAAAAAAAAAGAAAATTCAAGACCAAATTATAATTACTATTATTATTTAATTTTATTGTAAATTCAGGGGCACAAGTGCAGGTTTGTTACATAGGTAAACTTGTGCCATGGGGTTTTGTTTTTTTTACAGATTGTTTTATCACCCAAGTATTAAGCTTAGTACCCATTAGTTATGTTTCTTGCTACCCCCCATTCTTCTACCCTCCATCCTCTGAGAGCCCTGAGTGTGTATTTTTTCCCTCAAAATAAATTGTTCTATTGTAAATACATGTATATGTATATGTTTATTGCAGGCACTATTCACAATCGCAAAGACATAGAATCAACCTAAATGCCCATCAATAATAGACTGGGGATAAAGAAAATGTGGTGCATATATACAATGGAATGCCAAGCAGGCATAAAAAGAAGAGGTACTGCTCTCTTTGCGGACACATGCATGGAGCAGGTGGCCATTTTCCTTAGCATACTAACACAGGAACAAAAAACCAAATATCATATTCTCACTTATAAGTGGGATCTAAATTATGAGAACACATGGGCAAATTATTTTTTATTTATTTATTTATTTTTTGAGACAGAGTCTTGCTCTGTCATCTGGTGCCAGGCTGGAGTGCAATGGCATGATCTTGGCTCAACGCAACCTCCACTTCCTGGGTTCAAGCAATTCTCCTGCCTCAGTCTCCCGAGTAGCTGGGACTACAGGCATGCACCACCACACCAAGCTAATTTTTGTATTTTTTATTAGAGACAGGTTTTCAATACGTTGGCCAGGATGGTGTTGATCTCTTGACCTCTTGATCAGCCCGCTTTGGCCTCCCAAAGTGTTGGGATTACAGGTGTGAACCACTGCACCTGGCCGGAAAGTATTTTTACTATGCCAAAAATTCAGTGGTGAGCAGGCGTTTTGTAGAGATGGTTTAGTCATTCTTCACTAGGAACTTAGAAGGATTCTTCCACTCAGTTACAAACATACCTGCAAAACAACAATCATTGTGTGAAAGAGACAGGTCCATTATACTGCCTGCTACAAAGCAGGACCCAAAAGCTGGCTTCTATAGGATGGCATATTACAAAAATTTTGAATATCAGTGCAAATATTGAACATTAATGAAATCACATCTAGAATGTTTTCAACATCTCTTACTGGCAGTTCATAAGACTTCATAAAAATCAGCTGTGAATCTTTGTTCCTGTCAATTTTATGGAACCATATGGGAGAGGACAGTCATGTTGTTGTTGAGGAATTTATTCTATTTTCAACAAGAAGCTAGATAACTTAGTATTACGGTAGAAAATAACAAATAAAATTACCTTATTTTAATCATACTAACTCAAAAAATGCAATTCCTAAATATAATGACCTTCAGTTGATCATTAGCTTAATATAAAAAGTGCTAGTGTCACATCGTTTTAATATATGGTTGAATACAGAGTACTAATGTAACATTCTTTTAATATTGTCCATTTGGTTAATAGATATTCAAATGTCATTTGTCCTGTCCTGTGGGAGAAAATAAGAAAGATGTGAGAAAAGACAGAATTTATCTGGAATTGTAGAGCAATGCCCAGAAAGACATGGCACTGTAGCTATTTGCGGCTCAAATTATCTGCCCGTAGTGCCTGGATTGAAAGCAAATCTAATATGGTAAATGATATCCCACTCCCTATTCACATGCAGAAACCTCAGTCTTCAATATTCCTATATTTGGAGACAGTGACTCTAGAGAGGCAATTAAGGTTCAATGAAGTCATAAAGATGGAGACATGTCTAGGAGTTCAGTCAGGGTGATGGGAAAAATTTTACAGGAGAAATTATAAAGATAGTTATAGGAAATAGTCACAAACCTTCTTGGAAAGTCTGAGGGGAGGTTTGCATAGCTTCAGTAAAATATTTGCCTGAAGGCAGTTGAATTCTCTTAAAAGTTTAAGGCACAGATACATAGGAATGCAGAGGAGTTTATCTAAATAGCTTGTTTACTCAGGTGATCCCAAGACCAACCTTTGATCATATGGGCAGGGAACTGCTCTCCATGGGGTGGGGGGGTGGCAAAGTCAATTACCCTCTAATGGTGTTTATTCAAGACCTTAGTCATTTAATCTGTACTAAATAAATTCGAACTTTATTGGCTGACTGAGGCCATGGCTGCTGACTCTGTGAGTGGCCTGGACCCCTAAGCACACTCTTTTAGTGAACACGTGACTGCATTTGTTCATCCATGGCTGGGTCAGGGTCTGCTGGTCAGACCCGGCAGACATGATTTTTAAAAATGTATATATGTTCTTACAAGAAGGGACACCAGAGCTCTTTCTTTCTCTGAGAGCACAGAGAAAAGAGCATCTAAGAACACAGCAAGAAAGTGATTTCCTACAAGTGAGGAAGAGAAGGCTTACCAGAAGCCAACCCTGATGACACCTTGATCTTGAACTTCTACCTTCCCAAACTGTGAGAATAAACTTCTGTTGTTTAAGCCACCCAGTCTGTAGTATTTTGTTATGGTGTCCAGAGCACAATAATGTACTGTATTTGTATGTGTGTGTGTGTGTGTGTGTGTGTGTGTGTGTGTGTGTGTCTGTATACCACATTTTCTTTATCCACTCACTGATTAATGGGCATTTGGGCTGATTCTGTATTTTTGCAATTGCAAATCATGCTGCTATAAACATGGATGTGAAAGCATCCTACTCATATAATGACTTCTTTTCCTCTGGGTAGATACCTAGTAGTAAGATTTTTGGATCCAATGGTAGATTTGCTTTGAGTTCTTTAGGGAATCTCTACACTGTTTTACATTGTGGTTGTATTAGTTTACATTCCCAGCCTTTAATCCCTTTTGTATATACTCTATGTTTGTTTTGTTTTTCATAGAAATTTAATTTTTTTCTGTTTTTTTTTTTTTTTTTTTTTTTTTTTTTAGACAAATTCTCACTCTGACACCCAGGATAGAATGTAATAACATGATCTTGTCTCACTGCAACATTCACCTCCTGGGTTCAAGCTATTCTCCTGCCTCAGCCTCCTGAGTAGCTGGGATTACAGGTGCCAGCCACCACACCTGGCTAATTTTTCTATATTTAATACAGACAGGGTTTAACCATGTTGGCAAAGCTGTTCTCATACTCCTGACCTCAGTGATTTGCCCACCTTGGCCTCCCAAAGGACTGGGATTAAAGGCATGAACCACCAAGCCTGGCCAGAAATTTAATTTTTTAAAACATTTTTAAGATTCCTTATTTATGCTTATGTAATGTAATAGTAAACAATCATGTTAAGTAGAACTTTGTTATTAAAATCATTTAGAGGACTGGTATCTCACATATTTTTAAAGTATCTAAAAATAAGTGAAAAGTATCTTGATTTATTAAAGAAGGTGCATTATTAGGCGAGGTACACAAGACTAAGACTCAAGACACAAGATATCCTTAACATTCCCTTCAGCTTGACCAAACTTTAGACAAGTTCCTTATTTACTCCAAGCCCCTGAACTCCTTTTACTTAGGGCATTTACTTTAGAAAATGTGCAAATGCAGCTAGGTGTGGTGGCTCACTTCTGTAATCCCAGCACTTTGGGAGGCTGAGGCGGGAGGATAATAAGGTCAGAAGTTCAAGAACAGCCTGGCCAAGATGCTGAAACTCCATCTCTACTAAAAATTCAAAAATTACCTGGGTATGGTGCCATGTGCCTGTAATCCCAGCTACTCAGGAGGCTGAGGCAGGGAATTGCTTGAACCCAGGAGGCAGAGGTTGCAGTGAGCCAAAATCACGCCAATCTACTCCACCCTGGATGACAGAGTGAGACTCCATCTCAAAAAAAAAAAAAAAATGCCCAAATGCAAATTATTTTTCTTTACCTTAGGCATGTGAATATTTTTCAAGCTTCTCGCCAGTTTTACAACCCAGGAGTGTCTTTCTCAAGGATCTGAGAACCATCCTTTTGAAGTATAATCATCAACAAAGATGGTTCCCCTATCTCTCAGTCTCTATAAGAGTACCCCTCTAACTTCTATAAGTGCAAATTATTGTAACACAGGTGAGCTAATCCCATTGACCAACTCCAGTGACATTTTTCACTATAGCTCACTCCAACCCTTAAAATACAACAGTATCTCCTTGTTATCCTCAGTTTAACTTCCCATTATTTCAGTTATCTGCAGTCAACCACAGTCCAAACCATTAAATGCAAAATTCCAGTAATAAGCAATTCATAGTTTTAGCTTGTGTACTCTTATGCTTAGTGTGATAAATTGTTATGCCATTCCACTTGGGACATGAATTATTCCTTTTTCCAGCGTATCCATGCTGTCTACACTGCCCACCCATTAGTCACTTAGTAGCTATCTTGGTTATCAAATCAACTGTCATGGTTCGCAGTGCTTGTTTTGGAGTAAACATTTATTTTACTTAATAATGGACCGCAAAAATGTGAAAGTAGTGATGCTGGCAATTTGAATATGCCAAAGAGAAGCCAGCAGTAGAGTGCTTGCCTTAAGTGAAATAGTGAAAGTTACCAACTTCCTAAGGAAAAAACAAGTTTTATACTGAGGCTACTAAGATCTACAAATGTTTTACCAGTGACATTTTGAAAAAAGAAAAAATAAAGTGGTGCTAGTCTTGCTGTTGCACATCCAACTGCAAAAGGTATGGCCACAGTGTGTGATACATGCTTAAACTTTATCATAAGACTGTGTATGCAAAAAAAAAAAAAACCTAGTATATGAATACATAGAGATTAAGACTATCTGAAATTTCAGGCATGCATTGGAAGTCTTTGAACTTACCCTTTGTGGATAAGGGGGAACTACCACTGTAGAAAGAAAACATCAAGGTCGGAGGATTTCTTACTAACTGACCTCACAGGCGATTTGCTGAAGACAGGCTAAGGTGATTCAATGTCTCCTGGGCAGTGTGGAATTTGATTAGGTATTGAGGATGATCAAATATTGAAGGTAACAGATTCTAAATAAACCAATTCAGTAGGATTCCTGCTGAAACCTTGTAAATGCCTCAAAATGTTTTTTTTTTGTTTGTTTTTTGTTTTTTGTTTTTTGTTTTTTGCTGGACAAGTAACAAAGACTTTCCAGAAGAAGACAGGTTTTGATGAATAGAGGTTTCATTACTTCATGCAAGTGAAGTGTGCAGTGAGAATATTCTCCAAAGCAACGTTTCCCTAGCCAAAAGTGATAAGAGGGTTTTATAGGGCCATGGAGAGGGGAGAGGGTATGTCATCACATGTGGAAGAGGGGTCCCAGTTTCACTGATACAGTGAATCACTATGCTAGGACATAGGTGGCATGTTATGTTAATGAAACTATAGATTCTTCTGGGTGGACACCTTAGAATGGTACTAGGCAAAGTTCGCTCGAGTTAATCTAGAAGGTGTGGTATCTGTCAGGAGCTAGTTTTAATCAAGTAGATGACTGCATTCTACCCAGAGTTGAGGAAGAAACAGAGTGTAGGTAGGGCAGGAGGCTGTAAAACAAGCTGACTTCTCAAGTTGATTAAATTCCTATAATCTCTGGAGATCCTCCTTGTCCATTTAAAACTGGACTATGGCAGCTCTGCAGACAAGGCCCAAGTACAACGGCTAGTTGAGAAAATAACTAGAGGAACTTCATCAAAATTTGGTCAAAGTGGGAGACTTTTTCAGCTTTTTAACTTGTCTGGAGCAGTCTTTTACTGGCACAATATATTCCAGGAATATTTTCAAAGCTCCCCGTTTTGTGGTCCTTCGAAATGCTTGATCAGCTTCACAAAGTCAAAATGTTTTGTCATTGTGGATTGTCTACACAATACCAAGAAAGTTGTTCAATTCACCAATAAAACAAGTGTATTGAACTTCTACTTCCTGCAAGTTAATTATTTCATTGATTTTCCCACTTTTAAATCCTGACTACTGTTATAGAGACATTCATATTTAATGCACACAAAGTGGAATACATACAATTAATGATTAAGGAATATTGGTCTGATTTTTTTTCATTTGCACTGAGAATCCTGGGGTAGTGATTCCTCTGCAGTTCTTTCTGAACACTGGACCCGAGGTTCTTCAGTTTTGAAACTTGGACTGGCTCTCCTTGCTCCTCAGCCTGTTTATGGCCTGTTGTATAATCTTGTGATTGTGCGAGTTAATACTTAATAAACTCCCCTATAGTTCAGTCCCTCTAGAGAACCCTGACTAATACAAGTATTATGCTGATTACCTGGGTGACAAAATTATCTCTATACCAAATGCCCACAACAGGCAATTTATCCATGTATCAAACTTGCACATATACCCCTTGAACCTAAAATAAAAGTTGGACAAGAAAACAATGCTTAGTTTTGAACAGACTTTTCTAAGTAAATCACAAACTCTCATAATGATTTGCTTTTTATAATCTGACATCAGTATGGTGATCTAAAACCTTAAGAATCATTTATAATTTTAATCTTAAAATTAAAAAAATAAGTTTGGAAAAGTCTAATGTGATAAAACTATTTACTATGTGATTTTGGACCTATACATAGCTCTAGTATCTGTTTGATTATGACACACCTCCCTGGGTCCAAAATCCTGCTTTGAAAAGTGATGACTTTTCCAGAACTCTGCTTAATATTTAGATGCAAATGAAAAATTAGTAAAAGAAATAGATAGAAAGTGCAAGAATTATTAGGGAAGAGATGTCATTAAAAATAAGTAATAACCTATTGTTAAACTGCCCTTAAGCCGACCTAGGTATTTGAGCAGAGTGGCCTAAGGATGTTTCTGTATTTGGCTGTTAACAAGTAGAACTTTCAGAAATAATATCAACAGCCAATCAATTAAAATGTTCAGGGACATTACACACCACTAAAAAAAATAAAAATACAAAATAATTTAAAAATTAACAAGATGAATCAAGATAAATAGGTATCTGTGTTCATTCAATCTAACAGAACCTAGGGCAGCCAAGATGATCAAACAGAACCAAACTCAAGAAAAACAGAAGGGTTTATCTACAATGAAGCTACATGAGTAAGTAGAATAAGTGAAAATTCCTTAGTCTCATAAGGCAGTCTTCTACCTCTAACCAGCACAAGATATTATATAAAACTGGACTATGAAGAATTCTTTTTTGTGCTTTCATTGCTCTTTTTTATAGCTGATTTTTCATTTTTGTATGTATGGAGTTTGTCTTGATTCTTTTTGTAGTTACGGACTAGAGTTCTTTATAATTCTTTTCTGTTTCTTGAATTATTTTTGCAACACGCTACTTGTTTTCAAATATGAATTATTTTCTAATGTCTCCTTATTTTCACTTCTGTTTTTGTAGTTTGGTGTTCACAGAACAGCGAACTTGAACTTTGAAAGACTATGATGCAGATAATGACACTCTCTAGTCTAAGCCCTGAAGTTATTCCTTACAGTACTTCAAATAAAATCAAAATCCTTGATCTTGGCCTGAAAATCCCTTCATAGTGCTAAACCCTCTTGGTCAGATCTTTTAGTGAATCTCTATCATTTTCTGTCACTCTGCTTTGAACCCTCTAATTCCATTCCTATTTATCCAATAATTAGGCTCATTCTTGCCCCAATCTTTGAATTTCTTCCATGTGGAATATTCTTCCCCTCAGATCTTCATTTGTCTCACTTCCTTTCAACATCCATTCAAATATCCTCTCAGCATAAAGTGTGTACTAATCAGTGTTCTCTAAGGGAAAAGTTAGTATTTATTGAGAGGGATAAAAGGGTGAGAGATTAAAATAAATTGGCCCTTACACTTCTGGAGGCTGGAAAGCCCAAAGATCTGCAAGACATGTTGACAAGCTGAAGCCCTAGAAGAGTACATGGTGTAATTCCAGTCCAAAGGTTGGCAGGCTCAAACCCCAAGAAGGGCCAATGTTTCAATTTGAGTCTGTGGCAGAAAAACAGCCAGGGCCTCTCTCCTCAGCCTTTTTATTCTAGTTTGGCCTTCTTCTTAACTGAGACCCACCCCATTGGAAAGGGCAATGTGCTTTCCACAGTCTATTAATGTAAATGTTAAACCCATCCAAAAACACCCTCACAGAAACCCTTAGGATACTTCTTGACCAAATATCTGGGCACTCCTTGAGCCACTCAAGTGGATATATAAGATTAGCCATCTCAGAGCGCTTCAGTTATAACCCTACATATAATTTTTGCTGCTGCATTCTTCTATTTCACTCCATGCTTTATTTTACACCATTAAACCTAACATTATTGGTCTGTGTTGAATTGTGTCTCCCCCAAATGTTTATGTTGTAATCCTAAATTCCAGTGTGACTATATTTGGAGAGAGGAGCTTCATGGAGGTAACTAAGGTTAAATGAGGCAATGGGGTGGATTCATAATTTAATAAAACTGGTATCCTTATAAGAAGAGATGAGATAACAAAAATGTATACACACAGAAGAAAGGCTATTGGCGGGGTGGGGGGGCATAGAGGGCGTGATTTACAAAGAGAGGCCTCACCAGAAACCAACACCAACAGCACTGTGGTCTTTGATTTCCAAACTCTAGAACCGTGAGAAAATACATCTTTGTTGTTTATGCCACCCAGTCTTGGTATTCTTTTACAGCAGCCCAAGGAGACGATTATATTTTTGTTTACATTCATTTTATTGTTATTAGAGTATAAATTTCAATAACACAGTGACTTTCCCTTTTTTATTCCCTATTTTTATAGCCAGAAGATACCACTTGTTAATGATGAATGAACAAATGTATAAATAAAGTTTAGAACCTTTTTAGAATCCTGATATTTGCCTGGCTTCTTTAAGGTGTAGTATTTTATTTTCCTTTAGGTCTAGTCTATCCAGGCAATTGCTATGTGAATATTTGTAATTTCAAGGCATGCATCTTACATTTTTGGGAAATTTGTTTTTTATCATTTTGTTGATAAATTTCCCCTTGTGGTTTCCTCCCTTCTCTTTTTCTGGAATTCCTTTTAGACAAATGTTAAACCTCCTAAATTAATGATTGATGTCTCTCAGCGTTTTCTTCATATTACTCATTTCTATTTCTTTTTTCCTCCTACATTTGGGAGAGTTCCTTCACTTTTTTCTTCTGGCCTTTATATTAAATATTTATAAGCAATTATATTTTCAATATGTAGGAACTCTTTCATAGTTTCTCATTATTCCTTTATATAGCAGCTTATTCCATTTTATCTAATATCTTGAATATCTCAGAAATTACTAATTGGAATTTCTTTAAATTATTTTCTATTTTCCAATTTGGTTCTGCATCATAAAAGTCTTGCTGTATGTTTCATTTGGGTGGTTTTGTTTTTAAATTTGGGCTTCCATTTTTCATGTATGTCTGGTAATTCTTGCTTATCCATTCATATTTGTGAGATAAAATTTAAAATATTTACATGCGAATTGTGTGAAATTCCTCAGTTTTGTGTTGCTGTACATATGCATTAGGTCTCTGCCCCATGTGAGTGTTTGACAAAGGCTTCCATGTTTGCAAGAATGGTGTGATGTTTTATTTATTATGTAGGGATGGAGCAAAAACCTATCTAATTCAGCTCAAATATTTTATTTCTTACTCTGCCTTTTACAAATATTACTTATGAATGTTGGTGGGCTGCAGACTCATTCAATGACAATCACTTTACTTTTTTAATCTTCCCCAAATGCATAAAAATCTGCTCTTATAATGATTAGAGTTAGACATATAATAAAATTTCAAAGTGTGAGGCAATGCTCAATCTGCCTTGCTGAATCCTATTTTTGAGTTTCAAATTTATCTTCCTGAAGCCTTAGAAGACAACTTAGATCACAATATAAACAAATGTATTCCTTTTTTGAAAAAAAAAATTGCTTATTCCGTATTTCCTGAGGAGGAAATTTATGGAGAAACCTATCTTAAAAACAATCATGTGGCCAGGAGTGGTGGTGCATGCCTGTAATCTCAGCAGTTTGGGAGACTGAGGTGGGCAGATCACCTGAGGTCAGGAGTTTGAGACCAGCCTGACCAGTATAGTGAAACCCCATCTTTACTAAAATAAATAAATAAATAAATAAAATATAAAAATTAGCTGGGTATGGTGGTGTGCGCCTGTAATCCCAGCTACTTGGGTGGCTGAGGCAGGAGAATCGCTTGAACCTGGGAGGCGGAGGTTGCAGTGAGCTGAGACTGCACCATTTGTACTCCAGGCTGGGTGACAGAGTGAGACTTAATCTCAAAAAAAAAAAAAAAAAATAGAAAATGACGCATGATCAATTTCTGACTCTTTCTTTCCTAATGGAGCTACTTGAATAAATTTAAAAACATAGATACTCTTGGTATTTGGGAACTAAAAGGCCATTATGTATTCCCACAAAAAGCCATGAATATAAGGACAGAAATTAGGGAATTCATAAGAGTAAACATCATTCATGTTTAATGATCATTTACCTTCTTTTTTGTTTCACTATTCTAGTACTATTTGAGAGCAAATTCTGAATAATTTGAAATTGTCTAACAATATAGACTTGGGTAAAAGAAAAACTGAAGTCCTCAGTCTGCTCAACCATTTATGGGTGAGTCACTGTGAGTGAAAATTAAAGAAAAATAATATTATCTACCTCAAAAGGGTGATATGAGCATTAAATAAAGTGCTTCTTGTTAAGTGCTTTACCTCATACCTAGAACAAATAAGTGATGAATAAATTTTATCTGCTGTTTTTGCACATCATAAGATCTAACACTGTGCTAGAAACAGACTAGTTATTTCATAAATGCCTATCGAATGGAAACAGAATAACATCCTATTGTTACATTCTATGTATCTAATTAGGCAGTGGTTCAAAATCACTGATGAGTGAAGCAAAGAAATTTAATGCCATGTTAAATTGATAGCTATGCCAATATGGCAGTTGTACTAAACAATTAAACCCTTAAGCAATAACAGTCTCCATAATTCATTGGAAGCTGAGTGATCACATTGACTTTCTGTTCTATACAGCCAAAATTCATGATGGTTATATTTTCTTTATCTTTTAAGATATTATTTAAATGAAAGACAAATAATTAAAAGGATTAATATCACAAGATGTAGGAAATGTGAGAACAGACAAAAGATGACATCAAATTTCTGGAAGATAAGTTCAGAGTGGAAGGGTGTTGACCACTGAAGCAGAGGGAATGGATTCAGGCCCAGAATAAATGACACCAAGAAGGGGAAACTCATTTGCCAAACAGAAGCCTAGGAAAACTTCGAGCATAATGTGAGTAAGCAGTAAGGACAAGAAATAAAAGGGAGGCTGGAAACAGAGTGGTTGCTTAATGCATATCTCTGCAACAAGCATGCAAGCTCTACCTTCAAACACTTATGTACAGCTTGAATTTAAAACTTGGCAAAATATCGCAGCATTGTTTATGCAAGATTGAGTCATGGATGGTGGTTGTCCTGGATACATTCTATCCTTAGGTTTCTATTTCTCCCATTCACTAACACCAGAGTGTCATGTGCTAATTGGTAAAATCAATATCTATATACAGACAGAGTTTTCAGTCATTTTATTTTATAAAAAATTAGTATGATAACTACTGGAAAAATAGATATGCATATAAAATAGCTAGGAAAAACCAGTCAGCCACTTAGAAAAATTTAAGCAAATTCCACAATCTAAATATTAGCCAGCAATTGAAGGTAACACACCATGAGAAAAAGACGAATAAGTTAGTGTTAAAAAATAAGACATATTTAAAGAAACAGTTATTAGAAATAATTCAGAGAGTAAAAAATAATGTCCTTAAAAATCCTTATAGTGTCCTCAAATTCAATAATATTTTACCTACAAGGCAGAATATGATGCTAAGAAATGAGCTACTAAAAATGAATAAAAGATAGAGCTCTTAAAGATTAAAAATATAGCAGCTGAAAAGGAAAACCTGAAGGATATTACTCTGCACATAGAATTAAAAGCCAAAAAAATACAAAGTGTTTTAAATAGTGGTATACAGAGCAAGATTAGAGAAGCGCAATATTCGATTAAGAGGAAGAATTGTATTAAAAAGAGAAATATATCAAGATTATCAAGGTAAACATTTAAAGAAACAAATTGTCAAATTTTTAAAAATACAATAAAAGGAAAACTAAATTATATGTATTATGGTGATATTTGAAAATTCTAAGTTTAAGAATTAATCCAGGAATTAAGACCTCACTTAGGGTCTTCAAGAGAGAAAATCAGTTTTTCTAAAGAGGAAAATAAGAATAATAACAACATTAGACTTCTCATTAAGATCTTTAGAATAGAAAGAATATGAAAAATTATTGTGAATTTGTATTATTTTTAAAGTAAAATATTAATTCAACTTGTCAATCAAAGATACTCTGGGGTTTAATATAAAGAATGACAGTAAAATCAAGAGATATAGAGACAGAATGCAGACCATACTGAACTTCATGACTTTATTCATGACAGGGCACCTAGAAACTAATGGGTCCACTTCGTATGAGATATTGGTGGACTCTAACTTTTAGTCAGTGCTATCGAGAAGAATGGAGTGAAATGTGTTATGGATTGCAATTCATTCATCCTCTATCCTTTCCTGCATTATTTTATTTAAAATGTATTACTGCTGCGCCCCTCTTCCATGGGAAAGCTGCTTTCCTCACAGCTTGATTCAGCCATGAAAGCTGTCTTAGCCGATGAGATGTGGGTATGCAACATAAGCAGAGACTTGAAAAAAAAAAAAAGGTTGCACATCAGGGCTTGCTCTCTCATTTATATCTATTGTCATAAAACATCCATGGGATTGTCATCTGTTTGGGGAGAGATAAGTGGCACCAAAACAAGTCACCATAGTCATCCCAGCATATAACTAGCTAAACCATCATAAAAATAAGCCAAGCTGGACACCTTATATTAATAGGGAATAATTAGATGTGTTGAACACTCTGAAATCTTAGAGTTGTGTGTTATACCAAATTAATGATGCAATACATTACTGATAACAGTTTCCTAATAATAGTTGTTTATAGTAGAATGAACAGAAATAGTAAGAATTGATATGAAGATATTCAAAAGGTAAAAAAATTATTTTATATTAACAAGGAAGACAAAAAAAAAAGAAAAAGAAACTCTAGAAACACACTATATATATGAAAGCCATAGTTTCAGTATAAGCCAAAAAAAAGTTGGTATAAATTTCAATAGTTGAGAAAATGCAAAAACGAGAATTACTTTTTAACTTAAGTTGGTTTTGTTTTCTTATTGTTGACCCAGGGTCACCTAGATCTTTTCTTATGTTAGTTTCTAGGAATTTTATAGTTCTGTGTTTTCCATTTAGATCTGTGACCCCAGATATGTTAATTTTGTGATGAGTGGAAGGTCTGTATCTAGATTCACTACCTTTGAGCAAGGTTCACTTGTTCCAGCATCATTTATTGAAAGCACTATTCTTGCTCCATTGTATTGTCTTAGCTCCTGTTTCAAAGATCAGTTGACCATATACGTGTCAACTGAGCTTTGCATTCTGTTCCATTAATCTATTAGTCGATTTTATTCAACAGTATCACTTTGTCTTGAATGCCATAGCTTTATATTATAGTAAGTCTTGCAGTTGGATAACGTTAGTCTTCCAACTTTGTTCTTCTCTTTCAAGATCTTAAGAGACAATCCATCAAAGAAGATGAATACTTGGCAAATAAATATATGAAGTGATGCCCCAAATTATATGTCATCAGGGAAATGCAAATTAAAACAACGAGATACCACTACACACCTATTAGAATGGCCAAATCCATACCACTGACAACACCAAATACTAGAGAAGATGTGGTGTAATACAAATGCTCATTCAAGTTGACAGAAGAGAAAAATGAAAAAGCTACCTTGGTGGAGAGTTTGGGAGTTTCAAAACTAAACATCGTTTACCATATAAACCAGTAATTGTGCTCTTTAGAATTTACCAAAAGAAGTTGAAAACTTATGTCTACACGCAAACCTACATGTGAATGTCTACATTAGCTTTGTTTATAATTGTCAAAATGAAAACAACCAAGATGTATGTCAGTAGGTGAATAAATAAGCCGTGGTACATCCAGACAATGGAATATCATTCAGTGGTAATCTATTTTATGTTACTGAACTGTGCACTTCTAAAGCCTAAAATAGTAAGTTTTCTGTCATATGCACTTTACCACATTAGAAAAAATTGAAACACCAAATGTCAAATAAACATATAAAAGCATATTTTAATATGTCATTAATTGTTCTGGGTGGGTAATATCTCTGTGTACAATATATCCTTAGGGCAAAGTTGTTTATAAATCCATATTTCAAAGTTCTTATGGACTAAATTTCTTGGTGTCTCATAGTTTACCATTTATCAGTTATATGCCAAAGAGTTTAGACAAGCAGTTAAAAATCACTCTTTAAAAACCCAGAAAAAAACCACTCTTTAGAAATATCTAAAGAATTGTATATTCTTGTCTCATTGATTCTACACATTATTGTATTTCAATCAGAAATGCTTCTATATGATTACATATTCATGAACAGTCACATGTAAGAATGTACATAGTAGCACTCCTTGCTTTAAAAAATCTGGAAACAACACAATGTTAATTGTGAACAGTAGAACATTAAATAAATTGAGTTATGCTTTTACATTTAAATACTAAACAGCAATAATAATGAAAAAACTTCAAATATGCAATGTGAATGACTTTTAAACATACACATGTCAATTTTTAAGAAGCAACACGCAAAATAGCAAAATAGGTTCTACAGCTACAAAAAGCAGCAAAATAATCTCTGCATATGGTGGCAAGGTTCTTTCTTATTACCATGGGTGGGTGATAAAGTTACAGGAAGTGGACAAGAACATCTTCTGGATCACTACAAAGGTTTTCTCACATGATATGAATGCTGGTTATACAGGAGTTGTTTCATTTGTGAAAATGTATCTAACTATATATTGACAATATTTATAATTTTATGTACTGACATTAAAATTTATAAGAAAGTTTGCTAAAAATGTCAATAAATAAAAGTAAAATTATTTTAAGAGCTGTGCAATACAGAAAAACACACCTATTTCCTATAATAAAAGCTAAAGAAAACTACTTACATTGTATGTGTTTATTAATTTATTAATTATGTATATATTTAAGTCAGTACATGATCATACAGATATAATTCTGACATACAAAGAGTTTGGATGCTGTCACTCCCATCCTTGCAACAAGACAAAGCTAGACAAACAGAAAACCAATGACATTTTTTAGATTCAGCATAGAGCTGAGTTTGCAGGGTAAACAACAAAATAAATACAAAAGTAAGCCAAAAACCAAACCACACAAACCAAACAAAAAACAGTCTGAAAAGACAAATCAATCATCAGAATTAGATTCAGATGTGACACAATGTTGAAATGATGAGAAAGAGAATTCAAACAAATTTATTTAACATTTTAAGAATAGATTAGATTACCAGTATCAACCCTCATCCAGTCCCAGGTAGTGCAGTAAAGAGGGATATATCATCCCACAGGAGAAAGAAAGGAAAGTGAGCACAGGACTTTGCCCTGGACCCCAACATTCGAACCACCACAGTAAAGCCTAGCTCCAGGAAGATCTTCATGGCCTAATAGTCCAGGCTGGTACATGCAGATTGAGCATCTACTCCTGCCCTGGTGCCAGGTAAAACAGCACAGCTCCAGCTTCAAGCTTGTGTGTTGAACTGGACCTATGATGCATACCACCACCATCAGCAGCCTCAGTCCTCAGACAGGCCTCAGTAGCTGGAAGGTCTCAGTAGATGCAGGATTCTGGCCTGCAACAGTGCCATGCCTGCTATAGTTAGCTCCAGGCTTCTGTCAACATGTGCTAGCCACAACTGCCCCAAGCATCTGGTATATACCAGTGTTCCGCCTACCACAGAGATTTTTCATGAAAACACCAGTCTGTGAAAACTAGAGTAAGTGGTTATCTCTTCAAATGTGCAGAACTAATGCATGATCACAAGGGATCAAAACAACAAGGAAACCATAACATCATGAAAAAGAGAAAAGAAGATACCAGTGAATAACTCTAAAGAAATGTAGATGTATAAACTGACTGACAAAGAACTAATAATAATTGTTTAAAGGAAGCTCTGCAAATTCAAGAAAATAGAGAGAAACAATCTAATGAAATGAAACAGTATTTGGTCGGAATGAGAAATCAGAGAGATTGAAATAATAATTTTTAAACACAAAGAGAAATGTTAGAGCTGAAAAAAAAAAAGCAGAAGCCACAAAAACCAAAATTGATTAAGCAGAAGAAAGAATCTGTGAACTCAGAGACAGGTTATTTGAAAACATACAAACAGAGAAGAAAAATACAACAATGAAAAAATAAAAGAAAGCTTACAGTATTTATGGGACAGAAACAATAGAACAAACATTGGAGTCATAGGATTTAAGAAGGAAAATAAAATATAAAAGAGTTAGAAAGGTTGTTTAAAGAAATTATAGCAGACAACATTTCAAACTTCAAGAAAGATGTAAATATCCAGGTAATCTAACAAACTTCTTCAATCAGATTCAATCCAGATAATACTACCCCGATATATAATCAAATTGTGAAGAGTCAAAGACAAAAAGAGAATTCTGAAAGCCAAAAAATAAAAATAAAGTATCAAGTACCCTGTGAGGGAGTTCCAAGATGATTAGCAGCAGACTTCTCTGAAGAAAATTTCAGGCTAAAAAAGTAGGATGATATATTCAAAATTTGGGTGGGGGTGTGAAATCCCTACTATCCAAGAATATTGTACCCACAAAAGCTATCTTTCAGAAATGAAGGAGAGATAACAGGTCATCACCAGACATTTTTTAGAATAAATGTTAAATTACTCGACCTGAAAAAAAAGGACATTAATGAGTAACACAAAAACATCTGAAAGTATAAAACTCACTGATAAAAATAAATATTATACAGTCAAATTCAAAAGATGCTTACACTGTTAAGGTGGTGTGTAATGTACTTATATTTTCAATACGAGGGTTAGAAGATAAAACTACTAAAAATAATAATTAAAATAATTTGTTGAGTTATGAAATATAGAAAGATGTAAATTGGGTAGATGTGGTGGCTTACACCTGTATTCCCAGCACTTTGGGAGGCCAAGGTAGGTGGATTGCTTAACCCCAGAATTTCAAGACCAGCCTAGGCAACATGGTGAAACCCTGTTTCTATTGTTAAAAACAGAAAAAAAAAAAAATAGCTAAGCATTGTGCTGTGAACTTGTAGTCCCAGATACTTGGGAGGTGGGAGGATGGCTGGAGCCAGGGAGGAGCAGGTTAGTGTGGTTTGAGATCATGCCACTACACTCTAGCCTTGATGACAGAGTCAGACCCTGTCTCAAAAAAAAAAAAAAAGATGTAAATTATAACATTAAAAATTTAAAATTTGGGAAGGCAGTGAATTAAAGATCTAGATGTTCTTTTTTCCTAATCAAAATGAAGTTATCATCAGCTTAAAATAATCTGTTCTTAATCTGTAATTTGTTTTCTGTTAGCTTCATAGTAACCACAAATCAAAAAACCTCTAGTAGATATGCAAAAAAATTAAAAATAAGGAATCAAAATATACCAATAGAAAATAATCATTAAGCTGTAAAGGAAAACAGCAACAGAGAATAAAGAGCAAAAAAATCCACACAACAACCAGAAAACAAATAACAAAATGACAGTAATAAGTCATCACCTATCCATAATTACCTGAAAGTAAATGGATCACAGGAGGTGGAGGGATTGGGGAAGGATAACATTAGGAGAAATATCTAATGTAGATGACAGAAGGGTGGATGCAGCAAATCATCATGGTATGTGTATATATATGTAATAATCCTGCATGATCTGCACATGTACCTAGAACTTTATATATATATATATATATATATATATATATATATATATATAAAGTAAATGGATTAAATTATTCCATCAAGCATAAAATAAAATGCCTGAATGAGAAAAAGAAAGTCCTAAGTGTATGCTGCCAACAAAAAAACTCATTTCACTTGTAGAGATGCACACAGACTGAAAGTGAAGGGGTAGAAAAAGATATTCTATGCCAATGAAAACCTAAAGAAAGAGGAAGCAGCCATACTGATATGAGATAAATGATACTTTAAGTCTAAACCTGTGAAAAGGGACAAAAATCTATTATGTAATGGTAACAGTGTCAACTCGGCAAAGAGATATAATAATGAAAAATGTATATGCACCCAACATTAAGTAATGTAAATATATAAAGCAAATACTAATGGATTTAAAGAAGGACACAGAGAGCAATACTAAAATATTAGGACATTTCAACCCCACCATTGCCACTAGACAGATTATTCAGGCAGAAAATTAATAAGAAAGCACCAGACTTAACTACTCTCTTGATCAAATGAACCTGACAGACATGTACAGAACAGTCCATCTAACAGCAGCAGAGTACACATTTCTCTCAAATGCACATGGGACACTCTCCAGGAGAGATAAAAGGTTAGCCACAAAACAAGACTTGTCAAATTTAAGACTAAAATCATGTAAAGTATCTTTTCAGACCACAATAGGATAAAATTTGAAATCAATATCAGAAGGAACTCTGAATGTCACAAATACATGGCAATTGAACACTATATTCCTGAAAAACCAATGGGCCAATAAAGAAATTTAAATAAAAATTAAATATTTCTGGGATAAACCAAAATGGAAATACAACAACCAAAACCTGTAAGATTCAGAAAAAGGCAGTTTATGCCAATAAACGCCTATATCAAAAAAGAAAGATCTCAAATAACCAAACATTGCATCTCAAGGAACTACCAAAACAAGAGGAAACTAAGCCCATAATTAGTGGAAAGGAGGAAGTAATAATGATGGGAGCAGAATTAAATGAAGTAGAGACAGATAAATAATATAAAAGATTAACAAAACTGACATTTGGTGTTTTAAAAAGATTTAAAAAAATAACAAATCTTCAAGTAGACTAAGAAAAAAGAAGATTCAAATAAAATCAGAAATGCAAAGGGAGACATTACAACTGAGACAGCAGAAACACAAATGATCATAAAATACAATCATGAACAACTAAATACCAGCAAATTATGTATTCAATGTTACTGAATTCTATATAACACTTAGGAAGAACTAATACTGGTTCTCTTGATCTCTCCCAAATCATTTTATGAGGACAACATCATTCTGATACTGAAGCCAAAGACACTGCTAAAGAAGAAAACTATAAGCCAATATTCTTGATGAATATAAATGTAAAAATCCTGAAAAATATTATCAAGCCAAATTCAACAGCACATTAAAAAGATTATTCACTATGATCAAGTGAGATTTGTCCCAGGGCCGTAAGGATGATTCAACATATATAAATCCTTAAATGTGATATATCTCATTAACAGAATGAAGGAAAAAAATTATATGATTATTTTAACGGACACAGAAAATGCATTTGACAAAATTCAACATTGTTTCATGATAAAAACTCTCAAAAATTAGGAATAGAAAGAATGTACCCCAACACAATAAAGGGTATGTCTGACAAACACACAACTAGCAAACATCACATTCAATTGGGAAAAGTTGAAAGTTTTACTCTAGTATCTGGAACAAGGCAAATATGCCAACACCTGCCACTTCTATTCAGTATGGTACAGGAGTCCCTAGCTCAAGTAATTAGGTAAACAAAAGATATAAAAGGTATCTAAATGTTAAATAAATAAATTATCTCTGTCCATAGATGAAAAAAACTTTTACACAGAAAATCATAAGGACTTCACCAAAAATGTCATAGAACTAACAAGTAAATTCAGTAAGGTTGTAGGATACAAAATCAACATAAAAGTCAGTAGCATTTCTCTACATGAACGCTAAAATATCTAACAAAAAAATTTTTAAATCCCATTTATAATAGCTTCAGAAAATAATTAAGAAATAAATTTAATCAAGGAGGTGATATACCTGTGTACTGAAAAGTATATAAATTTGATGAAATATGTTGAAGAGATCACACACAAATACAAAGTTATCTCATGTATATGGATTAAAAGAATTAATATATTTAAAATACTTATATAATCCGAAGTGATTTATAGATTCAACACAATCTCTATCAAAATATCAGTGACATTTTTCAGAGAAATACTAAAAAAAGCAATCCTAAAATTTATATAGAACCACAAAATACACCAAATAGCCAAGCACTCTTGATCATAAAGGACAAAGCTGGAGGCATCACAATTGTTGACTAAAAATATACTACAAAGCTATAATAACCAAAGCAGCATAGTACTGGCATATAAACAGATATATAGACCAATAGAACAAAACGGTTAACTGAGAAATAAATCACATGTTTATAGACAACTTATTTTTCACAACAGAACCAAGGACACACAGTGGGGAAAGGACAGTTTTTTCAGTAAATGGAAAAAAATTGAATGTGGAAAAATTGTATGTCCACATGTGAAAGCATGAAAGTAGACCCCTAGGCCACACCATACACAAAAGTCAACTCAAAATGGACTAACAACTTAAATATAAGACCCATATCTGTTAAATTACTAGAAGAAAACATAGAAGAAAAGCTCAATGACATTGGTCTCTACCAGGAATTTTTGATATGACTACAAAAGCACAGACAACTCAAAAGCAAAGCTAGACAAGTAAAATTACATCAAACTAGAGAGCTTTTGCACAGTAAAGGAATCAATGAACAAAGTGAAGAGTTAACCTAGAGAATGAGAGAAAATATTTGCAAAATACATATCTGATAATAGGTTAATATCCAAAATATATGAAGAACTCAAACGACTCATTAGCTAGAAAATCAATAATGTAATTAAAAATGGGCAAATCCTGAATTGACATTTCTTAAAAGAAAAAATACAAATGGCCAATGATTATATTTAAAATGTACAACATTACAAACCATTGGGGAAATGCAATAAAAAGTGCAATTAAATACCACTGCACACCAGTTAAAATTACTATTAACAAAAAGAGGAAAAATAACAAGTTTTGATTAGAATGCAGAGAAAAGAGAATACTTGAACACTGTTGGTGGGATAGTAAATTAGTACAGCCATCATGGACAAAAGTATGAATGTTTCTCATTAAAATATGAATAGAATTACCACATGATCCGCAAATGCCACTACTGTGTATGTATTTAAGAAAATAGCATATTGAAGAGATATGTTACCTCCCATGTTTACTTCATCATTATTCACAAGAGCCAAGATTGGGATCAACCTAAATGTCCATTGGTGAGTAAGTGAATAAAGAAAATGTGATATATAAATCCAATAGAATATTATTCAGCCATGAAAATAAAAAAAATATTGTTATTTGAAACAACACAGATAAACCTGAAGGACATTACACTAAGTGAAATAAACCAGGCATTGAAAGAAAACAATTTTATAATCTTATTCACATGCTGAATCTCAAAATGTTGGTATCATAGAAGTAGAGAGTAGAATGGTATACTAGAGCCTGGGGCAGTTGGGGTGAGAAGGTTGTGAAGATCTTGATCAAAGGATGCACAATGTCAATTAAAGAGTATGAATAAGTTGAAGAAATGAAGTGTACAAAATATTGACTATGGCTAATAATATATTGCATTCTTAAAAATGCCAAGAGAGTGTATGTAAAGTGATCTCAACACAAAAAAACTAGGTGAGGTAATTAGTATGTTAATTAGCTAGATTCCATTATCCCACAGTATATATATATTTCAAAACTACATATTTTACATGGTAAACACATAAAATTTTATCTGCCAATGTAAAAAAGAAAATGATATATATTAAAAGCTGAATAAAAATTTAAAAATTATAATATAATTGATATGCTGAGAGGAGATAAAATGTACTCAAATAATTGCATGATAAAGCAAAAAAACCTTTTATCTATTTTGTTCACTGCTGCCCCCAATAATCTATAATTTCTGGCTCATAAAAGTAGAAAAATATTTTTGTGTAAAATGAAAAAGTACATGAGTTACAAACAAAATATTTAATATTCGTCAGCTCTGAAAGTTATGAATACATTTTTCAGGTTTTTAGAAAGATTACAATGACTAAAATTATTAAAATAAATATCAATATTTGCTGTTTCAAAGAAATACATTTTAAATGACAAAAAGTGTGAATACAAGTATCTACAAATATACACACAAACAAACATACACATACACACAACTATTCAGGATGATTTGCTTAAAGCAAGGAAAACAGGAATAAACAAGAATTTTTTCAGCCATTAAAAAAATTACAGGTTAATATTTGTAGAGAAAACAACTATGCCTCAATTTCACAAATATTCATCACGTTAAAATTTAAAAACAGCAATATAATTTTAATAATAAAACCACAGTAGTCATAAAGATCAATATTTCACACTCATATAATTTTGTCAAAGTGCTTAATAACAAAACTGTTTTCCTTCGACAGCATCATTAACATTTTTTCTTAATTTACACCTGTAGCATTTTTATTCTTATGAGATGAAGTTAGTTTTTCAATCAAGAACAAAATAATTACATTGTTGGTTCTGAACTCCTTTTACAAAATAGAAATCTCTAAAACAGTCATGTAGGTAATAGGAGATTGTACTTTCACAAATATTTTTTATAACCTGAAACGGCTTAACAGTGATTTAATTTTAGTAAAATACGTCTTCAAAGTAATAAAACTATTTCTGTATGCAAAACTAATGGTTATAATTAGAACTTATTGTCACCTTATCCTTTACATCTATCTTTACTCCGTTGTCTATGAAAAACTCATTATACATCCAATTTTCCAAGAGCAATACAAAGTGTATTTCTTTCCTTAAACCCTAAATATGTTGCCTCAATTGATAAAATCTGTTAACAATTCACACAGTTGGGCTGTTGAATTTCATAAAATCCAGTTGCTTTAGCATGTAAAGACTCCATGATTGGGACCCTGCTTCCTCTCTAAACTTATGTTTTGCCTATGACCAACTCATCACCAGTTTTCCAAATACATGTGTGCTGTTTGGTTTGTCCAACCATTTTTGGAATAGCATACTGTTCTTCACCAAGTTCTCTCTCCCCATTCCAAGAATTTACTTATAATGGAACTTCAAAGCAACTTGCCCTGCTCCCTAATTTTTGGATGGGCAAACTATTCAAACTAGGCCAATTAAAATTATTTCCATTGGGAGTGTGTGTGTCTGTGTATATATATATATATGTGCATATGTGTGTATATATATATATATGTGCATATATATATGGGGACTGTATATGTATATGTATATATATGCATATATATGTGCACATATATTTGAATATAAAAGCATTGTGTGTGTATACAGAAACACATATACATGCACACACACACATTTACAGATGGACACATACACGCATCCATATACATAAACACATATGTATATATTTATACACACACACACACACACACACACACACACACACACACACATTGGAACAGAAAGGAAAAAGTGTCTTTCATTGGTAGCTAGGAATGTATATGTATACCTGTGGGTTAAAACTTATGAAATATCGAGGACTCAATTAAAGAAAAGAAGACAATTTTAATAATAAGTTCTCATAGCTCAGATTCATTAGCTTCAGCAAATCTACCTCTGCTAGACATTAGATATGGTAAATTAAGTCATTCCTATTCTAAAGCTCTATGAGTCCAGTATACTGTAACTGAAAATGAAAGAAAGTTAATAAAATAATTGGCCTTAATAGATAAATGTAATGTCAAGTGTGTGAATATCTTTCCATCACATATGTACAGTTTAATTTATATGCATGGGCTAAATTTAATGTCCCTAATAAATTATGTTTATGATTATGTAATAGAATTATTTTAAACATATGAATGATTGTATATGGTCTCAAGTGTTAGCTTATTATACAGAAGTCTTCTGTGAATTAATGACCATATAATTAAAAGATACCCTTTACAAATAACAGTATTGAGCTTTTAATATTTATTAATGATATTCAGTAATTTAAAAACCAACATATCATTATCATATTTAATTTCAATATTAATCTCATTTAATGTTTGAAGTATCCAAGGTCAAATCTCTAATAAGTTGTTAGAATGTCTAGAAGGTATAGTTTCCAATTCTTTGACTGGTGGACGTTTTATAATGCTTCACAGTGTACCTTATATTTGTAGGTACTGCAATGTAATTATGTCATTATTTTCTTAACAACATTAAAAAATATCTAAACTTATTGCCCTGTTAAAAATAATACATTAAATATACATATTATATTTTGCAAAAATAAAATTCAGTTCTCATTCATATATTTTATGTTATATAAATTTTTGTTCTCACTTCTCTGGATGGTTGATTGTACCCAATTTAAAGTACAAAGAAAAAAATTAAAATTCTTTGTTTTAGAGAGAGTTATCAACAGAAATATTTATAAAATTATTAACAGGACATATAATTGATGTATACTTTTGAAAGATCCGTTTTGAAATAAAAAGATTGCCATTAAGACATATGTATTATTGATGACTGTCTAAATCCTCCTTTGTCATGCCCCTGAAATGTCATTTGACTCAGACGTTTTGTTTTTTTAAGTCTTTAAAAGCTGTCCAAAGAGCAATCTCATTTTAGTAATATATTAACAAAAAGATATTTTCATATTGAAACCATGACATTTGATTTGGTATACAGGCTTTTTTCAAGAACCTGTATTCTCAGTGTGCATCAAACTTCCCAATCTTAAAATTTGATGTCAGTCTTTGTTTTCAAATCAGAAAAGTCTAGCGAGGAAAAGGTAATAAATGAAAACTTCTGTAAATGCTTTGGAGAAGTTTAATTTTTAAAAATTAGTTGACACATACTACAACAAATGCAATTATCATGCCTTTTATTATAACTTTGGTAACCTAGTCACATTGGTATGTTAAGATGTTCCTGGTGGGCGTGGTGGCTCATACCTGTAATCCTAGCTCTTTAGGAGGCTGAGGCAAGCAGATCACTTGAGGTCAGGAGTTCAAGACCAGCCTATCCAAAACCGTGAAATCTCACCTGTACTAAAAATACAAAAAATAGCCTGATGTGGTGGTGGGTGCCTGTAATCTCAGCCACTCGGGAGGCTGAGGCAGAATAACCACTTGAACCTGGGAGGTGGAGGCTTCAGTGAGCAGAGATCGCACCACTGTACTCCAGCCTGGGTGACAGAGCAAGACTGTCTCAATGAATCAACAAATCAATCGATCAATATAAAATATGTCCTGAGCTTTGTTTCCAATAGGGGGAAATAGTGAATAGATGAGCTAGTAAGGAATGATACTATTACTTTAATTAAGTTATTTACTCTTTAAAGACACATTAGTGTCTGGTGTTTATTTTAGCATTAAACTAAATTCATTGCTATTTTATTAATCTTATCAATTGCTATAGTGACAATTTTAAACTATGTCTACTTTGTCCTCATTATATGGCTTTCTCAAGCATTTTTACCTTTTTAATTGTTTTTCACTAGTAACTATAATGTAAACATAATTCCCATTAAAAGTACATCAGGATATTTTCTGTAAAAATAAATTAGCAATTTTAACATAATAATGCATGTTAAGGGATATCTTGATTACTGATGTTTTAGTTAATTAGTATTATGTTTTTTTGATAAATAGATTTTAAAGGTCATCTAATATATTCTTATACTAACGAAATACCATCCTTTCAACAAAGACCAAGAAAAACATTAAAATTATTTTTATAAACCAGAGATGTAATAAAAAGAAATAGAATCAAGATTTATTTTTAGATTATGGGGAAACACTAACAATCTGACACTATGTTTACAAGTTTAAAGAAAAGATTCTTTTTAACATTCCAAAAAGCAAGTGAATTAAGATTATTATTTTTAACACATTACACACAAAATAAAATTCTAAAATTGCATTTCCAGATGATATTTTTTACATGATCCTTTCCATCCTCGCCCTATCCCTAACTCTGACACATTCATTTCTTCAATGAAATTGAAGAAATTAAATTGTCCTCCAATTAAATTGTCCTCCAACTTTTAAAAACAGCATATTAACTCATTCCTATAACCCAATTGTAGGTATAGATTATTTTGATTTTCCAGTTTGTACAGTGAAGTACCTGCTTTCTGTGCAAAGCACAGATTTTTTTTCTTTCATATAAAGGAAGTCCTGCTTCTCCAGGAAGGGTTGTTAAATATTTGTACAAGTAAGTTTTACTTGAGGAATCTGTTTAATATGGATATTCTGAGATTCCACACTAAGAAATTCTAATGCATTATATCTGAATTGGTGTCTAAAGTTTGCATTTCTTAAGGAGCACCCTGGGGATTCAACAGTGCACATCAAGTATCTTATAATAGAAGAATTAAAATAATTTTTTAAACATACCAAAGCAATCTTATGGTAGTAATTTGGAATTTTACAATATACTGTCCTGACATAAATTGAGGAACATTTTAATTACCATGATTCATTCTCATTTTCCAAACAAAATCTGACATGGAATCATGATTGTCTCATTAATTTATTGGTTTGATCAATCAATCACTGTCATTCAACAACTATTTATTAGTTGCCTTGTATATTTGTATATATTGATACTGGAAATATAAAAAAGAAACTCCCATGTGAAACTTCCAGCTTCATGGAAAAAACAATTAGTTAAAATAAATGTAAAATCCCAGCAGTAGTATCTACTATAAAGTGCAAATCAATTAGATTTCAGTCAGTATAGCATTACCATTATGAGTATTATGGGCTATATTGGTTTTCTACTGCCGTATAATAAATTAACACAGGATTATCAGCTTATAACAATAGATTCATTATTTCACAGTTTCTGAGAACAGAGTCAAGATATTGGTTTATCTGCTTTCTATGCTCAGAGTCTCACAAAGCTGTAGTCAACATGTTAGCCAGGCTGTGTTCGTTTCTGGAATGTATGTTTCCTTCCAGGCTCATGTGGTTGTTGGCAAAATTTTCAGTCCCTTGCAGCTGCAAGAATGAGACTCTCAGCAACTAGAGGCTGCACACAATTTGCTTCCAATTTGGCTTCTCCTTGGACAGTTCATGTCATGATGATGCAGGGCAGGCGAGTCTCAAAATGGGGCTTAGCCCATTAGGGTGCTTGGCTTTGCCCTGAATTCTTATTCAAGGGCAAGCCAGAGGTAGAAGTAAACAGTTTTATTGAAGATGCAGTGCCACAACTCCAGTAGTGTTATCATTTCATGACTTCTCTTACCTTGTAGGCAGAGAGTAGTAGCTCAGGACAGTTTTGCAGTCATGTTTATATATACTTTTATCACATGCAGATTGAGGGGTGGTGTATGCAGAAATTTCTAGGGAAGAAGTAGTAACTTTTGGGCCATCAGGTCATTGTCACAGAAAAGGGTGGTAACTCTGGGTGTTGCCATGGCAGTGGTAAGCTGAAAGAGCACACTGGTGTGTATGTCTGATGAAAAGCTGATTCTGCACTGGTCCTGTTCTAGTAAGTCTTCAATTTGGTCCTGTGTCTGATCCCCATCTCTGGAGTCAAGTCCCACCTCCGACCTCAATTAGTTTGAGATGAAAAAATTACCTCTTTGAGATCAGCAGGAGTAGATCTCGCTACAGTCTGCTAAGAGAGAGAGTTTTATACAGGGTAACATAACCAAAGGAGTAATATCATATTAAATTTTCCATACTCTACTGTGCACTGTTAACAGCTGTGCACAGTTTCCACCCATACTTAAGGAGGGGCAATTGCACAATTCCTAACGATCAGGAAGCAGATTATTGAGGGTCAACCTGGAGTTTGTCTGCTATAGCAGATAAATATCTTGTAAAGGAGTTACAGCTTATACTATTTTTTGAAAAACTGTGAAGCGAAGGTTTAGAAGGACAAAAAGACAGTACAGAGTAAGCCTGACTAACAAATCCTCTGAAACCCTGAAGCAGAGGGAGAAGTTTGGGGTTGCAGGAAATTCTGAGTAACTAAGTACATCCAATCCCTGTAGTGAAAATAACAAGTTTCTCTATCAGCCAACATTATCTCAAAGCCATACAGGAAATAATACTTTGAATAACATAATACTCAGCTTAACCACAATAGCACATTTTGGCTTTCATAATATCTTTTGAAATATATTCATTTTCAAATTCAGGAAACAGCAAGCATCTGCTTCCACACAACATGAGGCAACCATGACTCACAAGACTGAAAAATCACTAACACTCATTCTAAAAGAAGATACATAAATACTTATATAATTTGGTAAGATTCATTGTTTTTTCTAGCTGTAGCTACCCTTCTAATATTCTATAAGTTAACTACTGGGCTATAAGGTTGACCATGATTATCACATCTTATGTTAGCTACTAAGAGAAGGAAAGTGGAAAAGAAAAATCTTTGTTAGTGAATATACAAGTATGCTCATGTTAAAAAAAAACGAATAAATATTCCTAATTAGTAACATTTGCAAATGTACAACTGGTCGTGTGGCTGTAAGTGGTATTTATAACTGTCTTCTATTTCCAATTCCATATTCTCTTTGACCTCAGAAATTATGTTAGCTTGGCGTGGTTCCTTGCTAGTAGAGTCACCCAAATCCTCATTTCTATAGCATCTGAGTAATTAGCAGTCATGCCTATACTGAGCTGTTAATCTTTTCCTTTGGCATTTATTTTAGGAAAAAGATTTCTAAGAGAGGCCCTAGTGGATCTCCTGAATTCCAAAATACCCTCTCCACTTCTATTGTAAATCTGGAACCCAAGTTCCTATGGAGATTCAGAAGGAACCACTTACCTATATGTTAACCTCCTTCTTTGCTGATGGTTAACTGTCACAAATATCATGATATGGCCAGGTGGCAGTCTCAACCACCAGTTTAATGGAAACTAGTTTTTCATTACATTTTTTATATACCTTAGAGAAATCCTTCCTTTATTGAGAAATATTATTTCTAAAACAGAAGAGTCAGAATTGTAAGATAGGAAGCAAACATTTTCTTAAGGGATTGCTACGGGTAATAGTAAGATATTAACTACAATTTCCCCTCACCCCTTGACTCTTATATGCTTGAATGTAGGCTATGGAAGAAACAGCATTATATACTGATGACTGATATGAAGCATATGCAACATCCTGGAGGACATATCTGGACCTCACAAAGTATTGGCTAGTGTATATTACTGCTTCTTCAGACCACTTATAGTAGCTGTAATGAAATAAATGTAACCAGGTGGTTAAGACCAGAGGTTAGGAATAGGAAATTTCATTAACATAAGCCCATTTACATCTTTCTTTACTATAAACTAAATTCTTTAATCTGTGGCAATGCTGCATGCAATGTCAGGGTGCTGAATAAGGCAACCTATGTGTCCATAGGTGGTGGGTTTGACAACTTGCAGGAGAATGTGGAGAAATATTAACATTAGGATAAACAATGAGCACATTTCTTACAGGGATATGCTGAGTTTCCAGACCTATAAGCAGACTTAAATCATAAAGACTTACTTAGTTACAAAATTTGACCCAGAAGGAAGTGGTACATATACCAAGCTACTTGCAAAATTTTGCCAATTTATCCTTAAAAAAAGTAGTCCAATCAAATTATTGTACATCTATTATCCATATTTATCTTTTTAGAACATTGATTATGCTTTAAGTTCTGGGGTACATGTGCAGATTTTGCAGGTTTGTTATACAGGTATACATGTGCTATGGTGGTGGTTTGCTGCATCCAATGCCCCATGATCTACATTAGATATTTCTCCTAATGTTATCCCTCTGCAATCCTCTCACCCTCTGCTTTCCTCCTGTAGCCCCCCCCCTCCGGTGTGTGATGTTCCCCTCCCTGTGTCCATGTGTTCTCATTATTCAACACCCACTTATGAGTGAGAACATGGAGTGTTTGATTTTCTGTTCTTGTGTCGGTTTGCTGAGAATGATTTTCATCCACATCCATGCAAGGGACATGAACTCATTCTTTTTTCCGGCTGCATAGTATTCCATGGTGTATATGTGCCATATTTTCTTTATCCAGTTTATCATTGATGGGCATTTGGGTTGATTCCAAGTCTTTGCTATTGTAAACAGTGCCATAATAAACATTGGTGTGAATGTGTCTTTATAATAGAATAATTTTTAATTCTTTTTATATATACCAAGTAATGGGATTGCTGGGTCGAATGGCATTTCTATTTCTAGACCCTTGAGGAATCAACACACTGTCTTCCACAATGGTTGAATTAATTGACACTCCCACCAACAATGTAAAAGCATCCCTATTTCTCCACATCCTCTCCAACATCTGTTGTCTCTAGATTTTTTGATGATTGCCATTCTAACTGGCATGAGATGGTATCTTAATATGGTTTTGATTTGCATTTCTCTAATGACCAGTGATGATGAGCTTTTTTTCATATGTTTGTTGGCTGTATACATGTCTTCTTTTGAAAAGTGCCTGTTCATATACCTTGTCCACTTTTTGATGGGGTTGTTTTTTTTTCTTATAAATTTGTTTAAGTCCTCCATAGATTCTGGATAGTAGCCCTTTGTCAGAAGGGTAGATTGCAAAACTTTTCTCCCTTTATATAGGTTCACTCTAATGATAGTTTCTTTTGCTCTGCAGAAGCTCTTAAGTTTAATTAGAAACCATTTGTCTATTTTAGCTTTTGTTGCCATTGCTTCTTGTGTTTCAGTCATAAAGTCCTTGCCGGTGCCTATGTCCTGAATGGCATTGCCTAGGTTTTCTTCTAGAGTTTTTATGGTGTTAGGCCTCATGTTTAAATATTTAATCCACCTAGAGTTAATTTTTGTCTAAGGTGTAAGGAAAGGGTCCAATTTCAGCTTTCTGCATATGGCTATCCAGTTTTCCCAACACCATTTATTAAATGGGGAATTTTTTTTTTTTTGCGTGTGTGTGTGCATGTGTAAGTTTTTGCTTAGGATTGTCTTGGCTATGCAGGCTCCTTTTTGGTTTCAGATGAAGTAAGGTGGTTTTTCCAGTTCTGTGAAGAAAGTCATTGGTAGTTTGATGGGGATAACATTGAACCTATAAATTACATTGGGTAGTATGGCCATTTTCATGACATTGATTCTTCCTAACCATGATCATGGAATGTTTTTCCATCTGTTGTGTCCTCTCTTATTTCCTTGAGCAGTGGTTTGTAGTTCTCCTTGAAGAGGTCCACCATATCCCTTGTCATGGATGTTATAGGAATTAGGTTTTACATAAATGTGGGAGAAGCGGAGAAGTGAAAATTAATTGGATAAGCAGACACAGAGAAAAGTAGACTAACAAGTCCTCAGGAAGCATCACACAGATGGACAAGTTAGCGATTTTGCGGGAAAAGCTGGGAATCTAAACATGTCCCTGCTAGCTCCTGAAGAAGTCTCTCCCCACAATTAAACCTCAACAATCAAGACTGAAACTAAGGGCTTCATCAAGGACAGTGCGATTAAGTTACATCCCAACAGGTACCTCTTTTTCCATTACCCTATCTGACCTCAAAAATTTATAGAATAATAATGGCCACTTTATTTCCATTATGGAAGTCATATTCAAAGTTCATTTTGGCCAAATCTATATACAGTAAAAGGGATTCTGGCAAACATAGTTCTAAGCTTAATCAATTTGGCAATGGCTAGGGTAGCCAGAGTTAGTAAACACAAGTCTAAGGTGTCCAGTTAAATTTAATTTTACCTAAACTATTATTTTTATTTTAGTATAATTTATGCCCCAAATATAGCATGGGACTATTCAGCTCTACTTGACTCTACTGAATATTTTTACCATAATCATGCTCATTGTAATATGTGAGACACACTCAAACTAAAAGAAGTATTCCTTGCTTATATAAAATTCAAAGTTAACTAGGCTTCTTGTGTTTTATCTGGCAATGCTAATAGCAGTACAATCTATCATAAATTACCAGAAGTAGAATGGTAGACATAGCTGCAGAGATAGGATGAAGTCTGGCTATAAAGGGCTTCAAAAGCTATATTGATGCCGGTTTTCAAACTTTTTTTTTTGAGACAGAGTTTTGCTCTGTTGCCAGGTGCCAGGCTGGAGTGCGGTGGTACGATCTTGGCTCACTGCACCCTCTGCCTCCCGGGTTCAAGCAATTCTCCTGCCTTAGCCTCCCCAGTAGCTCGGACTACAGGTGTGTACCACCACACCCAGCTAATTTTTGTATTTTAGTAGAGATGGGGATTCTCTATATTGGCCAGAATGGTCTCAATTTCTTGACTTTGTGATCTGCCCGCCTTGGCCTCCCAAAGTGCTGGGGTTAAAGGCATGAGTCACCGAGCCCGGCCCAGTTTTCAAACATTTTAAAATGTGTTCTCATTTGATCTTCACAACAAACAATTTTTTTTTTCTTTTTTTTTTGAGACGGAGTTTCGCTCTTGTTACCCAGCTGGAGTGCAATGGCTCGATCTCAGCTCACTGCAACCTCCACCTCCTGGGTTCAGGCAATTCTCCTGCCTCAGCCTCCTGAGTAGCTGGGATTACAGGCACGTGCCACCATGCCCAGCTAATTTTTTGTATTTTTAGTAGAGACGGGGTTTCACCATGTTGACCAGGATGGTCTCTATCTCTTGACCTCGTGATCCACCCGCCTCGGCCTCCCAAAGTGCTGGGATTACAGGCGTGAGCCACCGCACCCGGCCTAACAAACAATTTTTGACAAAGAATCAGGAGATATTTAGAGAAAATAAAATAGATAACAAAGAATTCTTTAGGTTTATATCAAGTCTTCATGCCAAACTATTTTCTTCACATTAGAGTGGTTACTGGCAATAAAATATTTTATATCACTTAGATAAAGCATTTACAAGAATTCTTTAGTATTTTGATATCATGTGTTCTATATGTGCTAGGGAAATACAATTTCCAAATTTGATAACAGTGTTTACATTACACACTAAAAACCCATTTAATCCCATCATTTTTATTTTAAGATTATAAATATTTAATTATATTATATATTTCATCATAGGTCTAGTACATTTAGTGAACTATAGACAGGATCCCTGAGAGTATAGTGTTTAACTAGAACATTTAAAATAATTGTTTGGCTTCTGAAAATATAATACTTACTCCTTATTGTCTTCCATTTTGCATATTTACTATTTGTATCAAAGAAAATGTTTTATCATACCATTATAACATTTAGACGTAGGTATTATCTGCTTTTAATACCGTGTGAACCTAATTATATTAGCTCAAAATATATAGAATTTTCTGGAATTATCAATTATATTTAAATTTTGTTTTATAAGAAAAATTATCAAATAGCATAGACTAGAACATCCTCACACATTTTATTTATTTTTACGGGCTTTTAATAAAATATAGACTATGCAATTAAATGTATTCTTCAGAAGAATACATTTATAACCTATCTGTAAATCAGCTCTACTCAAACATATAATTATTCTAGAAAATCAAATTAGCACCCTGGAACAACTGGAGGTAGTCTCTTGATCTGTGTGGCTGGCACCACACAGCTTAGCCATCGTTGGAAATAGTTTTCCTCAACCTTCACACCTCTGAAAACATTTCACTGACATCCTTTTGTCTGGTTGAAACAAGACTGACAATGCAGACATTATTTGAAACTAATACGTCAAATTGGCCATCATAGAAAAAGTACTAAATGCTTTTTGAATATTTGGCCCTACATGTCCATCACTGTAGGCAATTTATCTAGCAGGTTTGTTAGTACATTCAGTTCTCAGTCTTTCTGCAGAGACTGCCAGACAAAGCCTCTAATTAATGCCAGTCAAAACGATGATGTGGTATGAACATTTTGAGAACTAAAATGTATTTGAATACAAGTTTATACTACATTAGTTTCAAAAACATCTAGACCGTTGACCCTGACTTGGGCTTCATGTGTGAAACTTAAAAATTTTCAAAATTATTAGCAAAGTAGGCAAATTAAACCCTTCAAATTAAAAATACATGTATTTATCATGCTGTAATTCCAGACTATATTGATGTTATTTTGAAGGAATTTGCATTGCAAACTTATCTTCCTTTTTATTAATGATATTGGACTGTTTATTGAGAATTTGCTTTTTTTGTAAGGATCACCGAAACTAAATGAGACCATTTGAACTGTTAATGCCACATCTAGGAGTGTTTAATAGAACAAAGTACTTTTATTTAGCTTATATAACTGGAAGTGTGGAAGTGCTGAACTTAGGTTTCTTATGTTTTATAACGGTCATTGTTTATTTCAATTGCGTACTCATCTTTGGGCTGTTTATAATAGTTTGTAGATTTCCAATATTGCATAATGTTAATTTTAAATTAACACAGAGATGTGACTTTTGGGGCTAAATCAATTTTAAGATATTAAGCACAAACTTTATGTAAGTATGCAGAATATGAATTTTGATGCTAATTTCTAGGTATAATTTTAGGCCAGTTTTCATCAAGAATCATCTTACAGGAGCTAAATTACAAATTAAAGTCACATTTATATAGTTCTAGTAGAAAAAGTGTCATACTAAACAGAATATGTTACCCAAATTAGGAAACAATTGCAAAGCTGATGTTTTTGAGAAACAGAGACAGAGAGAGATGTTTTAATGAGTTTTTAAAGTGCTTAAGGAGAAAGTCCATGATGAAGGAAAGCTACCTAATAAACTCAGTTTTTAACTTCTGAACACAAAGGCCGAATAACTGCTTCCTGCAAGACGTTTATAACCTAATATCCGGGGAAAGATTCAAGCTTTAAAAAAGGGAAGGAGCCTGAAATTACACTCTCTCGTCTGACATGTGAACAGTTTGGAAGTTGTCACTTCCTCCTCAGAACAAGAAAATAACTCAAGTAACTGATTTTCAACAACTCTTCTTATGTCTATTAAGAAATTGAGATCAAAGACAAAGTACTTCCCTGAAAACTAGAGAAAGAGGTGGGTAACAAGAATTACGACTTACCAGGACCAGAGCCAGAGGCAGAAGCTCATTGCTAGAACCAAGATTAGTAGAAACACATTCTTTGTAAATCACGAACTGATAGAGGCTCAACATCAACTAGCTTGAGAGTGAGAAACTCTAGGGGCTGAGTTTTTCTGTTTTGTTTTGATTTTTGGTGGGGGAGGCAACTATTCATGAGTTTAACCTCCGGAAACCCTATGAGGTTCTCACAGTGAAGATCAGAAAAGGACCGCTTCATGCTCTGGCAGGACTGGAAGGAAAGTAACCATTTGGAAATGCACCCAGAGGATTCTGTTCTCGTTATCAAAGAACTTTGTAAAAAAAGCGAAAACAAAAACAAACAAAAAAAGCCCCACCTATTTTATCAGACCCTATCCAATTTGGGGAAAAGAAATACCCAGTTCCATCCCCTCTAGCCTTTCTATTTCACTTTTGGGAAGAAAAATTCTGAGAAACACTTTGAAAGGCACAGCCCAGGAACATAAGCTCACTAACTGACTCAGACCTAATGATAGACTTCCCCACACCTTCCCATTTCACTCAGGCTGCTGTATAAGAGTGCATTATAACTAAAAGAACTGCAAGGCTCAGATCCTATTTCAAACATATTGGGGAGACAAAATCAAGGATCTAGAGGCAAATTTGACCTATAACACTTAAAACTACAACAAACATTCAACACAGCTTAACTTCTCAACATGTAAACATGAATCCTCACACTAAAGGCCTCTAAAGAACGATTTACTTCAGTACCTGACCTCATAACTTACATGTTTATTCAATAAAATATTATAAAACATGCTAAAAAGAGGGAAAAAAGAAGGAGAAAATGAATAGAAATATATTGCATGATGAGACAAAGTAAGCATCAGAACCTAGACTCAGATAGGGTAGAGATTTTGAAATTATCATAACAGAAATTTAAAATAATTATCATTAATATGTTGGGGATCTCTGGTAGAAAGGTGGATAACATGCAGGGCCTGATGGATAAGGTAAGCAGAGAGAAGGAACTCTAAGAAATAATTTTTTGTTTGTTTGTTTTTGAGATGTTCTTTATTGTGCAGGATGGAATGCGGTGACAGGATCTCAGCTCACTGCAACCTCCCCCTCCAGGTTCCAGCGATTCTCTAGCCTTAGCCTTCCAAGTAGCTTGGACTATAGGCATGAGTCACCACACCCAGCTACTTTTTGTGCTTGTGGTAGAGATAGGGTTTTGCTACGTTGGCCAGACTGGTCTTGAACTCCTGACCTCAGGTGATCTTACCTCCTCGGCCTCCCAAAGTACTGGAATTACAGGCGTGAGCCACCACACTCTGCCAGAATTTTTTAAAGGGAAAAGATTATGCGTGCACGCACACACACACACAAACACACACACACACACACACACACACACACATTTATGTATCACAGAATTGAAGAATGCCTTGACTGGCTCATCAATGGGCTAAAAATGACTGAGGAAAGAATCAGTGAGCGGGAAGATACATCAATAGAAACTTTACAAACTGAAAAGCAAGATATTAAAAAAATTAAAAGAATTGAAGAGAATATCCAAGAACTATGAGACCATCAGTAGCAGTGTAACAAATCTGTAACAGGGATACCAGCAGAAGAAACAAAGAAACAGAGACATTGAATTCTGTAAGACTGAGAATTTTTCAAAATTAATAATACACCAATCTGCAGATTCAGGAAGCTCAGGGAACACCAAGAAGAATAAATATAAACAAATCTAGACTTAGGCATGCCATTTTCATGCTGCGGAAAGCCAATGGCTAAGAGAAAATCTTGTAAAAAGCCGGAGGGAATGGAAAACAAACATACCTTACCTACAGAGAAACAAATACTAGAATTATACTACACTTCTTTTCAGACAGAAACCATGCAAAGAAGATATTTAAAGTATTGGGGGGGAAAAACAGAAACTGCCAACCTAGGTAGCTGTATGTAATAATAGTATTTTCAATATGAAGGAAAAATAAAGACTTTCTCTGACAAGCAAAAATTGGCAGAACTTGCCACCAATAAATTTACCTTGCAAAAAGTGTTTTAAGCTTTTCAGAGACAGAAAAAAATGATATAGGTTATAAATCAGAATCTAGAGAAAGAAAAGGGTGATAGAGAAGAAATAAAGGAAAAATAAAAGCTTTTTTTTATTTTTAATTGATCTAACAGATAATTTGTCCAAAACATAGCTCAAAAGAGTTCTGATTTTGAATTATGAATAAGTGAAAGCAACAAGAGCACTGTTTTAAGGGGCTGGCGAGAGGAATTGGGAATACTCTATTATACATTAAGTGCATTATCTATGAATCAGTACAGTTACTTTTTAAGTGGACTTAAATATTATAAATGTATGTTGCAAACTTCAGGGCCACCAAACATTGAAAAAATAAATAAATAAATAAGATTGAAAGACACCACGAAGCTAGACTCTCTAGAAGCTAGACAAAAGGAACACAACATTGCCAACACCTTGATATTAGTACATTAAGAACCATGTTAAACTGCTGTCTTAAATAATTGAAAGATAAAATTTGGATTGTTTTAAAGCATGAAGATTGTGGTAATTTCAGTAAAAGGAAATGAATACAGAACCTATTGCAAATGACTAGCATCTATAACAAGATTTTCTTCTTTGGCAAAATGAGTGATCAGGTTCTTCAGTGTCTAAATTTCTATATTTTTTGCAGACTCTTGTTAAATTATAAATTTCTTACTAATTTTTTTATTTCTTGCTTGTTTACGTATCGTCCTTTGCTTTCCTGTTTCCTTTTATGTATTTCTTTCCAAGATTTAGTTAATCTTCCAAAGTTAGACTGGTGCTTTTATGTAAAAGCAAGTACACTTGAGAATATTACAGTATCATAAAACAGTCAAACAAAAGTAACTACATGTCACATTATGATTATATTGTCAATTACAGTCAGGGGATATATTAGTAACAGAAGAAAACAAAATCTTGGTCAGGACTACGAAATTATATCATAGTCCAAAAGCAGCATTCAAAACGCACAGGGCTATCATATTTTGAAAGACTGGAAGAACTTGAACAGCTTTCCAATCAGCTTTTAGCTGATTTTCTTTTCTAAGCAAAATTGAGAATACAGATTTTTTTTTTAATTTTCCAATTATAGTGGCAAAGGGAAGAAAATTGACAAGGGAAGATATTTCACAGTTATTAGGCAACTCAAAAGATGAATACAAGCAAACTATAGTACTCTGTGCAATTCCTGTTTGACAGAATTTCTGTAATGATAGAAACATTCTATATTTGTACTGTTTAACATGGGATCCACCAGTTATTTTAGGCTATAGCACCCTTGAAATTGAGTGTGTATAACTTAGAATGAAATGTTTTACTTTTAAAATTGGAATTGCTACATATCACAAGTGTTACCATTTGACAGTACAGCTCATGACTAATTATAATGATTAACTTGATCATAAAAGTAAAATCTCACACTATAACTCTTCAGATGATCATATCCTAGATGAATTTTTCAAAAGACAATATTGAGTGAAATATATATTCCTAAGGAAAAAAAGAAAAAACGAAACATAGCATTCTTATACAGCAAGTCATTCAACAGGAAGAACTTCACCACACATTATAATGCAAAAAGAATCTGGAACATCCGGTTTTCTAAAGGGACATCCCATAGTATTATTTCACATTTTATGATACTTCTGTGCAAATATTCACTCAATGCAAAGAGGCTTATTTTATTATCTTATTAAAATTGTGTTTACTAGTCCTTTATTATTACTTATATACATTTATTTGTAAAATGACAAATGTTTAAAAAACTCAAGGGGGTTTATTGGCTTGAAATAGAAAATTGTCGTGATGATTTCCTGTGGTGTGCTATGGATTAGCATTCCCTTCTCATTTGTATTTAGGCATACTACATTACATTAAAGTTGTATTTCACATTTTTATGATGGCTACAATTTTCATATAAGCCTGAAAACAACTACTGTAAATGATATATTCTTCTTCATAGTACATATTTAAATTCATGATATTGCTTTCTTCCATGTATTATCCATTTCTTTCATTATAGCATGGAAGGGCTACTGTTTTAGGACATTGACTGTCAATACCTAATTAGATATTACAGCATAAAATATATGCTTAAAGTTACAAAAAAATAAAGACCAAACGTTTCCATGTTTCCATTCATTTGTGATTATCAGTTAAATGAGCGAAAATAATTTCAAATGATCAACTGAATGCCTCACTGAGTGATGAAAATGAAATCCATTATTGGCACTATTGGGATTCCATGCAAGTCCTCCAGAGTTCTGATACAATAATGACAATGGAGATGATGCTTAACCCTGCAATTCGCAAACTTTGTATTCTACAGGAAACAATGAAGTTGTTCAATAAATTAAACTTTAAGAAGTGTGTTTCTACTTTTTCTATACTTGACACAAATCAGGATTTAAAAAGCACTCAGGATATGTCTCCACCCTGACAAACCAATTGGTCTAGTGAAATGAAACTGACAGAATAATAGAGTCCTCACATTTATCAATTTATTCATTCATACGATCATTTATTGAGCATTCTAAGTGTGGACAGTGGCAAGTAGTGACACACAGCTAAAACTGGGAGATCTCTATTAACACATTTTGTGCAGTAAAAATATCATTTCTCAATGACACCTAAAAAGTAATAAGATAAATATTGTTCCTTGGACCTGTCTTGAAATGCTTCAGTGTCATATGTCTAGCATTCTTTACAGATGTTTTCATATACGGGCATATATATATATATATATATATATATATATATATGAAAACACGGTCACTTTTCACCAAAACGTGACTGAGGCCAGCATATAAATTTATGCTGATCCATTTCTTATGTGCACATTATAGGTAATGATGACTAAGCTCCATGGGAAGGATATTTAAGCTAAAAGTGATGGTGTGAAGGATTGTGTTCAGATAGTCAGTAGCTACATACCTACTGACAGTTACCATCATGTATGTAATAAATCTTAAAATTCTGTATTTTTTATCAAGATATTTAAAGTAAGTTAATAAAAATGAAGGTGAACTCTTTTCAATTAAATTTGCATAAGAAACCACACCTTCAAATGATTGTCAATCTTTCACATTTATCAATATATCAGATAGCAATGGGCCAGGAGTGTAGCTCTGTCAGCTTAAAAGGTCCAGACCTCAGAGAAGCAGAAGGAGTTCAGAAACATGAACAAAAAGGAGTGTCTCAGTCTGTTTGTGCTGCTATAACAAAATATCTGAGACTGTGTAATTTATAAAAAAACATGAATTTGGCTGGGCGTGGTGGCTCATGACTGTAATCTCAGCACTTTGGGAGGCTGAGGTGGGCAGATCACGAGGTCAGGAGATCGAGACCATCCTGGTCGTGGTGAAACCCTGTCTCTACTAAAATACAAAAAATTAGCTGGGCGTGGTGACAGGCACCTGTAGTCCCAGCTACTGAGGAGGCTGAGGCAGGGGAATGACTTGAACCCAGGAGACAGAGGTTGCAGTGAGCCGAGATCGTGCCACTGCACTCCAGCCTGGCAACAGAGGAAGACTCCCTCTCAAAAACAAAGAAACAAACAAAAACATGAATTTGTTTCTTGCAGTTCTGCAGATTAGAAATTTAAGGTGCCAGAGAGCCTACAACCTACGACCCCTTCACAGGTCTTTTCTGAGCTTTGGCTTCATTTGGGTGGAGCATATGCTTGGCCTTCTAGCTTTCTTCAAATATGAGTAAGCTTTACACAGCCCTATCACCCAGAGCCTCTCACTCTCCAGTTTTTCTGCCCATGCTTTCCCACGTTTCCATTGTTTGCCCTAACCGATGTCCTTTGCACAAGGGAGCGGTGACTATTTCATTTGCCTTTCACGCTCATGAGAAACATTTTTTTTGCCTGCCCATTCTACATCCTGTTGGAATGCTGAGTTAGGAACAAAAAAAAAGGAGGCATTTTGTGTTAGTTGTTTGGAGAGTCCCCAGCCAGGTAAAAGCTCTGTGGAAACAAGCTTTGCTCTGCTCGCCCCTGGAACCTGGATCCCCTTCAGAAACAGCTGTGGTTTTCTTCCTGCCACTCAACAGGAAGATGTGAGTAAGGCAAGGGTAAGTAAAAGTGCCACAGTCTTCCAGTCACCTTTTTGTTAAATAAATAAGTGCTTCCTTGCTGTAATTCTGGATTGTTTTCCAGCATTCCAATAAAATTGATTATGACAGTTTTTTTCTGGTTTCTTTTCTATTCTTCTGTGAAGGGTTAGTCCTTGGAGTTTTCTACTCTTCCATTTTTGCTGCAGTCCAAAAGAAAACTTTTAATGAAGGAACTAATTAAAACAAAGTGGATAATTTGCCACATTAAAAAGAAAAGAAACATATATGCTGATCTCCATGGCTACATAAAAAAACGTATTTGAGAACAAATTTTTAGCTTGGAAACGAGAAAAACATAGCAAACTGTGAAAAAAAGTGAACATTCTTAGGGTGATAAAGAATATGTATTTTTTAAAATCTACAGAAAATAGATTTTCTTCCAAACTCCCTTGAGTTTGGAAGTAAGACAAAGGTGCCTGCTTGTTATCACTAGCACTCCATATTCTCCTCCTGCAAGAGCTATCCTATACCATAAGGCAAGATAAAGAAATAAAATATTAGAAGTGAATATAATTATTGTGCAAATAAAAAAATCCAGTAGAAGGTACAAACTATCAGAATCAGTGAGTCAATATAGGAAGATTACCGAGTACAAGGTCAATGTACAAAATTAATTTTTGTCTGTATCTGTGTAGGAAAGACTCTCTCTAACTGTGTTTTTCCTCTACTCTCACCAAAGCAACAATCAACACAGAAGACTTCTGGGGCAAAATGTGTGAGGATATTTCCCCAGGCACTCAGCAGCAGACACCAGCCTGATGTCTTCTAATTCAGTTCCCACAGTATCTACCAGGAGAGAGAGCCAGATCCCACAGACTGGGGGCCCAGTCACCAAGACTGCCTCCCACATCCCCAGACCCCAGTTGCAAGTCCCAATCTCTGAAACTTTTGACCCACCAGCTTCAAGTTGGGGTTCCCAGGACACCCTCTTTGGGGTCAATTAATTTGCTGGATCGGCTCACAGAATTTTCCATACACTAATGTATAATAAAGAATATCACAAAGGATTCAGATGAAGAGATGAGTAGGGAAGAGTTAGAGGTGAAGGGCCACAGAGCTTCCTTGCCATTCGGGGACCTGCCACCCTCCAGGAACATCCATGTGTTCAGCTATCGGGAAGCTCTCTCAACCCAGTTCTCTTGGGATTTTATGAAGGCTCCATGATGTCAGCATTCTTTTCCCCCAGAGTATAATGTAGGACCTTCTCTGGGGAGGGTCATAAGACATATCACCAGAAAGGGAAGGTTAGAGACCTGCCTAGAGGCAGGTGAAAGGAGGTCAGGAGAAAGAGACCCTGAGGCCTAACACATCCAACATCATTAAAAAAAGACTGTAGTGGGATATGGGTTATAAGCCAGGAATTATGAATGAAAAAATATGTATAATTACACCACAGTGTCCCAGTAATAAACCAATATAAAATAAAATTTTACAGATTTTAAGACTTTATGGATAGAGTTGACTAACCTCTAACACTAAAAAATCTTAATAAAAATTTTCATGTTCTCTACACTGAAACTACACAACATTGAATATGTGTGTTTATATATATTTACATGCACACTATATGTTTAAATTGATGTATATTACCTTTTATGGATTATAAGCCTCCGTCCTTTAAATTTGACAATTATTTTTAAATTAATCTCTATATTTATTGGCATTTCAATATAATTTCAGGTATGCTTTGCTGTGAAAATTAACAGGTAAATTCTAAAAATCATAGAGGAACATAGAGTCAAGAATAGTCAATATTAGAAAAAAGAAAAATAAATCTGGAAATTACATTTTAAACTTAGTTTAAACCTCCAGTAATTAAGATAGAATGATATAGATGTAAGAATAAACAATTTGACCAATGATGTAAAAAAATAATCCAGAAATAGCATCCCGCATTTATAGTAACCTATTGCATGACAAAAGTGACATTACAGTACAGTATAGAAAGAATAGATATTAATAAATGTTAGTTTGCGGATTGGAAGTTTATGTATTTTTTTCTTTTCACTTATCGTTTATTTTTATTTTTTAAGAAGAAGAGTCTTGCTTTGTTGCCCAGGTCAGAGCACAGTGGCATGATCCCAGCCCACTGCAGCCTCGACCCTCCAGGCCCAGGCAATCCTCCCACCTCAGCCCCAGGAGTAACCAGGACTACAGGCAAGCCCCACCATGCCCAGCCAACCTTTGCATTTCTTGTAGAGATAAGGTCTTGCCATGTTGCCCAGCAATATAGGCAGCCTGTATTACAGGTAGAAAAAGGACATGACAGACCGAATTGGTCACAGGTCAGCATTTGTTTTACATTGACCTAATCCAATCAATCGGAAATCTGTGATTGGCTGAATTTTGGCTGCTGTAATTGACTGAGTTTAAGCTACTTGTTACAAGAATATACTCTTGTTAGGTTGCAGTTTGTTTACATAAGTTAGGTTGCAATTCAATATGTACAGAGGCGGCTTTAAGATAGCATGGGGAGAAATGCCAGATATAGGTGATGGGGAGGAAGGCAGCAAATCACACTGCCACGTGTATACCTATGCAACAATCTTGCATGTTCTTCACATGTACCCCAAAACCTAAAATGCAATAAAATAAATGTAAAAAAAAGACAAATTTAATTTAACACTACTAAATATTGGGAGCCAAATTGCTATTTCTTCAGGATGACAAAAACTAAAGGTAGCTATTGTTATCCTAACTTTGCAGTAAACAATTTGAGTTAAAGTGACTAATTTGCCCAAGTCTTCTTGCCAGGATTCAAATTCTCATCTCTCAGACTCAAACATCATTATTTCTTTTACTATGATATGCTGCATTAAATAAAATGGACTCATTATTTAAACAGCTTATAGAGCAACAGTTTCTACTCCCAGCACTCACACCACCCAGACATAATAAACTAGCTTGCTGGAATACAGTTATAGACTCACTTTTGTGTCTTTCATTAAAAAAATTACAATTTACAAAAAGAAAATTGTAAATTGATATCTGTAGAGCAAGAAAGTGAGAATTACGAGCACATTTAATTTGTTTGTGAAAAACAATCAGCTATTTTTTTTTTTTCAGAAGCTGCTCAAGTGTAGGTATAGACATCAAAAGACTGGCCAGGTATGGTGGTTCAAGCCTGTAATCCCAGCACTTTGGGATGCTGAGGCAGGAAGATCACAAGGTCAGGAGATTGAGACCAGCCTGGCCAACACGGTGAAACCCTGTATCTACTAAAAATACAAAAATTAACTGGGTGTGGTGGTGTACGTCTGTAGTCCCAGCTACTCAGGAGGGTAAGGCAAGGGAATCGCTTGAACCTAGGAGGTGGAAGTGGCAGTGAGCCAAGATCATGCCACTGCACTCCATTCTGGTGACAGAGGGAGACTCCATCTCAAAAAAAAAAAAAAAAAAAAAAAAATAAACAAAAAAAAAAAAAAACCTGAAACTGGACCAACAGTACCATAGACAGTTGTTTCTGGATAAGCACAGATGTGGGCCCTTCTGCTGCCAAATCTTGAACCTTGTGTTGTTTTATCTGAGTTTCTTCCTCAGGAAAGGACCTTCAAGCCTTTCAGAAAAAAGTATCAAAGAGCTAAAACTCACCAGATTACTCCACCAGATACCTCCTTGTCCCTACCTAGTTCTACACATTGTTACATTCCTTCTCTGCTATATAAACCTCTAGCTTTTGTTATTCAGGGACATGGAGCTGAGGCCTTGTTCCCATCTCCATGGCTGCAGCACCCAATTAAAACCTTCTTCCTTGGCAATGCTTCCCATTCCAGTGATTGGTTTTCTGTGCAGTGAGCAGCAGAACCTGGACCAAACACCTCGTGTTTCAGTAACAAGACTGCAGGGAAAGAGGACACGGAGAGAAAAACACACACTTTACCTTACAAAATGCATTTGTTCCATATTCTAGGTTTTAATTATTTCTATAATGTTGAGAGATTATGATTGTGGACATCACATGACAAAGGGTCTGATATTCATAAAAATATGGAAGGAGAGATTTCCCACCTACACATCAGTATAAGTGATTATGATATCAGCAATCTCATAACTATTACAATTATGTTTTTCTTATATTGTGCTGAGAACTCGTAAAAAAATAGAGATACACTTCCTGAATCTTTATATATTAAATTATTTTAGCACTTTTCTTGTATATGTTTCTGTATTCACAACTTAATGCTCTTTATATTGCATTTAAGAAATATATTAGTTAATAATTCAGCAATTTTCTGACTTTATATTTACTTAATTTTCAAGGTGGTTTTTTACATGCTTTCACTGTTAGTGTGTATAGAGAATGTGTTACAAAGGAAAAGGAAAGATATTACTTGTATTTTAAACTTGTTACATTTCCTAAAGTAGTGTCATTTAAGTGCCATTTCCTTTTAGTTGTTGATTATATTTCCTTTCAAATGACTTTTTCCTATGATAAGATTCACGTATCGAAGTGATTTTGTTCTGTTTTGTTGAAAATTCACATGAAAAAGCCTATGAGGACCAGGTGCAGTGATCCCAGCACTTTGGGAGGCTGAGGTGGGCGGATTGCCTGAGGTCAGGAGTTCAAGACCATGCTGGCCAACACGGTGAAACCCTGTCTCTACTAAAAATATAAAACATAGCCGGGCATGGTGGCAGAAGCCTGTAACCCTAACTACTTGGGAGGCTGAGGCAGGAGAATCACTTGGACCCGGGAGACAGAGCTTGCAGTGACCCAATGTCATGCCACAGCACTCCAGCCTGGGCAACAGAATGAGATTTTTGTCTCAAAAAAAAAAAAAAAA
>NW_022436951.1:19253503-19291672 GCF_009761245.1 Sapajus apella
AAAAAAAAAAAAAAAAAAAAAAAAAAAAAAAAACCTGAAACTGGACCAACAGTACCATAGACAGTTGTTTCTGGATAAGCACAGATGTGGGCCCTTCTGCTGCCAAATCTTGAACCTTGTGTTGTTTTATCTGAGTTTCTTCCTCAGGAAAGGACCTTCAAGCCTTTCAGAAAAAAGTATCAAAGAGCTAAAACTCACCAGATTACTCCACCAGATACCTCCTTGTCCCTACCTAGTTCTACACATTGTTACATTCCTTCTCTGCTATATAAACCTCTAGCTTTTGTTATTCAGGGACATGGAGCTGAGGCCTTGTTCCCATCTCCATGGCTGCAGCACCCAATTAAAACCTTCTTCCTTGGCAATGCTTACCATTCCAGTGATTGGTTTTCTGTGCAGTGAGCAGCAGAACCTGGACCAAACACCTCGTGTTTCAGTAACAAGACTGCAGGGAAAGAGGACACGGAGAGAAAAACACACACTTTACCTTACAAAATGCGTTTGTTACATATTCTAGGTTTTAATTATTTCTATAATGTTGAGAGATTATGATTGTGGACATCACATGACAAAGGGTCTGATATTCATAAAAATATGGAAGGAGAGATTTCCCACCTACACATCAGTATAAGTGATTATGATATCAGCAATCTCATAACTATTACAATTATGTTTTCCTTATATTGTGCTGAGAACTCGTAAAAAAATAGAGATACACTTCCTGAATCTTTATATATTAAATTATTTTAGCACTTTTCTTGTATATGTTTCTGTATTCACAACTTAATGCTCTTTATATTGCATTTAAGAAATATATTAGTTAATAATTCAGCAATTTTCTGACTTTATATTTACTTAATTTTCAAGGTGGTTTTTTACATGCTTTCACTGTTAGTGTGTATAGAGAATGTGTTACAAAGGAAAAGGAAAGATATTACTTGTATTTTAAACTTGTTACATTTCCTAAAGTAGTGTCATTTAAGTGCCATTTCCTTTTAGTTGTTGATTATATTTCCTTTCAAATGACTTTTTCCTATGATAAGATTCACGTATCGAAGTGATTTTGTTCTGTTTTGTTGAAAATTCACATGAAAAACCTATGAGGACCAGGTGCAGTGATCCCAGCACTTTGGGAGGCTGAGGTGGGCGGATTGCCTGAGGTCAGGAGTTCAAGACCATGCTGGCCAACACGGTGAAACCCTGTCTCTACTAAAAATATAAAACATAGCCGGGCATGGTGGCAGAAGCCTGTAACCCTAACTACTTGGGAGGCTGAGGCAGGAGAATCACTTGGACCCGGGAGACAGAGCTTGCAGTGACCCAATGTCATGCCACAGCACTCCAGCCTGGGCAACAGAATGAGATTTTTGTCTCAAAAAAAAAAAAAAAAGAGAGAGAGAGAGAGAGAAAGAAAAACCCTATGAAACACTGATGTAAATAGGATAACCAGTGAATAGCTGCTCACTGATATTTCAGTGGAGTTTTAAACTTTTTTTATACAGCCAGTAGTACTTTCTTTTAGAAAGTAGTATAAGAATATTTGTCTTAAAATGAAAAGTGGATACTTTTACTTTTATACAGTCATGTGATAACATTTACATATATTTTATCTAGGTGTGATGTTTTTTATTTCACAGAATGATCCAAAATATTTGACATTGACAATGAACCCAGCTAGAGTTGATAATATTCCATTGGCGACCAAAAATGAGCTATTCCTCAGGCATTTCTAAAATTACTGAGTTGCTCATTTTTAAATTTTATGATCTAGTCTATACACATCATTGCAATGTAACCTCAGGCCATGCAGTCAAAATTTTTTTCTTTCAGTAACTGTTTGTTAACATCTCACTGAGCACAGTTATTTTAGTCCCATTGGCATTTAGGTCAGATTTGCTACATTTGTAATTGTGTGCATTAGTCAGTTTGGATTAAAGTTTGTTCAAGAAAATTGTTTGCTTGACTATAAAGTAAACCTTGCGGTGAAAAGGATGTGAGTAAATTTGTACAGAATGTTTGAGATCAACCTATCGATTCTATAGAATTTTCTGTGTAAAGTTTGTGGTTTCAACTTACTATAAATAAAACTTTCTGATAAACGTTGTATGTTCTGGATTTCTAACAGCAGTGCGTTAATTCTGCTTATTATTACTCCTGAAACATAAGATATAAAAATGCTTTAAGAATCCAAAAACTTGAGATTGTCTTGAAGATTCACAAGAATTTGCTAATAATATCTCCCTAAATAATTTTTGAGGGAGGAAAGTAATAGATATTTTTCACATATTTATACTCGAAATGTTTTGTAAGTAAGTTTAATCAATAATCTTTTCATCCTCGTGAATAAAATGTGTTGAAAAATATCTTTTGATTCCAGAAAAGTCTTCTATTATTTTTATCATACCACATTCTTACACAGCTAATTAGCATTATTGTAGCCCAGATATATGTTTTGTTTCCTGAACGTGTGTGATTACTCTTAGTGATATAGTTAGTGTCATATGTTGAAAAGAGAATGACAATTAGAGTCAGATAAATCTATCATAAAAAATCCTAGCTCCACTAAAACATCTATTCGAAAAAAATTTCAGTTATGTAAAATTCTGAATTATCTATTTGGTTTATTTCAAATGTAAATAACAGTTTCCATATTCACAGAAACAGTGCAGCACATATTTAGCATGCAATATATTCTTTTCTCTTATCATAGCTGTCCTTATTCTCCTATAACTTGTATTATTCCATATTCCCTAAATAAAATAATTTTACATTCCCCAGTTGGATTATAGTTTTTCCAATGTCCACTAGTTTTCTGAGACTGCATATCCTTACTCTCACTAAATAAATGCGTCTTCTTAACTGCGTTGTCAGGTGAGTGTAATCCGCAAGTTGGCAATTAAGGAAAGCTTAATAAAATAAAGGAAAAATGAGATCAAAACCTCAGAATAAACAAAAAGACAACATTAAAATTAACAGACACATTCAATACAGAATATGAGACAGAATAATATTCTAAAAAATCTCAAGTACTGTAATATCTCCAGAGATTTGTTTTATGTTCAAAAAATAACTGCTATAGCGGTTCATCATTACTTTAACAATCACTGTCTTATTTGAAAATAATCCCTACTCCAACAATTTTGATTCCTGAAGGGGAGGAGCTAGGTGCTAATTTATCTTAGAGAATTTCTTTTTCAATATTGTCAAAAAGCTTGATATTAACCTAAAGGCTCTGGTAGACTCACTAAATTGCCTGTCAATCAAAAACCTCTCTCTCTCTCAGGATGCATGCACAGCTTCTCTATGGGTATTTTCAGTATAAGTTTACATCTCACAAGACTTTTTGGATATCTTTAAGTACTATTATGGTCATGTAAATCTTAATGTTTTTTAGCAATCAAAACATGGAACAGACACTAATTTCTTAGAGACATCTGAAAATCAAAAAGCAGATATGTATAATGTAAAACAAAAACTGAGATTCATATATACTCAGTTTTATAATTATATTTCAATAGCATATTATGGGAATTTGAATTACGAAATGTTAGAACTTGTCAAGCATGAGGCTATAAAGTTTCAACACATGAACAAACTATAAAATAACATGAATATTTGCAAAATAGAAAGGTAATAAATAATTGCACAATTTCAAAGCTGCAGACTAAGAAAATTGTGAACTACGTTTATGGCAAAATCTTTGAGTAAGTAAGCCCCAAATCCTGCCCGTTAATCTTTGGACTAGCGTAGAATTATGTGACTGTTCAATTACACAAGTTGGTTACAAATGATTTTTGTTTTTTCTGATCTTGTGAACTATGCTTGGTAGGAATTAGGCTGTAAAATTAACATTTTTAAAAAATTAGTTTCAGAGCAGGTGATGAACATACATAAAGAGGAAATCCTTCTCCATCAGCAACTGCCTCTAGACAGTCAAACATAATGAGAAATCATGTAAGTACAGCAATTAAGCCAAGTGAGTGGTTTTAATGCTTAATGACTGGTTTTATTTCTAACTGAAGCCAGGGCAGAGTTACTGCTGTAGTATATACTCCTGGGTGACTTTTGACAGAAAGATTATATTATACGCTCTTCTGGCAAAATCTGTGGAATAGCTTGAATATTTGATACAAAGACAACAGACAAAATGTTCTTGTCGGAGAATATAAGAAATTTTTTAGATACAAAGATGAGAAACATAATAGCCATTTTGTGTAAAGCCTTTATTTTCCATGACAGCTCACCTTCATCATCATCATCATCATCATTATTATCATCATTCCAATATCCCATTAAAAGTTTCTACCCAGGAAGTTACATATCTAGAGTCAGATACAGAATTTTAACTTCCTTTTATCATGGCAAATGTTCATCTCTAACTAAAATACGTGTTTAAGAAAAAGATTATGTTTCTTAATAGAAAATGGCCAAAAATTCCTGAAGTTAGAATGCTGGTCTATGTGCTGTCCTTGAAGTGCTTCCTGGCTTCTTTGTTGATAGCCCTTGTTCTGCCTGAAGCCATAGTTCTTGTTTACTTTATAACTTCTGGTATGGGTCACTTTGGTAACTGTAAAGCCATGTGGCAATATGCAATAACTCTGCTGCCACCTACATTTGCCCTTTAGGAATGAGAAGCTTTAGGAATATTTTGGATTTTACCCTACCATACAGTGGCTGTGAAATATCCATTATCTGTGAATCTCTTCTTTCTTTTACATAGGTCATTCAATTCTTCAACAAGTATTTATAAAATGTCTTTGATTGGCTAGGCAATCATGCTAGGTTTTGACCAATATCAATAGAAACTCTTTTTCTGAGGTCCATCTCCATTTTTACCTGGACTTACACTGATGCCAAGGTTACCTCTATGAAATAGAATTATTTTATTCTGCAAATAATGTTGTAATTCCCTGGTGCTGGAGAGCGAAGGGTGAAATAACACAAATATTATTTTTCCTGTGGAAGGTTTATTCTAGATTTCTTTTGAAGGATGGCAGGCAATGACCAAATAAACATAACAAAAAATAATTTTTATAAATTATAGTAATATATTGAAGATAAAACAGTGACTATATATAGTAAAATAGAGAATGACAATGTAAGTAAAAATTGAAGGGTATTTTATAAAGTGGCCTTACGAAATAATTTTTAAGCAAGAAATTTATTCATAACAAAAATTTGTTATAAAAATATCAGGGACAAAATTTTGAGCCTGAGAAACAGCCAGAGAGGCAGAGTGGCTTAAGTATACTGAACAAGAGAGAAAATAGCATAAGAAAAATTTTAGCACATTTTAATTCTTGTAAAATTGCTACTTCAACTATAGTGTGAAAAGCGGATTAGAGGAATCTGAGAGTGAATATAGGGAGGCCAGTTAAAAGAGTTTTTCTACTAGCCTAGGAAGAATGATGGTCACTGAGACAAATATGACAAGAGTGGAAACAAAGAGTTGAGGTCATATCGATTTTGAAAGGGGCAGTGTTCAAGGTGTCAGAGGAAGAGCAATTAAAGATGGCTTCTTTTCTTTTTTATGTGAAGCAGCTGTGTGTGTGTGTGTGTGTGTGTGTGTGTGTGTGTGTGTCTGTATGTGTCTGTGTGTGTGTGTCTGCATGCTGGTGGTGGTAGCTTCTTAAAATGGGAAATATCATTAATAAAATAATTTAGTAGTACAGTCAGTGGGTCATTGATATAATTTGGCTATGTCCCCGCCTAAATCTCATGTTGAATTGCAACTCCCATAATCCCCACAAGTGGTGGGAGGGACCTGGTGGGAGGTAAAAGAATCATGGGGGCGGGTTTTTCTTGTGCTGTTCTCGTAACAGTAAATAAGCCTCACAATATCTGATGGTTTTATGAAGGGCAGTTCCCCTGCACACGCTCTCTAGCCTGCTGCCATGTCAGACATGACTTTGCCCCTCCTTTGCCTTCCACCATCACTGTGAGACCTTCCCAGCCATGCAGAACCATAAGTCCATTAAATCTCCTTTTCTTTATAAATTACCCAGTCTTAAGTATTTCTTGGTAGCAGTATGAGAACAAATAAATGCAGTCACTTTTGAACAAAATTATGGGAGCTTCTTAGACTTTTGTGGGAAGATATTAAGTATGGAGATATATACAGTATCTGTCTTCCAGGGAAAATTACTGCAGAAGTTTAAATTTCACAGTTATTCACACATAGATGGTGCTATGATTTGAAAGATGGTTTCCCGTCCAAAATTCATGTTGAAACGTAATCCTCTGTGCAGCAACATTAGAGTTGCCTTTAGTTGGTAATTGAGTCATGAGGACTTTGCCCTAATGAATGATATTAGATATTTATATAAAAGAGCTTGACATATGGAGGTCATATCTTTTCATGCTTTCCATCCCTTCTGTCATGTAAGGACATAGTGTTTTTCCCCTTCAGAAGATGCAACCATAAGGCACCATCTTGGAAGCACAGAGCAGCTTTCATCTGACAACCAAATCTGCCAGTGACTTGAACTTGTACTTCTCAGCCTCAAGAACTGTAAGAAAACAAATTTGTGTTCTCTAAAAATAACCCAGTTTCAGGTGTTTTTGTTACAGAGTATAAACAAAGTGAGAGATGGTCAGTGTGAGACTGGAAGTGATTATCACTTTAGGAGATAATTTAAATGAAAAGAAAAAAAAAAAAGAAATTATTACTTGAGGATTTTTTCAGAAATCCCTAAGTGAAATTTAACATAAAGGAAGAGATGCTGACTTAAAATCTATGGATAGCTTTTTCTTTAAATACAGGGTGAATTTCAAATATGTAAGTTTGAAATACATTATCTGTGATAATTGACCTTTCTAGATTTTATACCACATTCTACCAAGCTCTGCAATCCCTTAGTTATAGTATTATCTGATATCTGGGCACATCTGATCTCCTTTATGCTGTATTACTTGAATTTCTCTCCTCTAAATCCTCCATTTGGAACTGCCATTTTTATTTATCAAAATCCAATTAAAATGCAGTCTCTGCATGAAATTTTCAGGATCACATCAGTTGTTACACTTTTTATACTTTTGTTTCTAATGGATATTATAATAAAGAATTTAAAAATGTGCTTGGAACTATTTATTTGTATTTATTTCCCTAATAGTTTATGGCCTACTCGAATGAAGTGATTCTTTCTTAATAAACTTTGATCTACTCAGATTAGTCATCGGCACAGTACAGGTACCTTGTATGAGTAATTATTGAATAGATAGCAGTAATGCTTTAAGTGGTTCATAGTCTTTATGTTTAATCTTCAGTATGTAGCATATAATAATTTATATAGTAATAACATATGCTATGTTCTTATGGTATACCAAAAACTTTCATTATATTTAAAACCTTGGCATATGTCAAAGCTATTACTATAATGTGGCTCTGCTCACATTATATTGCATCATATATACCATATGACTAGATTAAAAGTATTAAGCTTTAATAATCTTAAAAATGACACTACAGCCCTTTAATTCCCTTTGTTAAACAGAATTAAATGTAAGTATATATTAGTTTGATGACATGTTTTAAAGCAACAAGATCAAAATGAAGTTCACCATAATCTAAGCAGATTAAATACCGTGATCCTGAGGATGACTGATCTGAGTTAATATATATTTTAAGTTATGTAATACTTTAGTATATAATTTTATTTTCTAGCATGCAAATAATAATCATTGATCTTAACTGTATATGGATATTTATGGTTGAATGAGTAGAATGAAATTCTAAGGCCAATTTGTTTTATAAGAATGGAAGTACCCAAAGTGCTTCAGTAACTTGAAAATTCCTATACCCATTTCCACATTGAAAAAAATTACTTTAAGTTCTTGGGTACATGTTCAGAACATGCAGGTTTGTTCCATAGGTATACATGTTTCATGGTGGTTTGCTGCACCTCTTGACCCATCCTCTAAGTTTGCTCCGCTCACTCCCCAACCCCCAACAGGCCCTGGTGTGTGTTGTTCCCCTCCTTGTGTCCATGTGTTCTTATTATTCAGTTCCCACTTTTGAGTGAGAACATGCAGTGTTTGGTTTTCTGTTCCTGTGTTAGTTTGCAGAGGATAGAGGCTTCCAGCTTCATTCATATCCCTTCAAAGAACATGATCTCATTCTTTTTTTGGCTGCATAGTATTCCATGGTATTGCATGCAACACACTTGCTTTTTCCAGTCTATCTCTGATGGGCATTTGGGTTGGTTCCATGACTTTCCTTTTGTAAATGGTGCTGTAATAAACATCCATGTGCATGTATCTTTATAGCAGAATGATTCATATTCCTTTGGATATATACCCAGTAATTGGATTGTTGCATCTGATGGTATTTCTGATTCTAGACCCTTGAGGAATTACCATACTGTCTTCTACAGTGGTTGAACTAATTTACATTTCCACTAATTGTGTAAAAACATTCCTTTTCCCCACAGTCTCGCCATCATCTATTGTTTCCTGACTTTTTAATAATTGCCATTCTGACTGTCATGAGTTGGTATCTCATTGTGGTTTTGATTTTCATTTCTCTAATGATCAGTAATGTTGAGCTTTTTTTCATATGTTTGTTGGCCATATAAATGTATTCTTTTGAGAAGAGTGTGTTCTTTCCCTTTGCCCATTTTTTTGATGGTTTTTTTTTTCTTGTAAATTTGTTTAAGTTCCTTTTAAATTATGGATATTAGACCTTTGTCAGATGGGTAGATTGCAAAAAGTTCTCCCTTTCTTTAGGTTACCTATTTACTCTAATGACAGTTTCTTTTGCTGTGCATAAACTCTTTAGTTTAATTAGGTCCCATTTATCAATTTTGGTTTTCGTTGCCATTGCTTTTGGTGTGTTAGTCATGAAGTCTTTGCCCATGTCTATGTCCTGAATGGTATTGCCTAGGTTTTCTTCTAGGGTTTCCATGATTTGGGGTTTTACATTTAAGTTTTTATTCCATCTTCAGCTAATTTTTGTATAACGTGTCAGGAAGGGGTCCAGTTTCAGTTTCCTGCATATGACTAGCCAGTTTTCCCAGCACCATTAATTGAATAGGAGATCTTTTTCCCATTTCTTGTTTTTGCCAGGCTTGTCAAAGATCAGATAGTTGTAGACATGTGGTGTTATTTCTGAGGTCTCTACTCTGTTCCATTGGTCTATATGTCTGTTTTGGTACCAGTACCATGCTGTTTTGATTACTGTAAACTTGTAGTATAGTATGAAGTCATGTAGCATGATGCCTCCAGATTTCTTCTTTTTTTTGTTTAGGACTGTGTTGGCTATATGGAGTTTTCTTTGATTCTATATAAAATTTAAAGTAGTTTTTTTTAACATTATGTGAAGAATGTCAATGGTAGTTTGATGGGACTAGCATTGAATCTATAAATTACCTGGGAAGTATGGTGAAAACCTGGCAGAGACACAATGACAACAACAACAACAAAAGAAAAACTTTGGGCCAATATCCCTGATGAACATTGATAAAAATCCTCAGTAAAGTACTGGCAAACAGAATCCAGCAGCACATCAAAAAACTTACTTACCCACCACAGTCAAGTCAGCTTCATCCCTGGCATGTAAGGCTGCTTCAACATATGAAAATCAATAAACGTAATCCATCACATAAGCAGAACCAAAGACAGAAACCACATGCTTATCTCAATTGATGCAGAAAAAGCTTTGATAAAATTCAACATCCCTTCATGTTAATAACTCTGAATAAATTAAGTATTGATGATGTACAATAAATTAAGTATTGATTGAGATACTCAATAAATTAAGTATTGATGATGTACAATAAAGTATAGATTGATATAATCAATAAATTAAGTATCTCAAAATAATAAAATATATTGATGAGAAACCAATATCATATTGAATGGGCAAAAACTGGAAGCATTCCCTTTGAAAACTGGCACTAGACGAGGGTGCTTTCTCTCACCACTCCTATTCCACATAGCACTGGTTGTTCTGGCCTGGGCAATCAGGCAACAGAAAGAAATAAAGGGCATTCAAACAGGAAGAGAGAAAGTCAAGTCATCTCTGTTTGCAGATGACACGATTCTATATTTAGAAAACCCCATCATCACAGTCCCAAAATTCCTTAAGCTGATAAACAATTTTAGCAAAGTCTCAGGATACAAAATCAATGTGCAAAAATTACAAGAATTCCTTTGCATGAGCAATAGACAAGCAGAGCGTCAAATCATGAAGTCCCATTTACAATTCCAAATTTTAAAATGCAGAAATTTTAAAAAATTGAAAGAAACTATCTAATTTGCTTCATTATTAGAGCAAAAATAAATCAAGATTAAATGAGAGAAATGGTGAGGGCTCTGTAAAATAAAAAAAAAATAAGGAAAATAAAGAACACCTTTCACAATCATCAAAATGCTCATTGATTAAAACAAAAACCAAAACCAAATAGCCCATTTGGCTCCAAAAGCACTCTTTTTTAGAAGTTTTATTATCTTTTCTCTTTATGTCATCATTGCTGAATTGAGGGGAAAGAGAAAGGAGAAAAGAGAATATCTGCTGTTTCTCTCTCTGGATCAATTGTAAGATTGCATATTGCTAATTATTTTCTGTTTCCTATAGGTTGACAATTTATCATTAAATTTGTTCTATTTATTTAATAGATTCATTATTTCTTTTTTCATCTTTCTCTATCATTATTCTCTTATCCAGATTAGCACATAAATTTGTTTACATGATTTGGGTCTTTTATTATAATTTCTTTCTTTCTTTCTTTTTTTTTTTTTTTTTAAACAGAGTCTCACTCTGTCACCACCCAGCCTGGAGTGCAGTGGCACGATCTCAGTTCACTGTGACCTCCACCTCTAGGGTTCAAGCTATTCTCCTGCCTCAGCCTCCCAAGTAGCTGGAATTACAGGCAACCACCACCATGCCTGGCTAATTTTTGTGTTTTTAGTAGAGGCAGCATTTCACCATGTTTTCCAGGTTGGTCTTAAACTTTTGACCTCAGTTGATCCACCCGTCTGGGCCTCCCAAAGTGCTGGGATTAAAGGCGTGAGCTACCGTGCCCTGCCTACAACTCAACTTTTATGCCACGTTCGTACTTGAGACAAAATAAATAAGAAATTACAGGACCTACAATTAAGACAGCAGCTGAAATTTATCAAATGAGGTATTATGTATCCTTTTAAAAATTCAAAAAGTAATTTGAATTTAAATAAACTGACCCATGTAAAGAGTAAAGATGTGCCTAAAACACAAATAAACACACACAGTCTAACTTACCTTCTAATATTTGTTTGATTTTTGTGCTAACATAATGAAGAGCAAATAACTGAACAGTGGAAAATATTTATTTGATATTATTCATTAGAGATGCCCTGAATAGCGTCATCACATGGAATGAACAGATTATCTTAGAGTGGGGTGGAGTTATAGCTGGGTAAGCAAGAGAATATTTTCTTGATCGTATATTGTCTCTTAAAGGGCAGGCAGAGTGCATTGCCCATACTAAGTACTTAGTGCATGTTGGATTTTAATTTACTTGTGTTGTACTTGAATCATAAGACAACCATCTACTGTTTAGTCCCTCACTTTACATTTCACTGTGTAAGTATTTTAACAAATATTCAACGGAGTTAAGTCTCATTCCATTGCCATTGCCATGAATTTACAGGAACAGTCTGTGCATTATCTTATGATAATTAATTCAAAGTTTGATAACATATTCTTGGATATTAAACAATGAATGGAAAGATAAAACTGTGTAGTCAATAATGTCTTACAATATTGGAGTCAGAAAGTTTTCCACATTTAGTGTATTTTCATTTTTTTCCTATTTTAGACTGGATTATCCGTTATGTTTATGATATCTATTTTCTTATTATGCAACATACACAAATAAAAAGACAGCCTCTCCATTCAATGTGCTGAAAGTCTATTGGGAGATATTCTCAATGTGTGACACAAATTTTATACAACAAACATAGAGTAATATGAGGACATAGTAGAGAAAATTATATTATTTTCTCTTCTTGCTGTTGCCACATGGATTTATTTGCTCTATCAGTAGACATTTACTAAAAACCCACAGTATTTTTATTTATTTTGCAAGATGCTGTAAGTACAGTTGGAATGAATACCTTTTATTAAAAATGTACATTCTAGCTTGAGAAACAAGTGATAGTTATTGTTAAAATCTGTTCTATGACATAATAAGTTACATATAAGTTATTACTGGAGAAAGATAAATTAATTTTATATTCCGGGTAAGGCTTTGGAGAATAATGTTGGATTCAGATATTGAAAGATAAATAGTATAAAGTGAAGATAAAATAAGCAGCAGATTGAAGGAACGTGAACTAAAACAAAGATCTTGGCAAGCTCAATTGGGAATGAATTGCAAAATGCTTTGTATAGATTTTACACAAGCAGTGATGAATATACAAACATTTTTATCATGAAAATAATCCCGACCAGTTTATTTTTATAGAGAAGTTCACCTGAGATATGTAAAAGCTGAGTAAATATAGGAGATATAGAAGGCAGAGCTTATTTAAGAGTGACCTGGGATAACTGCCTTAATTTTGATGAAAGGCAGGAGTTGTCTCTTAAATCTATTTATCCTAGGAAATGCTGAAGATTCTTCATCCAAGACTGCTGGGATCCCAGCAACATCCCAACTAGGAGCTGGGGGGAGATAAAATGAATAAGTAAGAAGAATGGACAGAGTCAAATAGGAAGGGGACTAACAAGACACCAAAGTTATGACCCAAGCAAAGGTGACTCAGTTTTAAACATCAGAACAGGAAGGAAGAAAGCTTCCAAGACAATTATAAATAATTCAAAATTAAGAACTCGCTTAGGAAAGAAAGATTATAGATTTTATTTTAGCTTAATAAAACCCAAAGATAGAGTGAAGCATCTTATTATCAAAGCTCAGTTGAACCAAAGGATGTGGATGTGGATCTAAAGAAGTATCTGAATAACAACATATTATAGGTCATAATTCAATAAATGGAATTTGTGAATGTCATGGCCACATGTTTCTGTATGCTTTATAGATTTAAATGTAGATATACTCTGATGGATTAAAGGTGTGTGTTATTCCAAAATTCATATATTGACCCCAAATCCTCAATGTGATGGTATTTGAAGGTGAGGTCTTTGGGGGGTTTAGATGAAGTCTTGAGAGGGAACCCCCATGATGAGATTAGTAACTTTATAAGAGCAAGATCAGCGCTCTCTCTACTCTCTTCTCATAAGAAGAGGAATATTGGTGCTGTCTCTACTCTCTTCTCATATATGCATCAAGGAAAATTCCTGTGAGAACATTACCAGAAGACATTTGAATGCAAACCATGAAGGGAGCCTTCACCAGATGCTGAGTCTGTGAGCACCTTGGCTTTGGACTTTCCACACTTCTGAACCCTGGGAAATAAACAATTGTTTAAGCCATCCATCAATTATATTTTACTATGGCAGCTCAAGCTCACGGGAAAATATATATGAAATGTACAGCATTAATTTGTATATTTAAATTTTTATTTAATTGGTTTAGTATTTTATATCAATACTGTTCAATAGGCACTTTCGTGATGGCGAAAATGTTTTCTATTTAAGTTATTCAGTTTGGTAGCCACTAGTACTTGTAGCTATTGAGAACTTTAAAATGTGGCTATTGAGAATAATGAGCTGAATTTTACATTTTATTTTCGGTTACTTATATAAATTTAAATGCTATATTGAAAACACAGCTTGTATAACCCTATGCAGTTTTTAAAATCTTTGTTTTAATCTAGAGAGAGGAAACCTGTCTTATTTGCCATCTTCTAACATCTTTCAGCCTCTTATTTTTCTCATGGATTGACTAACATAAGGGTATTACACTTCTTTGATGTTTATTTCATGTCCTAAGCTGGGCCAAGTTTTTTATATTTGTACTGTAACTTTTTTGCCATGGAATTTACCAATAGCCAATTTGTTATTCCTATGTTCTATCCATAGGATTTCATATCTTCCAATAAGACAAACTCTCAGGAACACAATTGTAAGATTTTTTTTTATTCCTGGCAACTTTCCTATTGAAATATATTTTCTCCTGTTCAAGGCCTCAGTGGAGTTGTTGTATTAGGACTTTTTTTGACTGGTTTATTGGGTTGTTTACACTGTTTATAAATATTATGTCATCCTCTTGGTTTACTCACTTATTTTTCTAGATGTACTCTCAAATATTTTCCGGGACAGTTGGGTAGGAATACATTTTCTGACTCTGTCAAGAACAAAAATGCTTTGTTCTCTCCTACATTTTACTAATATTTTCACTAAATATAATTATATTCCTTCCTATTTTTGAAGATGTTGCTTCGTTGTTTTAACCCATCAAACATATTAATGATTCTGATGTCAGTTTGATTAATGCTGATTTGTGGGAAAACTCTTTACTTCCCAGAAGATGTTAAAGATCTTTATTTATCTTATTTTCTGAAATTTCACTTGGGATTTTTGGCTTGCTGTACTGTTATTTATCTCCTTATTTCTATATCAGGTTCGATCAATTTGAAGCCTCACATTTTCCTTCAGCTCAGGAAGTTTTTCTCATACTAACATGTAACATTCTTGCTATTGTTTTCTTTTCCAAAGATTTTTCTCTTTGGAAATCTACTATACATAGATGCTATCTCATAGATTATACCCTTATGCTATTTTTCTTCTTAAAAACGAACACACATAAAATCTATAGTCTTTTCTTGGGGAAAGGGAGCTGGGGAAATTTGGGGAGATATTCCATTAATTCTAATTACCCTAATTATTTTTTAAATTTGGGTTATTTTAAACATTTTCCATGACATCATATTCTGATTTATAGATGTAAGCTTTAAAATATCTGTTTAAAGAGGTTACTAAGAGCTTCAGTTTTTGTTTGTTTTTTAAATATATACTGTTTCAGATTGCTTTCCCCTTTATCTTGGATTATTTATTTTATATTAAAAAATTACTCAAGTAGGTGATTCTTGTGAATTTTTATTTCGAAGAATGAGTTGAGAAGAGAGCTTACTATGATTGTTAATGTGTGTTATCAGATTTTGTCAACTCTCAGTATTTCCTTTAGGAAGAGAGTTCCAGAATCTCGCATCACACCTAGGCACCCAGAATGACAGACTGGTCCTCTCCAGGTCATCCCACATTAATTGTTTACCCTTTTACAGAAAACTGCTGCAATTTCCTTCCAAATAAACTATCAGGATCTTCCTTTACATTCAAGTGTTAAATTGTCAACCTGTTTTTTTGTGTGTTTTGGATATTAGATCAGAGGTCACAATTCAGTGTATTTTTACCAATAAATATATCTGTGTCTCACCCTGTGTCAGCCTTCTGCCTTAGAGAAGTGACATGACAATTACAGCAGTATGTTTTTGGAGGTTTCGGCAAAAGAATACAGATTCTTGCCTCAAAGATAATTCTTTAATTGAAGAGGGGACTCATTGATCAAGTTCGACCTGGAGTGCAATGCATTTTCTGGTAAATGAAGATGTGCATGAAAATTAATCACATTCTCACATCCATATATTCCAGAATGATAGAGAAAGTAGTAGGGAATATTTGGAAAACATAAGAGTTGTTTCTTATTTACTGCTTTGGTAAAAAATCAAGTAGAGTGATAGCCTTAGATTCAATAGAAAGTGTAAAATGAGGCTGTGAATGGAGTCCAGATGACCAAGGGTTAAGTCGTAACTATTACTCTACAGAAAACGAACATTCACATTTTCTGTCCTGTATTTTCAAAATAATTGAAATATAAGCAAAATTTTACAGAAGGCACTGCCTAGAGGGAAGAGCCTGGATATTAGCAGACAAGGCTTTAGATGGATTACTGAATGATGAACAGCAGATGTAATCATAAAGACAGACACTGCAGTGCAGAGCTTACAGAAGAGAACGTTGCATTGGATATGTGAGCTGTTCATTTTTCATACTGTAGCATTTTTTTCATTATGAACTCCCTCAACACCTCCTTTTTCACAGTAACCTACTCAGCACATAGAAAGAGCAAGTGTGGGGAAAGTGTACCAAGCAGGGTCAGAGATTAGAGGATTAGCAATGCAGCAGTTGAAGAGCTTGGACAGCTCTGCCCAATTTCTCCACTTTTTAATGAGCAGTAGAGTATTTGTTCCCATATAAACACCACGTATGTTTGACTTGTCCAGTTCTGTGCACCCCCAAAGCGCGCATTACATCCTGAGAATAAAACTCATGATTTTGACAAGGAAGGGAGTGGTTGTCTATCTGATTTATGTCTTCTTACACGTCTTAATGTGAAGTTTTCTTGGTACATTCTGAACAGGAATTAAGCCCTGGTAAAGTCAGAGGGAATCTGCATTAACAGCTTGTTTTAGTCAACATATGTTCAACAAAGGTATGATTATATAATACTAAGCGAAGTAACAAGGTACACTAATAGGACAATTAATATGGAGAAAATAGAAAATGATTTATCATTTTTAAATATTCTATATTGCTTTCATAATAGGTACTAAAAACACATAAGAAAAACACAAATTAATTAATTGATGAAAGTATTTAATACAAAGCTAGCAAAAAGAAATAAAATAATCTAGAATAGAAAGATAAAAGAAACAATAAGATGATAGAAAACAATAATACGATGAAAACAGGTGAGCCAAAAAATAAATTTAAAATTTTTACTTGTCTTTTTAGTAGGAGGACAGGGTAAAACAAAGGCTTTTTTGTTTGCTTTTTTTAAAAAAAAAAAAAAAAAAAAAAAAAACAGAAATAGAGAGCATATGCCACATGTTTGAGAATATAAATGTCTGCCCTAAATGGTAGGCAAGAAATAGAACTGTGGTATCAGGGGAAGCAGGGTCTAGTGAACACTTGTTTCCAGCTGAGAACCACTTCCTACTTCCCAAAATGGCATAGTCATGAGCGTATACCTTCATTGTCTGTTCCTATTCATTACATTTTACGTAGAGTTTGCTACAAGACAATGGACATTTTTACAGATATTTGTAAGAGACATGTTGTGTAATTTTCCTTCTCATTGCTTTTAATATTCTATCATCTATTCCTACTGTGAGCCAAAAATGAGATGAAAGTTCTGTTCCCATATTTGCTAGATTCCTGTGATATTCAAAGGAGAATAAAGCAGTTAGCAATTGGAATAGAGCATGTTGGATTCTAAAATGTGAAATATCATTTAATGACCCTCTGTTTTTTTTAGGTGATATTTTTTGGAAACACACCCTTGTGACACGCAACATACTAAACTGATGAATGTCTGACATATCAACAGAAGGTTTAATTTAACAATGGTCTGTACTCACGCCATTCTTACACTTTTCCAAAGAATTGACTTAAGTGTCTTAGAGCTTTATATGAATTGTTATTCTTTAAAAGACGGAGAGCATTAAAATAGCTAGCATTCTATATCTTTCTCTCTTATTTGATAACACAATTAATTCAAGTAGAGTGGTAAAAAAGATCTAAAAATGTCAAGTGACATAGAAATCCCATTCTTTATGATACATTTTGTCTGACTCATGGCATGTAAAATGATTAGAAACCCCTCTCTTTGGATTCTCAATTGACCACTGTTGAGTACTCTTTAAAATATTATTCTAGCTCTCTTTATAATTGTGGAGACTGCCACTAGCTCTCAACTAAAAGTGTCTGATTTTACATTTAATGTATCAAACATAATGATTAATTAGATTGTCCTATATAAATATGGTAGCTCACTATTATGGGCTGAATTCCAGACTTATATGTTGAAACCCTGATCCCCAGTATCTTAGAACATAACTATATTTGGAGATAGAGTCTTTTTTAAAGAAGTGATTAGATTAAATGATGCCTTTAGAGTGGGCCCTAATCCATTCTGGCTGATATCCTTATGAAAAGAGTAAACTTAGACTGACAAAGAGACATCAGAGAGTCACACGAACAGAGTACAGACCACATGAGGACACAGTGATAAGGCAGCCATCTGTAAGTGAGAGAGAGATCTTAGAAGGAACTAGACCTTCCCCACCGGAACTATAAGAAAATACAATTGTATTGTTTAAGCCACATCGTCTCTGGTGTTTTGTTTAGGTAGCTGCTGTGGTTTGGGTATTTGTCGCCTCCAAGCTTTATGTTGAAATTTGAGCCCCACTGTGGGAGGTGTCTGTGTAATGCAGGTGGATCACTCAAAAACAGATTAATGCTTTCCTTTAGGGGTGAATTCCCACTCTGTTAGTTTGCTCAGTAGCCTAGCACCTCCCCACCATCCTTCTCTCACCATGTGACCTCTATACAAGCTGGCTCCTTTTCACTGTCTCCCGTGAGTGGAAGTATGAGTCAGAGGCCTTCAGTAGATGCAGAAACCCAATCACGAACTTTGCAATCAGCAGAATCAGGAGTCAAATAAACTTTGTTTCTTTGTAAATGACCCAGTTGCAAGTATTTCTTTATAGTAACACAAAATTAACTAAGTGGCGCAATCGAACTAATACACTCATCAATGAGAAATCCAACTACTTTGATTTCCTTAATGGTATGTACATAAATATGTGCAGGCCACTCTGGCCCGCATTTAGATGTATGACTACTACAGATCCACTTAGCCCTAAGAAATGAGGGCACCTGGAAAGGTAACCAGGGGGATACCAAAGTAATCTTCCTCCCCTGTCTGGGTTGGGTGCAGAGGCTCATGCCTGTAATCAGAGCACTTTGGGAGGCTGAGTCGGGTGGATCGCCTGAGGTCAGGAGTTCAAGACTAGCCTGACCAACACAGTGAATCCCTGTCTCTACTAAAAATACAAAAAAATAGCTGGGCGTGGTGGTGAGCACTTGTAATTCCAGCTACTCGGGAGGCTGAGGCAGTAGAAGCACTTGAACCCAGGAGGCGGAGTTTGCAGTGAGCCGAGATCGTGCCATTGCACTGCAACCTGGGCAACAGGAGCAAGACTCTGTCTTAAAACAAAACAAAACAAAACAAAAATAGGTATTCATAAAACAAAATAACCTCGCTTATGTGCCTTTATCTTTGCTTCTTGAATAGAAGGTTTACATGCATTTTTAAACTGACTCTACGTAAAGTTCTCCCATCTCATCAGAACTTCATTTAAAACATTGAGTAGTAATCTGGTATTTATTTTAAGCCACATTTTATGAAAGATTTGTTTTCCTTTTTCCTAATATAGCATCTTGTTTCAATAATAGCCTAAGTTGTTTTTTAATTAAAATATAAACAACAAAAAATAGGAGAATATCCAGTCACTGATTTTTAAAAAAATATTTGTCTGAAAATGTAGCTTGATGTTTCAACCAAATAACTCATCCTAAGGATGCTGAGGATTCAGCAAATGTCCAAGCTTGAAATTCTATTGTGAAGGTAGCTGAAGAAAAACACACTTTATGCAGCAGGAGCTCTGCAGGAAGGACAGTTAAATTATTTGATAGTTTACAAAAGCAAGAAACATTACCACTAGGTTCCAAGACAATGGATTTTAGCACACATACACATTTTAAGAAACACAATTCAATCAAATATAAATTAGCAGAAAATAAGTAATAAATACAATTCCACTTGTAGATATTTGCTTTTGAATTTCTAGGAACCATTATTTGCTTGGTTTTGAGCTAAAATCACTCCTTTGCTTATTTTTTTTTTGAAATGTCCCCCATTGTGTTTCAGAGTAAATTATTTTCTGTAGCCGGCAGGTATTTTCAGTACCTGAAGAATTAATAATTATATTGGCAAAGGTCAGCCTAAATTTTAGCCATTGTATGATACATCATATTTTTGCTGTTTATCTCTGCAATGTTTCTATGTATTAATCTACTTTATTATTTGTTGCTAATAATATGTGTTGTAAGGTGAGATAAATTATATCAGTAATAGAAGCAACACAGATTTTGTATGACTTTAGTTCGTAAGGTGAGATAAATTATATCAGTAATAGAAGCAACACAGATTTTGTATGACTTTAGTTCAATTCAAATAACATTTATTGTGCAATGATTAAAAACCTGACATTATTATGTGCTAAAAATATAAAAAGAAATAAGTCTATGTTCCTGCTTGTAAAAATTCCCAGGTAAAGGAGAAAACTGAAATACATTAATCCAGGGTCCACTTTTCAGAATTTGAGAAGTTTTGGAGAATGTTTGCACTGATTTTTATCTTTGTTTACTATATATTTCTTCAGAAAATTGTAACTCTCTTATGAATCAATTTGAGCAGTGAATGTTAAAATATATAAAGATGAATCATTCTTTGTAAGCTTCAAGTTAGTTGCAAATATTTCTTTATATTTAATGTATTAATCAAACCATAAAATAGTCCTTTATTCCCTACCATTCACTCCTATCTCTTAACACATAGTCTTCAATAAGTTTGGATTAGTTAGTTCCCCATGGCCATTTTCATGTAACATGTTAGCCATCTTTGAGTCACTGTGAGTACTCAGAGTAAGTAGAAATGAATCTTGAAAGCCATTAACTTAAACTCCAATCCTCTCTGAGTCTCTTCTAAATATCTCTAACAAATTGTCATCTTGCCAGTGCTTGAGAACCTCCCACACAAGGAACTCTTCACTTTATGAAGCAGATCATTAAATTAATGAACAGCTCCTCTAACATTGGAAAGATCTTCTTTAATTGAGCTGAAAATGGCCTCCTCTTTATTTCCATGTTCCCAGCTCTGCCTTATGAAGCAGTTCTTCCTTCCAAATACTGGTCCTTTTTAATGTAAAGCTATTGTCTGCCAATTTTGCTTTTTGCAATTCAGGTTAGACTTTCCATATGTGTTTTTAAAAAATAATTCCCAGTCTGGATACAGCCTAGTTTGTTAACGCCTGACATGCAAATGCCATATTAAATACTAGTAGCTATAGGTTTGCAGTGAACATACTAGAAGCTGAGAATCAGCTCAAACACACTATGACGCAAGCTCTCAGTGACTCACAGAAAGGAGAGGTTGGGCCAAGCACATAATGCAAAGTACTTCATCAGAGCACATTTTTACATGAAAATTTAGATGGGTCCAGGGAATCCACCAGTTGACTTCAAAAATGGATGTTTGCTAATTAAAAAGATTACTTTTTTTGATTAAAAATTAATTTAAAAGCTTCACTCCTTAGTCTTATAAACCAGCTTACTACCAAGAGCCATCCAACCACAAGGACCATTCAGGAGGCTAAAGACCAGCTGTCTTTGGTTCTACAACTCCTCTAGACTTAATGTAGTCAAAAATAAAAGGATCAGTTTCCTCTGATGTGAAAATCATTTTTTTTCTGCACTGATTCTGCATTGACTGGTTTTCAGCCTATTATACTGCTCCTTCAAATTAAGCTTTTCACCACAAAAGAACTCAAGTTTGCAACACTCACTTTACATGTATAATTTTAATAGCACTGCAATTATTTAATTTAATGTTAAATGCTTTTTATAATATTTATGATTTAAATTGAAAATTTACCAATTTAAGCAAGTGTCTAACTTGCTTAGTATAAATTGGTGAGGTTTTATTCTTTCTCTATATCTGTTTTATTCCTTCCACTGATTTTTTTTCCAAATCTGAATATTTCCTTGGCATTGAGAAACCCTGTGGCATGTGAATAAAAACCACTTTTAGGGAGTAAAGTGTGTCTCCAAAAATTCCTATGTTGAAGCCCTAACCGCCAATGGGATTGTATTTAGAGACAGAGACTTTCAGGAGGTAATTAAGGTGAAATGATATCAGGAGGGGGACCTTAATCTGATAAAACTGGTGTCCTTCTAAGAAGAGGAAGGGACATCAAAGCTCTCTTGTCTCTTTTCAAGCACAAAGAGGATAGGCCTTATGAGGACACAGAGAGAAGGCAGCTGTCTTTAAGGCAAGAAGAGAGGCCTCACCAGGAACCAACCCTGCGACTCTCTAGATCTTGAACTTCCTCCAGAACATCAAGAACATTAATTTTTGTCAAGTGAGCCACTCAGTCTGCGGTATTCTGTTACAGCTGCCAGAACACAATAATATACCTACAACACACATAATGTGTATTACAAAATATACTTTTCTAGGTTACCTTACAGGATGCTATAAAAACCCATATGTACAAACACAAATGTGGGAGCAATATTCCATGCCCTTAAAAATAAACACATTTGCATAAGTAAATCCAATAATTATTTTAATTTCAGCCAGCCAGTCGCATTTCCTTGGCATTTCAAACAGCCGTGTTCAGAGGAAGCTCACGATGAGATATGCTTCTTATGTTGCTCTGATGTTACATTTGCAGCTTCTTCAAACATTTGCACCTCCCACCTTACACACCAACAGTCTCATCGTAAGGAAATGGCTGTGCTGTTTGGGAGTCTGGGGCCTGGGCCAAGTAGAGTATATGTGCAGACCAAGAAGGCCATGGATTTGGAGAAAAACTGGTGATTCCAGATGAACTTTCTGGACGGTAGGCTACAGTAACAAGGCGTTTATTCACATTTATTATTTTGATAGGGAATATCTTATGCTTATAATGAAGTTTTAAAACAGTGACAAAGAAAGAAACAAAAAACACATCTCCAGGGGTTATAGATATTGAATACCCAAGGACCAGGAGAATCAATGTGATCTCCAACTGAGTTGAATACACCAAATTGTTTCACGAGAAGACTCAAGGAAATCAATATTGAAACAAGCCTGCTACCTGTAGGAAGAATTAAAATTTATTTTATACTGAAGGCCAATAAGTCTGTTTCCTGGTAGTTAAGAATGTATGCTTCTTCCTGCTAGATTTTGAAAGATTAACACCCTTTGATTCGCTGCTGTGTGGCTATGGGACATCCTATATAGGAACAGATAAGGAGTCTCTGGTCAGAGTAGATCCCCGCATTGTCAGGAATTATTGACAGAGCAATCCCATCCTAGTCAAATCAGTCAGAAGAAATTCCAGTGACTTTACCATTAAACTGTTAAAAGTGTTTCAAGGTCTAGTGAAGCCTCCAGAACAACCATTCAGATGACCTACATTTTTAGTATGAAGAGTAACTATCATCACCATTAATGACATCATATTATCCTGCTCAGCAGCACAGACAGTATCATTAAAAACCATTATTGCATTCAAGGTTCATAACATTTGTTCCTGAAAACCTTTCAGATGTTTGATAATGTTTTCTTTTTTTCACAGTATCTTTCTTTGGAATTTAACCTAATTATTTTTTCTGGATCTGTCTCTCTTTTGCTAAAAAATAGATCTCTTGGTTTTGATCTTTGTTGATAGACATACAGTGCCCCAACAACAGCAGAATACACATTCTTCTCAAGGACTTATGAAAAATTCTCTGGGACAGGTTATGCTATGGTTTGAATGTGAGCCCTCCTAAATTTAGATATTGCCAATATAATAGTATTAAGAGGTGGGTTTTTAAGCGGTCATTAAGCTATTAGCACTCCTCCCTTGTGAGCGGGATTGAGTGCCCTTAGAAAAGGGCTTAATGGAGAGTTTGTCACTTTTGCCCTTCTGCCTACTGCCATGTGAGGACACGGTATTCCTCCAACTTCAGATGAGACAGCGTCCAAGGCACTCTCCTAAAAGCAGAGAATAATCCTCACCATACAATCTGCTGGCTCCTAGGCCTTCAATTTCTCAGCCTCTGGGACTGTGAGAAAATACATTTCTGTTCTTTTATAAATGACCTACTGTGGTATTTTGTTTATGAGCTGCCAAAGTGAGTCCTAATAAATTTATACAAAGAAAGTTCTCTGAGCACAGTGTAAGGAAATTAGAAATCAGTAACAAAGAGAAATTTAGAAAATTCACCAATATGTGGAAGTTACAAAATACACTCCTAAATAATAACCAATGACTCAGGAGATGAAATCACAAGGAAAATTAGAGCCTAGCCTGAGATAAATTAAAAACACAAAATACCAAAACTTATGGGATATATGTAAAACAATCTTTAAAGGTAATTTTATAGCTGCAACTTTATGTTAAAGAAGAAAAATTTTTAAGTCAATACCTGAACCTTTCACCTTAATCAACTAGAAAGAAGAGTGAGATCCTTTAAGGTAATTGGCTTACGTGTTACCTAAACATACAACATAAAGATGCAGAAGCAGTGAAACAATAAAGATTAGACCAGAAATTAGTGAAGTGGATAATAGGAAAACACTAGAGAAAATCAATGAAACTTCATTTTTTTTTTTATTGAGCCAACAAAATTGATCAACCTTTAGATAGAATGAAATAGAGAACACAACAGGATTATACTCAAATAAAAATAATTGTAAGAAAATACTAACAACAAATGTATGAAAACAAATTAGATACACAAACTACTGAAACGCACTCAAGAAGAATTAGAATACATGAACAGAAAATACAAAATCTGAACAGCTTTTTATATGTAAAATAATTGAATTAGTAAATTTTTAACTTTTATTTCAAGTTCAAGGGTATATGTGCAGGATTGCTCTACAGGTAAACTGTGTCAGGGGGTTTATTACAGATTGCTTCATCACTCAGGTATTAAGCCTAGTACACTTTATTTTTTCCGATCCTCTTCCTCCTGCCACCATCCACCCTCCAAAAGACCCCAGTCTGTGTCGCTCCCCTCTATGCCTCCATGTGTTCTCATCATTTACCTCCCACTTGTAAGTGAGAACATGTGGTGTTTAGTTTTATGTTCCTGCATTAGTTTGCTAAGGATAATAGCCTCTGGCTGCATTTTGTCCCTGGATGATCTTGTCTTTTTATGGCTGCATAGTATTCCATAGTGTCATTTTCTTTATACGTCTATTAATTTAAAACAAAAAAAATGAAACAAAAAACTTCCCACAAAATAATTTCCAAGCCCAGATGGTGAATACTATCAAATATTTAAACAAGAATTAAAAATAATATTTCATAAAATCTTTCACACATGTAAGAAACAATGTTTAACTCATTTTATATGTCCAATATTACCCACCTACCAAAACCAGACGTAAATGCATGAAAAAAATTCATCAGCTCAATATCTATAATAAAAAGGATAGAAAAATTCTTGACAACTAGCAATTCAAATCTAGCAACATATGAAAAGGATTATATAAGAAATGGAATTTATGTAAAAACTGTAAGGTTGTTTCAATATCTGAATTTTAATAATATAATATGCAATATCAATAACATCAAAAGGAAAAAAATCTATGATGATTCCAATACATGGAGGAAAAGACTTTAATACAAGCTAACATCTCCTCATAATTAAAACATGACTATGAATAGAGGAAAATCCCATGTAATGGTAACATCTACAACAACCCCAACTAACATGATAGTTACTTGTGAAAGCCTAAATTATTTTGCAGTGAGATCAAGAATAAGACAAAAATGGACATTCACCACTTCTATTCAATATTTTCCTGGAGGTTCCAGCCAGGGCTACCAGGTAAACAAATGAAATCAAGAACATCTAAGTTGGAAAGGAGAATGCAACACTGTACTTTTAGATGACATCATCTTGTATGTCAAAAGTTCTAGGGAATCTGCCATAAAACCATTATAACCAATAAATGATTTTATCTAGACTGACAGGTACAAACACAATATAAAATAATCAATTGCATTTTTATACATTCACAATAAACAATCCAAAATTAAAATCAAGAAGACAATTTGATTTAAAACAGAATCATAAAGAATGAAACAGGAATAAGTTTAATCAAAGAAGTACAAAACTTGTATTCTAAAAACTATAAAACATTGTTAAAGTATTTCTAAGTTTATGGAAGGGCATTCCTATTCATGGATTGGAAGATAATATTGTTCAGATAATAATACTCCTCAATCTAATCTACAGATTAAATATCTCTTATATGAAATTCCTACTAGCATTTCATTACTATGATTTTTATTTTATTTTTTTGCAAATTTTGACAAGTGGATCTTGTCACTTGGAAGACAAGAATACATGATTCCTAGAGTAACCCAAACGAGCTTGAAAAAGAATAAAGTTGGAAGACTTACACTTTCTGAATTCAAAACTGATGACAAAACTACAGTGTTCAAGAAAGTTTGCTGAGGATATGAGGATATGCCTATACATAATAATATAGAATTGTAAGTCATATAAACTGTAAACAATGGATACAATTGTAAACAAAGTTAATGTAAACAATAAATTAGATTGTACAGAAAATAATAGAAACAATGGATAGATAGAACAGATAGAATTGTAAACAGTGTAAACTGTAAACAATGGGATCAAATTTGATCCTCCAGAAATAAACCTTCATATTCTCGGTCCATCAGTTTTTTATAAAGTTGCCACACATGTCAATGGAATAAGAAAAGTCTTTTACCAAATGATGTTGGGTCATCTCGATATCACATGTAAAAAATTGTTAGACCCCTATCTCATAACATACACAAAAATTAAGTCAAATTCAAGGTAGACCTCAATGTAAGTGCCACAAATATAAAAACTCATAGAAGTGTTATAAGATTTTGTGATATTGTGTTAGGTACAGCTTTAGTAGATATGGCATCAAAATTACCTGCAAAATTAAAAAAAGAAGAAATTAGGTTTTGTCAAAATGAAAATTTTTGTACTTGAAATTACACCATCAATAATGTCAAAGGATAACCCATAGAATGGGGAAAACATTTTTCTGTTTTCTTTCTGTTTTTTCCTTATTTATTTATTTATTTATTTATACTTTAAGTGCTGGGGTACGTGTACAGGTTTGTTACATAGGCATACACGTGCCACGGTGGTTTGCTGCATCTATCACCACATCATCTACGTTCTAAAGTATATAAATGGCCAATAAGAACATGAGAAGTTGTTCAACATCATTAGCCATCAGAGAAATACAAATTAAACTTCAATGAGACATCACTTCAGACCCACTAAGCTATAATCAAAAGACATAAAAAAAAATGAAGTCGCAAAGAAATCACAACTTTCATACAGTGTTAGTGGGAATGTAAAATAATACATCTTCTGATGGTGATGGTGGCCCGTCTGGAGCAGCCACTGCAGGGGCTCCAGCTGCAGCAGCGGAGGCTGTGGCTTCCACAGAGCGGAGCAGGAAGGGGCTGGGAACAGGTGGGAGCCTCACCTCCTACCAAGTTAAAGGCACAGGAGCCCCAACTCCTGGGCGCAGCTGCAGCCACCTATCGGCAGCTCTGGACCTAGACACTCCTGAGCTCTCGGGCCTGGGAAGCCTTCCTAATGGTTAGGAAGTGTCTGCTCCTGCTCCCAGTGCCTGCTCAGGTGCAGAGCAAAGTTGTTCCTGAGCTAACACGCTGTCACAACCTAGCCTGGTGTGTGCGCCTTCAGGGTGGCGCTGACACTCCAGTCCCCCATGGCCTCAGCCTCTCTCTGAAGCTTTGCCCACCCATGAGCTCAGGGAGGGAGGCCAGGGGTGCTGAAGGTGGCTCGCTGGGGGCCTGCTGGCACCGCTCCGAGAGCAGCCTGGGTGCCCTAGACAGCAGGCTGATGCTGGGAGGCAGGCTCCTGAGCAGAAACAGACGGGACCCCGGTGAAACTCTGCCTTCAAACCAGGAACAGCCTGAAGCCTACGGGCCAGGCGTCAGCTCTGGGTGGAGTTCGCAGCTGGAGTGAGAACTTAGATGCTTTTTCCGGACCACCCATGGCTGCCCATAGATCAATCAGCATGCATTTCCTCCATTGTGAGCCCATAAAAAACCTAGATTCAGCCAGACTTGAACAGGTGTCAGGACTACCAGCTGCTGGAAGAAGCAGGAAGGAGCTACCCACTGCAGGTCTCCTCTCTGTTGAGAGCTGGATAGTCAACCAGACGTTCTGCCTGCAGAAAGGAGCTGCCCGCTTTGGTAGAGCCGTTCTGCTACTCATTGAAGCTTTTCTCAGCCTTGTTCACCCTCCAGTTGTCCACGTACCTCATTCTTCCTAGACGTGGGACAAGAACTCAGGACCTGCCAAAGGGTGGGGACTAGAAGAGTTGTAACACATAGAGGGCTGAAACACGACCCACTGCTTGTGACGTTGTGGGTGACAAGGAGAGAAGAGCTTCAGTCTTTCAGGGAGCCTAGACCTAGGAGTCTCCCAGCCAGGGCTACAACACCCTCTTTGGGGGTCTGAGGTTCCTGGAGTCTCCAAACCTCTGGGCACCACCACGTTTCCCTCATCTCTTTGCGGTGCCCAGTGCCCGCAGTGAAAGCCATGTGCAATACCTCTGGTCCAGCCACAACCTCACACAGAGCCATCTCCTGGGCCAGCACTTGGAACTGACCAACCCACTACAGCAGCCAGTATGCCTGGCTGTAAGCAGCAGCCGGACCCCACACTCACCCACGCATCCCTCATTGCTCCACGCCTGGCTCACCCTCGGCAGATGTGGGATCTGGGCTGATAGTGTGAGCTGAGTGCGGGCTGCTGGGTCGAGTAAGCAGAACGAGTCCATCAGGTATGAGCAGTACTCAGGCAGAAGGCGCCCGCAGTCCCAGAGGTTTCTGCCTGTGAAGCAACACCCCAAGGATCTCGTGACACTTCTTTTTAATATAGTTTGGCGGTTCCTCTAAATGTTCAAAATAAAGTAACCATGTGACTTAGAAATCCCAATTCCTGGTACGTACTCAAGAGAAATTCCCATTCCAGATGTTCACTCAAGAGAAATGAAAATATATGTCAAAACAAAAATGTACCCAGTAGCATGATACACGATGACCCCCAGTTCTGGAAATAACCCACATTTTTATCACCTAATGAATGGATAAATAAAATGTGGTATATCCTTACAATGGAATATTATTTAGCAATACAAGGAAATGAAATATGTATACATGTGAGTACATATACACATATATGTACAACACAGCTGAACATTAGAAACATTATTCTACATGAAAAAAGTTATGAAAAACACATATTGTATGATTCAATATTTACTGATGTGCAATTCTTGTATTTTCTTATATCCCAAATATGGTTCAGGATTTCTTTACTAGTACATATGTTGCGTATATTGCTGACCATATACCAACATTTACTGATGTGATATTCATTTTTAGTGGTTGAACTTTATATTGTTGCAGGGACAGTAAATAATGGCTATATATTTAGAACTTATAATAACATAGTCGAGCCTGATCTATGATAGATTATATTTACCTAAATAAGTTTCCCTCAGAAAAAACAACAACAACAAACAAACAACAACATAAAAAACTTAACTAAATTGTATTCACCTTTTCTTCAAAAATGTCTTTGAAAAGTAAACACTAGAGCAGACTTGCTTATCATATACATACGGAACAATAGTTCTTTCTTCTTTTTTCCCACCTTGATATTTACATAGCGGAAGATCTTAAACAGCTTCAGGTTTATTATTAAACTTTGGAAGCAAGGCAATGCTAGCGTGCCTCCTCTTCTCCCTCATCTGAGGCCAGGACACACCAAGCGCCTCGGTGTCTCTGTATCTCACCACTCAGTATGGCCAAAAAGAAAACTACTCGGCCAGACCCAAACCGAGCTAACAGATGCTATTTATCTTAGCAGAAGGTATGGGTGAAAATTCATCCAGGAAACCTTATCACGATTGCCTGTTAGTGACAATAAGCTCAAAAAATAGCCTGGGTATTTTCATCTCCCAGAGTGATCTCTCTTTATTACTAGGCAATGCTCTGTGAATAAGCACTGGAAAAAGATAAGCAGGGCTAAGTGTCAAAATGAAGTGTGGACAATGTCTTTGCTCATTAGACTCCACAGGAGAGTCCTCTGCCTCTCTCCTCTTTCATACCTATGATCCTGTGGAAAATGAAGAGGATGAAGTTAGCATTTGCTTTTCTTAATACCTTCAGTATCCCAGAAATTCCCTGATGATACTTTAATATTGGTTATATTTAGTTATGTGTTCTCAACTGTCTTCCATTCTCTATTAACTTCTGTATCTTTAGTGTTTTTATTTCTTAAGAACAAGAATACTGGAGATGGAAATTAAGAATGATTTAGAAATCAATTATGTTTTCTTGGGATGGAGAAAGGGTATTACAATATAAAACTCATAGTTACCACCTGTCTCCAATTCATTAATAATTCAGTCATGAATCTTCTAATGTAGACACACAATCGCAACAGTCAATACGGAGGTAACAGGGCAACAAACCCTGCATCCTGCTCTAATACAAACTAAAGGAAATGTTACAGCATTCTGGAGTCTTCCTTAGTGAGTTTGAATCATCTGTATGCTTCTGTATTACAGTCAATAGTTTGTGAAAATAAAATATATATCATTCTGTATTTAAAGAATATAATTTAAGAATATAATATAAACACAAAATGATATAATGAATTTAAAATTAACCCTTGATACAATTAATTTTATATAGCAAGTGCTTAGTCATCTACTGTATATATCCAGTCCTATTTCATTTGTATTCACTATGACAAGTTTGTTCTTGAGGTACTGATAATACAACTTATTTTTTTAAATTTTTAAATAGGAGTTGTGATGTTGCATATCATGATTTAATATTTTGACAGAGGCAAAGACTAGCTTAACATTAATTACTCCATATTTATAGAAAAGTAAGTCACACCTAATTCATGACTGTTTTTAATTCTCAGATAACTATTGTTTTTAAAAATCACCACTGTTTCTAATGATCAGGTTACTATTGTTATAGAAAGCTCATTTTGTTTTAGCCTTTAACTAAAGAATATGCAAATTGGAAATGCCTATGACATCAAGCTACGGAAAATGTATTCAGTGGGAGTAAATAAGTAGTGGGTTATTTTGGTCATTTGAAAAGAAATCCAGGTATCCTGGTTGCTATCAACAGTGTAGCTGCTAACTGTGTCCTCAGCATACAAGTACCTTTTCTGGCTGCCTGCTGTCCCATGTTATGTCTTGACCTAATTCATGTGACCTCATCATCAAAACATGGGTCTTGTAACTTCAAGTATTATATTCAGATTAAAGACAGAAAGAGAAGGGGAAGGAATACCACCAACTATCATCTGTCTCTTTTCACTGAAAAATTTTTGGTTGTTTTTGTTTTCCTAAAATCCACACAGCACTTCTGATATTTCCTTGGCCATTTCTGGATCATTCTCCCCATCAATCTGCAAAGGATTTTAGATTCGTTAATAGCATGACGTGATAGGACCACTGTTATTAATAATAGAAAAAAACATAATATAATATTTATCATATGTGGCTTGGGTACACAGTCAGCCCACCCAAAATAAGGGAATTGTAAGCAACAAGGGTGGGAGAATAATCCTCAGGTAACAGACATATACCTAGCATGGAATATTCAATAGTACCATCAAATTAAATTGCAATTCACACTTTCACACTGGCAGAGGGAAATTGCAAAGAGAGTAACATGGAATTGAATCTGTGTGTTGGCTGCTCAACTCTCACAGAGACAAAGCCTCCTCTCTTCCTATTCCTGAATGTCCACCAGGCCTCATTTTTAAACTCTGGAAAAACTTCTCAGGGAAATTAATGATAAAAATATAATTGTATGAAGTTACGTGCTAACCAACCCTGTGTTAGCCTGATAGACTCCATCTTGCTGGGAGCCAGAGAGACTCCATCTTAACCTGTGCCTCACTCCTCCTGCCATTTCTCCCTTAAGTGCATACATGGGTCATCATGCTCCTGTGCTGGGTCATGCTGTGCTTAGAACTATAGAGGCATATCACCATTGGAACCATATCCTGCTTGGCAAGCCCACTAGCTATTGTGAATACTCCCCTTGATTGATTGTATGGCGAGTACTGAATACCCCTCTTGGTAACCAGCAATCATGGGAACCGCTTGTGTATACCCTCCTTAGTAATCAACAATCATGGGAACCTCCTGCCTCCTGGTTACCAGCCTTCTTACCTAACTTGCTTGTTCTGCTTCTGTAAATTCTACTTCAGCTAGTCTCCCCCTCCCCTATCTTAAGCAAGGTATAAAAAGGAATCAAGCCCCTTCCTCAGGGCCGAGAGACGTTTTAGCGTGAGCTGACTCTCGGAAACCTGCAATAAAGACTCCTGATTCAATCCCAGAGTGTGGCACTTTTCCTTACAACTTGCTTGGTTACAACAGTTAGCCATCATCACTGAGGACAGAAAAGTGTTTAGAAAGCAAATACCTCTTTGTAAAAAATGTTTATTCTTTTTTATTGGCCTTGAAATAAGAATCTTCAGAAACACTGTGAGAGTGCAGTATCAACAATACTAAGTGGAAGTTGGTGATGGTTTTCAACAAACTTGTAAGTGCGTATTATTTTTATTTCTAACATTATCATTCCTTTGGACAATTCCTGACATAGGGTATCATGAAAAACACTTAATTATAACTAAATATATGTATACATATATATATATACATATATATATATATATGTGTATATATATATGTATACATATTTTTTTTTTGAGATGGAATTTTGCTCTTGTTGCCCAGGCTAGAGTGCAATGGTGTGATCTTGGCTCATGGCAACCTCACCTTTCTGGTTACAAGAGGTTCTCCTGCCTCAACCTCCCGAGCAGCTGGGATTACAGTCATGTGCCACCATGCCCAGCTAATTTTGTGTTTTTAGTAGAGACAGGGTTTCTCCATGTTGGTCAGGCTGGTCTCCAACTTTAGACCTCAGCTGTTCTGCCCACCTTGGCCACCCAAAGTGCTGGAATTACAGGTATGAGTCACCATGCCTGGCCAAGATTCACATTTTAACATCCACCAAACATAATGTTTATGTTTCACTGGAACAAATAATGGTGTTTCTGATTTTTATAGATGATTTTTAAAAATGGGACTGAGAGAGGAGAGAATTACAGTTTCTAAACTTTTGGGAAATGCATTTGGTTTTAATTTATAAATATAAGTGGAACTTTGATCATTCTTCAAGGACAAAGATGTATCTTGGAGGCACTATATCATTTTATATCTTTGATGTCTGATAAGATTCCAAAATATTTAGGTTGAAAGACTTGATAGTCCACAGAGAAAAGAGAATACTCTTGCTATCATCCTTAATGAAATGTACTACTTTTACTTCTATTACCTAGAACAGTATTCACAAAGCATGGGGCTTTACCATGTGCTTAGCAGTATTTGTACAGATTTGGGAAAAATACATATTTTTTTTCTCTGTGCTTCATTCTGTTCATGTCTTCTCCACCTCCCCCCAAAATTGTATGTTGCTCTTCCACAATTCTTCATATGTAATGAGATACTGTCAGATGAACAGAGAAACTTAATCATTACAAGTGATATGTGACATTCTTAACCTTGTCCTTAGGCACAGTCAACATCAACAGTGGAACATTTAAGTGTTTATGGATCTCCATCAATCTTTAATGCATAGTTCTTAAGTATACATCTTCCCTTGCCACTACAGGAGCTGATCATTTATTTTATTTGACTCAGAAATTTGCTTTATTTAGAAGTTGGAAACATACATCTGTGGTATTGACAAAGCCTATTCATAAAATGTGGAGATTTTGCCATCTATTCCAGAGAAAAGTCAATGTGGCAAAGTGAAGTGCAAAATTATTTCTGACTTGTGTTATTTTTGAGTCATATATCTCTGCCTTTTTATGAACAGCAGGCATATTTGGAAAAATTATGTCTGAGTCATAAATCCCAATTTGCCTGGGACATGACTAATAGGTGTCTTTAATGTAGTAAGATGATATTGCTGTCTTATCTTGCAAAAAATATTTAAACCCTCAATCACAAATAGGGAAGGTCATATTTAAGTGACAAACATTAATGCTTGCCTCATCAGGAAATAAGTTGTCACTTCCTCTCCTAGATCACTTTGAACAAACACACAGGCACACATGCACAATTTCATTTTATCACTTTGTTATTTAGCAAGGAAAACCAACTTGCTCAGTCTTAGAATATAGGATTTGTCAGGAGCACATCCAAGGAATAAACATCAGATGAGTCAAAAATCAAGATGTTTGATGACTGATCTCTGTTTGAAACCTGGAGAAATGTATATCATATTTAATTGAATAATGGTGCAAAGTGATTCCCTCTTACCATAAATTTTTCATGATATAAAATATTTGTCTAAATCATTCCCTTCTGTTCACTCTTTTATGTAACAGTTTATAAATAATAATGCAGGATTCTCAAAATATGTAGGAGAAATCTGAAAATATTAAAAAAGCATGAGGTCATAGTGAAGCACCGATATTTATGAGTAAAACAGACAACAGCCTTCATCTATAGTCTGCTGAGTTTCAGACCTAATCATTTAGTTATAGACCTGGGGTTATGATCCTGGGGTCCACTGGGATCCCACATTTCAGCCACATTGTAAAAATAGTGTTTGGAATCAAAGTAGAAATTCACATGGTATTGTAAGTGAAATATCTTCTACTAGAGATCTCACTAAGGGAGAATAAAACTGAAAGAGAAGTTACAAAGCATTACAGACATTTGCTGGCTGAGTACAAATCAACTGACAATGGAGTATAGGAGGAGAAAAGATGTGAGACTTATTTTGGGATCTCACGAATGAGGAACAGTATTCAGAGCTTTGCTTTTAAGCATTAATTTTTCCATTAAAGAAACTTACCAGGTGTGCTTTCTCATAGAGTCAATAAAAATATATTTTCAAATATATGTTTTGCATTAAGTGTGAGTTCCAGGCCCTGAGAGACGATTTTGTCAATCTGGAAGTCACTGATATAATATCCATAAAACAGTTGAAGTGACACATATAGTCTCTAGCATTACACTATTTAAATATAAAACATAATTTATTATACTTATTATCTTTAGAATTTCATTTTTACTTTCCTCTTTATTCCAAGATACACACACACACACACACACACACGCACACACTTTTGAAAACAGTGATATGCGTTGAAACACTTCTTGAATAAAGACCACTAACTAAAATATCTTACAAGCCCTGAAGACTCAAAGAATACCAATTTACTGCTTTTCTTTGACAAAGATTAATTTTTAATTCTTAATTTTCAGAGGCAAGACCCAATTCTTAGCAAGTTTGCCTTTCCCAAGAATTGGGTCTTGCCTCTGAATAATTGAAGCTGAAATAATTCAAAAAATAATTTTAGGAAATAGATATATCCTCAGTAAGTTGCTTTCTTATTAAATAAAGACATTCACAAAGTTTGATTCAGACGCAATGCAACCAACTCCTCCTTACGTGGGTCACTGCCAATCATCCTTCTACTCCAAACATAGTCCTCCTTCATTCCTGCCTTTTAAGATATTTTCAGAGGATTTTAAATTTTCTTATTTTCCATTTTTGATCTGAAGTAATAGCAAACCTACCCAAAACTTTCTTCACGGGACAACAGTGGTGAACTTGCCCATATTCCACATTTCTTGCCTTTACTTCTCATGACCTATGCAATTATGGCCTCTCTTCCTGACTCTTCACACATTAACCTTACATTGTCAATATGGATCTAATTTTTTTCTGACCTTTGCCACAAAAATAGCTATAAATGTATTATCATTGTTTCCCTTTGAATAGATGCAAATGAGGAATAAACAAGATTTGGGTCTAAATTACATTGAATTGATTTTAAATTAAAACATATATTTGGAGATTTGATCATATTCAGTGTTTTACTTTCATGGAAGAGTTGATTTTTCAAATTGGACAAATTCATTCTAGTCAATTTTGGATACAGAGATGTGCCATTAAACAGGATAATAGTGTTTCCTGCCCCACAGGTAGCCTTACTATAATGTAGTGAAATGAATTCTCTTGAGTGGTTCACAAATCGATCTCATTTTTAGTTTCAGGTTAGGAGTCTCAAATTTGTTCTTAGTTTGGCTGTTGAGAGAATACACATATAAGGTGTTTCCTACCCAAATGACTAGTGTCAAGAACACTAATGATTTCTAGGTTTTGGCTGACTTTAAAATATTTATTATTTTATATCCTTGCCTTGTATACTGATGTAAACACTGTAATACAGAGGCCAAATAATTTAACAGGTCCTTCACTACAAACCATAACTCACTGTCACTCGTCTGTTTTTGCAAGCAAAGTTTTATTGGAACACAGTCATTCCCTTTCATTTACATGTTGTTTAGGGTTGCTTTTGGGCTATTACAACAGAGCTGAGTAGTTGTAACAAAGGCAGCCTGTCTCATAATTATTTGCTATCTATCTCTTTATGAAAAAAAATTCTTGATCCTCTCTTTAATAAGTACTAAATTGATTATAATGTCTTTAAGAATGGTAAATCAAATAATGGTGCCTTATGGTGACAACAGATTAAGGTTCTTAGGCTTGTCTGGTGGTCTGGATGACTCCTCTGTAGGGAACTCTAGAGCAGCTTGTTGCTCTGCTCCGTTAGTCACGATGGTGAAAAATATTGCATGTCTTTGCTAGGGAAAACTAACCAATTAACTGACCAAAACCCTGTGGCTCTTTCTGTCATGTCTACTTATTGGGATAAATTGGTGGTCTAACAGCTGATTTATTCCTTATTTTCTCTTATTGAAGCCATGTACTGTAGTTGAGGGTTTATTCGCATTAGAGCACAGCTTTATATTCAACTCAAGCTCAGGGGCAGTCTGAAATATACATAAAACATACACATATATATTATATATATACATATATACACATATATAAAGAAAAACTTAAAATGAAAAAGTAAGAACTTTAAAGATATACTTCTTTCTACCAACTGTTTAGTTTCAGGGGGCACTAAAATTTTATGAAGACATAAAAATAGGAAAGTATCAAATCCATCAGAAAATAATGCAGAAGACTAAAACAGCTTTTATGGTGAAGTTAGTGTACACAAATGTATTACCAAAGCCTCCTGCAAAACTGTACAAATTAAGTGATAAATTTAGATATAAGCTTCACAGCTATCAAAGAAAAGAAAAACAATAATTATTTATACAATGAACATTGTCTTGTTGTGACATGCCTGTCCCACGTTGCTTTAGCAATTAGAATGAATGTTATTGAAGCAGAACTTGATGTTATGCCAACTAAGACTGGCTACATAATTTGTGGAGCACAATGCAAAATGAAAATGCCATGTCTGTTGCTTAAAATTATTAAGATTTTCAAGGCTGCAACAGCAGAGCATTACACTAAGAATGGCCCTACTAGGTGTGAGGCTGTGTTGTTAGACTAACAAGTAGCACCTCCATGAAGCTGACTCTGATACTCATAATTTATTTTGAGAAAAGTCACCAAGACAGATCATGTTAATCTTACGACTGTTGTCATCATCATCATGAAAAATATTCATAGAGTGCTTAATTTGTGCAGTTCCTATTGTACTGAACTCTTAAAGCAAACAATTTCATTTTAGTCTCCCACCAGGGCAATCAGGTGGGTGGTATTGTTAGCTCAATATTATGAGGGAGGAAATCATTGAGCAATATGTCCATAACATCACATAGCATAGTTCTTTTTTCTTTTTAATAAACATGCTCAGGGGAAATTTCTCCTAGGGATAATTTCAAGAAAAGATGTTCTAGAGAGTTAAAGTGTTGAGATTGTCAAAGAAATCTTTCAAGATTTCAAAATCCGTGATCTCAGCAACTTTATTGATTATCTACTGTATTTTGGTACTATTTTATAGAAACTATATTCTCAACACTATGTTCTCAGTACTCTTCTGGGTATTGGCTAAATTGTCATAAAAAGACACAGTTCCCTGTAGTTCAGGGTCTAAAGGAGCCTGGGTAGGTAAAAAAGAAGTAAGTAAATAAATAACTAAATTAAAATTGAGACAACTGCTTTGAAAACAGTAAATAGGATTTTGTTTCTATGGTTAATTGGAAGTAGTTTAGATGCAGTGGATGAACTTTAGATTGCATCTCGAACAGTTTAACTGGGCTTCAAAGGATGAAAAGAAGACAGACATTCTAAATTCTGGGACAACAGTTCTACAGGCTGAAGAACACCTTGTGCAAATGCTCTGCAGAATATAAGTGTACAAGTGTATTCACGCCTGTAATCCCAGCACTTTGGGAGGCAAAGGCGGGTGGATCACGAGGTCAAGAGATCGAGACCATCCTGGTCAACATGGTGAAACCCCGTCTCTACTAAAAATACAAAAATTAGCTGGGCATGGTGGTGCATGCCTGTAATCCCAGCTACTCAGGAGGCTGAGGCAGGAGAATTGCCTGAACCCAGGAGGCGGAGGTTGCGGTGAGCCGAGATCGCGCCATTGCACTCAAGCCTGGGTAACAAGAGTGAAACTCCGTCCCAAAAAAAAAAAAAAAA
>NW_022436951.1:19291772-19395116 GCF_009761245.1 Sapajus apella
AAAAAAAAAAAAAAAAAAAAAAAAAAAAAAGAAACTTCTTTATAGAACAAAATGGACTTAGAACTGTGTGCTGAGGAAAAAGCATGCAAGATTATGTAGGCCGTATATGATCATTTAGTTTTGTTTTCCATGCAAAAGGAAGCCACTGAAATATGTATTAATTATGCAGACTGACATAATGAGATGTATATTCACTAAATATGACTCCAACTACCATTTGTTGATGAGTTGGAGTAGAAGAAAAAGCAAAAAATTAAGTTGCTATTTAGATTAGTACATCAGCTCAAGGGTTCTGCATGAGAAATGAAGGCAAGTGGGCTAATTTAAGGGAAGCTTATAATGTAAATCATGAACTTTGGAATTAATTGACTACCGGGATAGAGATAATAGAAGGAAGTAAATGCTATCCTCTCACAGCATTAGTGCATAGGACCCTGGGTTTAGTTTGGAAGGAGAAAGAGAACAGTTTGACTTAGGAATAAAAAAATTTTCTTGCCACATGTTAATTTGGATATTCACATGCTACTTCTAAGTACAGATGTCAAGAAAGCAGTTGGATGTACACACCTCATGCTCAGAGGAAAGATTAACGTGAGGGATATAAATTGGTTTCATCATGGAATCCATGGAATAGGATCTCCAGGGAATGGAGCCTAGTGTGGAGAGAATCTAGCCCTTATTTAAGTGCTGAAAATCTTGCTTTTTAAAGTCTGATAGAGCAAAAAGATGCTAGAAAACCAGATATATGAGATATGCTAGAATATACCAGCAAATTACCTTAAGAACAAATGTTCAATAAGGTAGAAAGAAAACTTAGGAAAGTATGGAGTCGTAGAATCCTACAGGAAATAATACCATGCTACCTTCCTCAGAGAGTTTTTCTAATCACCGTAGATATTCTTGGGCACAGCATTTATGGCCGTTACGTGTTATTGTTTCCTGAATATAGTCCAGTTCTTTCCAACAGTCTGTTTGATTGTTTCCAAATCTAGTGCTTCATTGTTTTGGTAATTCAGGTGTACTCTGATCCACCCTTCACATTATTATATTAACAGGACTCTTCTCATCTGATTCACCTTATCACATAATTTATTATTTCACCTGCTACTGAATTATTACTTACTGTCTTAAGAACCTGACTAATTACCATGTTTTGTGTGTCTCTCTGTTCCTAACACTCTTTCTCTGTGTATCTCTCAATTAAAATTATGTAAGACATTTGATGTGATACTTTCATTTATAATGTTTAGCATAGAGAAATCACTACTCTTCAAATTACTCTTTCTGAGTCAACTCACTTGAGGTGAAAATGGTGAGGTTCTATGGTGCAAAGCTTTTTCTGATGCAAAATGAGTTTTGTTTTTGTTTTTTTTTTTCTCTACTGAAAGTATTTTAGAATATTGAGTTTACAAGCAATACCTTGATAGGAACTGTGGCTTCAGGTGTATGAAATTTGGACATGGGAAGATCATGAGAATGGTAAGGGAGACTACTCTGGACAAACTAACCATAAGAGTCAGAGTATAAAACAACAACGTTTGAAGGATTTGTGCTGGAGATCCTGTTAAGGAGAGCCTTGACAAAGAGGAAAAGGAGTTTTATTTTCAATGAGCACTTTAATGGCAACCTACTAGTTACAGATTATTGTGTTTCATAGCATAATTTGGAATTGTCAACAACCGGTCCTTATCTCATTTCTACTGGAGTAGTTAAATCTTTCTCCAAGGTGTCTTCATTGGATTCAGTTCTAATTAAGAGTGCCCTCTTGTGATCATTTTCTCGATGACTCATAATAAATGTCCATTTGTAAACTGTGCCTTGGTATCCTTCATGCATTATCTCCAGAAAATGCATAAACCCTGTATTTACATGAAAGGTGCATTTTGTTTTTTATTACATTTGAATTGTGTTTCATTTTAACAGGAAAAATCATTTCAACTTTTAACTGAATAAAGATGACTGAAAAATTAGCATTATTCAGAAAACAGCCCACTTGCCCATTGATCAATTTCCATGCATATATTTATCCTGTTAAATTTCTAACTTTCTATAGGAAATAGCCTGTAAACCTATCTACTCTTACACACATACATTGATATGACAAGTATAGAAGTCATCACTGTCTTCATAAAACCTTACAATCTAAAAATGTTAATCTTTGTTACTAACTTAGAACCAAAGTGCTTAGGTGAGTTATGTAAGTGGCAGAATAATTTGATTTCTTTTGTCTGAAGTGTAATGAATAATAAACTGGATTCATCCAGTAGTAGATTCTTATTAATCACATATTTGTAGGTGATATTTAGAAATACACTATAGAGTCCCTAGATTCCTAACTTTGGAACTTTTAACCAACCCAAGTTCTGTGACTACATATATGTAAAATCTGCCATACTGCTTCAGTTAAACACAAGAAACAAAGACAGGAGAAATTATATTGATAACCAACCTAACCTATGCTAAAACTTTCCACTTTAGTTTGCCTTCACAAAATCCTATGAGGCAAATCTTATTATTTCCATTATACTGATAAGGAAACTAAGGTATAGAATGATTGAAGAGTTTGCCATTTTATATTAATAATAAGTCAAAGAACTGAAATTCAGTTCCTTCCCTGGCTGACTACTATACTGAAATTACAGAATAAAATGGCAATTGCTTAGAACAAGTTAACAATCAACACAAATATATTTTTTTTTTGCTTTTGATAGAAGACAGTTGTATGTAATAAAATTTGAAATTAATGTTATGAAAGACTGACTTAAAATGACAATTTTTAGAAAAGTCAGATACTACAAATAAGATAGAGTAGAAAAAACAAAAGTTATCCGCAGAACAATTTTGGGAAAGAAAATGGCTCATCAAAGACGACTTTCAATCTTTTATCTCCATCAACTTTCTCTCTGACACACAGGATTAAACATATTTGGCAGGAACTTTTAATGATGGCCGGTAGAGAGCAAATGAAATCATTTATTATGTGAATTATACAAATTAGAGATATGGCATACTGGGATTATTTAATAAATGTCCAATTTGGGAAAGTGAAGTCTAGTAACTTGAAGCATGGTTATTTTTTACCAGTCTCATGCTGAAATAGAAAGACAATAGGTTTCAGGATTCATATCTCTCGGAGATTGCCTCAGCAGGCTGAGGTGCTCAATACAGTGTATCACTACTGTTAAAGTATCTATGGTTCCTGCAGAGCAAAGTGTATGTGGCTTTTAGAAGTCAGTACCATTGGGAAGCATTTCAGACAGACAGCTGTGGAAGCTATTTTACACTGTATTATTTATTTATTTATTCATTCATTCATAAATATGTCCTTCCAATTCTCTGTTAAGGAAATTGAGCTTGATGTAGTAGATGATGACTGTAAAGAAAACACTCAGTGGAAACTTTTTTTTTTTTTTTTTTTTTTGAGACAGTCTTACTTCTGTCACCCAGGCTGGAATGTGGCGGCATGGTCTCAGCTCACTACAACCTTCGCCTCCCGGGCTAAAACAATTCTCCTGCCTCAGCCTCCCAAGTAGATGGGATTACAGGCACATGCCACCACACCTGGCTAATGTTTGTATTTTTAGTAGAAATGGGGTTTCACCATGTTAGCCAGGCTGGTGTCAAACTCTTGACCTCATGATCTACATGCCTCAGCCTCCCAAAGTGCTGAAATTACAGGCATGAGCCACTGAGCCTGGCCAGAAAAACTTTGTTTAAAAATTATTTGTTATTTTGGTAATTCCTTTGAATTTCTGGCATTCCTTTAATAATACCGGTTCATAAATGAGCACTGCCGTATTCTTTCTGTAAATTGTAGTATATTTCAATCAACTCTGCAAAGATATTTTAGATCATGAGGTTTTCAACATTACAACTAAGGAACACAGAGCTTGAGTCTCCTGTCATTCAGAGAAACACATGTTCTGTGGGTGGAATGGAGAGTTGCCTCTGATTCCACAGTTTCTTCCTAACATGAGAAACAGCACATTTCTCCAAGAAATCCAAGTCCTGCCAGCATGTCTCTCAGCAGGTTTTCCTCTCCAAGGTCCAAAAAGTCAAAATCCAGAATCTACAAATTAATCTTTCAGTCCACAGCTGTCCCCCAGGGTACACATTGCTCTTATCTACCCCTTCCTGAATGCGTATTTCTCTGTAAAGTGCTTCTAAGTTATGGGAATAAATTAAATATCCTGGCATTTAATTTGCTCACAGAGTCCTCACAGAGGAACAGTGCAGGTGTCCCCGGGAGGGTTTTAGCAATGTAGAATCTCGGACCCCACTCCATACCTACTGAACCAGAATCTGCTTTTTAATATGGTCCCCAGGTGATTCATGTTCAAATTAAAATTTAAGAAGTACTAGTAATGTACCTATGGAACAAATACATGTAAATGTGAACTCTAATGCTAACAAACTCAAATGAATGAATTCTTCATTCCACCTTTGTACCCTCATCTTTTATCCAACCTCAACTCTATCCTCTAGCCATTCCCTCAGAATTACTTCTACTAACCATTTCTTGATATATTGTTCATTCTAAAATATTTATCCCTTGAGTTGGCTCCATTTGTTAGGTTCACTTAATTATTTCTTGGTTAAGTTATTCTCTCTTTTGATTCCCCCCTTTGAATCCCCTTTTGCTAATCTCGTCATTGGTCCCTGGTGACCACATAATCATGTCTGGATGTTTCCTGGAGGTGACTATATCTTTTCCCAATGGATATAATTTGCATTGTAATTTCTTTTTCTAGTTATAGTCTTACATTGCAATAACTCACTATAAGAACAAATCATGGGGCTTCTGTACTTCCAAAATTTATCAATTCAACAGCTATCTAAAATAGACTTCAGTCTAGAGTTGTATCCACAAGGAGTCACAGCTAGCAGTAAGTCCAAAGGATTACTAAGAGTTTTCATGTTCTTGATGAGCTAAATCCATAATTGTTGTAATCTTCTTTAACAATCTCCTTCTAAAAGTAACAGAAAAAATAATTGAGAACACAGGGTATTTGAAAACTTTATTTAATAAACATGAGCTAGTCTATGAGTATTTTGACACAAGAAAGGGTATAAAATATTAACTTACAGACACACCAAGAATATTCGTACAATTTGCTCATGCACAAAGCTGACAATATTAAAAAAAATTAAACAAGTATTCTCATGTAGTTTGCACTAACTGATCAAAGCATAATGAAATAAGATATCAAGAAAAAAGTTATTTTTTTAAAAAAATCTATGTATCTGAAAAGTCTGCTAAGAAGTTGTTATCTTAAAAAAGAAATCAAAGTAGAATCTATGTAGGATAAAAATATAATAAGCTTCAACCTGTCATAATCCAAAGGGAAAAAAGCCAAAATCATACTCATAAAGAAAGCATACCTACAAATATATGAATTAAAAAGTAAAATGAATTATATTAATAAAATAAGCTTTAGATGTAAGTAGGAAAAAATTAAAAATCTATTTAAAACCAATAGCAGGAAGAAATGAATTAATATTAAAAGCAGAAATCAATGCAATTAAAAAACAAAGAAGAGAACACTAGGACGATTGATTAATACAATCAATTACAATTCTTTGAAAATACCAATAAATAACTTGAGATTTGCCAAGCCTGGTCAGGTGCTGTGGCTCAGGCCTTTAATCCTAGCAATTTGGGAGGCCGAGGCAGGTGGATCACCTGAGGTCGGGAGTTGGATACCAGCCTGGCCAACATGGTAAAACCTCGTCTCTGCTAAAAATACAAAAATTAGCCAGGTATGGTGGTGTATGTCTATAACCCCAGCTACTTAGGAGGCTGAGGCAGGAGAATTGCTTGAACCCCAGAGGCAGAGGTTGCGGTGAGCTGAGATCCTGTCAGTGCACTTTAGTCCTGGGTGACAGAGCAAGACTCCATCACACACATACACATATGCGCGCGCGCGCACACACACACACACACACACACACACACACACACACACACACAGAGAGAGAGAAAACAAAAGAAAGAAAAGAAAGAAAAGGAAAGAAAAAAAACAAGAAAAGAGAAAAAAAAAAGAAAGGACAAAAATATGCAAATTAAGAATGTTAGCAATGATAGTAATAGCACAGAGATATGATTTCCGTTCTTCTGCATTTGCTGAGGAGTGATTGACTTCCGATTATGTGGTCAATTTTAGACTAGGTGTGATGTGGTGCTGCGAAAAATGTATATTCTGTGGATTTGGGGTGGAGAGTTCTGTAAATGTCTTTTAGGTTTGCTTGGTCCAGGTCTGAGTTCAAGTCCTGGATATCCTTGTTAATTTTCTGTCTCGTTGATCTGTCTAATATTGACAATGGGATGTTAAAGTCTCCCACTGTGATTGCGTGGAAGTCTAAGTCTCTTTGTAAGTCATTAAGAACTTGCTTTATGTATCTGGGTGCTCCTGTATTAGGTGCATATATATTTAGGATTGTTAGCTCTTCTTGTTGCATTGATCCTTTTACCATTATGTAATATCCTTCTTTGTCTCTTTTGAATTTTGTTGGTTTAAAATCTATTTTATCAGAGATGAGAATTTCAACTCCTGCTTTTTTTTTTACGCTCCATTTGCTTGGTAAATCTTCCTCCATCCCTTTATTTTGAGCCTTTGTGTATCCTTGCACGTGAGATGGGTTTCCTGGATACGGCACAACAATGGGTTTTGGCTTTTTATCCAATTTGCCAGTCTGTGTCTTTTGATTGGGACATTTAGCCCATTTACATTTAGGGTTAACATTGTTATGTGTGAATTTGATCCTGCCATTTTGATGCTAGCTGGCTGTTTTGCCCATTAGTTGATGAAATTTCTTCATTGTGTCCATGCTCTTTACTATTCGGTATGTTTTTGGAGTGGCTGGTACTGGTTGCTCCTTTCTATGTTTAGTGCTTCTTTCATCATTCTCAGCAAACTGACACAAGAACAGAAAATGAAACACTGCATATTCTCACTCATAGGTGGGTGTTGAACAATGAGAACACATGGACACAGGGAGGGGTGCGTCACACACTGGGGTCTGTCTCAGGGAAATAGGGGAGGGACAGCAGGGGGTGGGGAGTTGGGGAGGGATAGCATGGGAAGAAACACAGATATAGGTGATGGGGAGGAAGGCAGCAAATCACACTGCCATGTGTGTACCTATGCAACAATCTTGCATGTTCTTCACATGTACCCCAAAACCTAAAATGCAATAAAAAAAAAGAACAAAGAAAAGTATGAGGCAAAATAATGCTGCTAAGGGTGTTTGAAAAATAACAATATTTTGTGTGATTTTCACTTTTTAAAATGTATTTATTTAAAACTGAGTAAGTAGAATAATACCTGCAAATCGCAAAATTGAAACGGGAGTAAATGTCCTAGCTTCCCAAAAGGTACCTGTCACCGCAATTATGGAAAGATTCTTTAAGGTTTAAAGGATATTTCTCATCTGTGTTAATCAGCTCGGGTTCCCATTACCCATTAGCCAGTTCCAAAACCCCTTCCACATTTGTAGTTATCTGTCACAGCAGTATTTGGTTATTTAGCTCTTTGTCACACCACTTTGGTACCAGAATCTGTATTAGTCAATTCAGACTCATACAATACTACAGATGAAATGACTATCATACAATACTACAATAGAAATGCATTTTTCATGGGTCTGGAGCCTGGGATTCTGAGATGAGGATATCAACAAGGTTAGTTTTGGGTGAGGGATCTTTCCTGTCTTGTAGATGGCAGCCTTTTTACAGCGTTTTCATATTCCTCTTTCCTTTGGGCATGCATGCAGAGAGAGAGAGTCAACTTTCTGGTGTCTCTTCTTAAAAGGTCACTGATCTTATTGGATCAGGGCCCCAGTCCTATTACTTCACATAACCTTATGACCTACTTGTAGAGCATATGTCTAAATACAGTAATGTTAGATTAGGGATTCACCAGACAACTTTCAGGTAGAGGTGATAACACAATTCAGTACACAGCATTCCTACCACGGCCTTTCAATATTAATTTACTTCTTGTATTCAAAAGGCATTCATTCCATCCCAACAGCTCCAAAGCCTTATAGTGTTTCAGCATCAACTCTAAAGTCTAAAGTCCAATGTCTCATCTAAATACCATCTAAATCAGATATGAGTGAGACTCAAGATAGAGATTCATCCTGTGGCAAAAATTCCTCTCCAGCTGTGAACCTGTGAAAACAGACAAGTTATGTGCTTCTAAAATACAGTGTGGGAAGGTGTAAGATAGACATTCCCATTCCAAAAGACAGAAATTGAAAGAAAAAAAGTGATGGATCAAAACAACTCTGAAACCCAACAAGGAAAATTCCATTAGATCTCCAGGCTTGAGAATAACCCTCTTTGATTTAGTGCTGTGCCTTTTTTTTTTTTTTTAATGGAGTCTCACTCTGTCACCAGGCTGGAGTGCAATGGTGTGATCTTGGCTCACTGCAACCTTGGTCTTCCAGATTCAAGTGATTCTCCTACCTCAGCCTCCCAAGTAGCTGGGACTACAGGCATGTGCCACCACACCCCACTTATTTTTGTATTTTTTAGTAGATACAGGGGTTCACCATGTTGACCAGGATGGTCTCCATCTCTTGACCTCATGATCCTCCCACCTTGGCCTCCCAAAGTGCTGGGATTACAGGCATGAGCCATAGCACCAGGCCTGTGTGATGTCTTTTAAATCCAATAAGGTGACCTCAGCACACCCATGTGTCTGCAGAGTGGCCCTATCCACAAAACTCTCTGTCAGGTCCTCTTGGTCTTCCGAAATAGAGGAGGGGGCAGCTTTGCTTCTGGGTTTGTGGTGTGAGTGGCAGCTCTGATGCTCTCTGAATCAATCTCTTCTTCAGTCAGTCGTCTTCTTTCTTGAAGGATAATGCATTTTTACAGATGAATAACCCTTTCTTCGTTCCCTGTTGCTTATAGTCCAAACTAGGTATTGTTGCTGCCTTGGTCTAAACTGGCAGTCTTTCAGCTGTTATAATTCCATCTCCATTCCTATCTTCTGATGAGGAGGCTATTTAAATTTATGGCTTATATATATAATAACCTTTTTATCAAATGGTTGTTTAGCCACATCCTTTGCATTCTCTTCAAAACAAACTGCTTCACTTTTTACAATACGAATAGGATAAAAATTTTTTAAATCTTTAAGCGCTGGTTTTTTTTTGCTTAACAGTTTCTTTTTCAATTCATTTCTATCCTTTCACATTTTAATATAAGCAGTAAGGAGGACTCAGTCTTTGTCTTCAACATTTTGTGTAGAAATCTCCTCAGCTAAATATCTGATTTCACGGTACATAAGTTTTATCTTCCACAAAACACTAGAACACAGTTCAGCTAAATTCTGTGCCTCTTTCTAAAAGGGATTGCTTTTTCCCAATTTCCCAATGACCTCATCCTTACTTTTATTCAAGACCTCTCCAGAATGGCCTTTAATACATTTTTACCAACTTTCTATTCATGATTTTTGATATTTCCTTTTTTACCTTTTAAGTTCAGGGATACATGTGCAGGATGTGCATGTTTATTACATATGTAAATGTGTGTCATGGGGGTTTGTTGTAGAGATTATTTTATCATCTAGTATAGGAAATAAGAATAAATAAAAGGTTCCTCTTCAAGCTTTCCTCTTAGTTCATTATGAATAAATAATAGTTTCTTCAAAGGTTAACTTTTGAAGAAAAGGTTAATAAACTTTTGCTAATAATCTTAAAGTAGCTCTTAGTAATAATAAAGAAATAAGTGCCTCCCATGTTCTTAGTTTAACCTAGATATTTGCCCTGATGTGCCTGGACAAGCCCAGGCAAGTCTTAGGTCATAGCTTCCTTATTTGGAAATGTTAACACTTCTCCTCTAAGCATTCCTCAAGTTACTTCCCCTTTTCCTTTGTTCCCCTCTGCCTTTACTTCTTTGGAAAATTTCCATGTTTTCAGCCAGTTGGGTCAAGCACAGAATGTGAGGTCCTGTTCCAGCCAATGGAAACTGGACACAGTGGTAGGGCGATTGTGTTAGGTGATGAAAGTTATAATCGTTCCTGTCTCCTTTGTTCAGGTGTGCTCTCCTGGCAAGACTGTCGGCAAGTTGCACCCTTCGTGCAGGAAGTAAACTGGCCTTGCTGAGTTATCCATTATTTCAGTGTGGATTTTTCTCCATGCTATAAACTCGTTTCCAACATACAGGTATTAAGCCTAGTATCCCTTAGTATTTATGTTTCTTTGGGAAGATGGAGGCTTTTTCTCCATTTCTCCTTTTTTTTGTTTTTTCCTGAGTCCTCACTAGAATTACTTTTAATGCTAGCTTTAGAGCAAAAACCTCTTCAGAGCAACTTCTATGTGCCTCAAAACTCCTCTAGTCTCTGGCCCTTTTCCAGTTCTGAAGATTCTGCCATGTTTTGAGGTGTTTATTACAGTGGCACCCCACTTCTCAGTACCAAAATCTGTATGAGTTAACTTGGGCTACCATAACGTAATATCACAGACTAGGTAGCCTAAGTAACAGAAAATTATTTTAACAAAGTTCTGGAGCCTGGAATTCTGAGATCAGGGTGCCAACATGGTCTGTTTCTGGTGAGGGCTCTCTTTTTCTCAGTGTTTGCTTACAGAGAGGAAAAGAAAGTGAGTTCTCTGGTGTCTCTTTATAAGAACATTAATTTATTGAATGGGGGTCCTATCCTTATGACCTCATTGAACCTTAATTACCTCCATATAGGTCCTAGAACAGTCACATTAGTGGCTAGGGCTTCAATATATAACTTAGAAAAGGACACAAGTTAATCCACAGCATTATATTACGCAAATGCTTTGAGAAAGAAAGGAAGGTTACCCAAATATACTATAAGGATAGAGTATCTATGGTAACAAAGTTGGAGAGGTAGTGTAGAAGTTTATATTTATAAAGGGATTCCAGATATTGAAAATTTTGACACTGAATAGTAAACACATAAAGTTTCTTTCCATTTTTTAATTGATCTTACATGTTTCAATTTTTCTGCAATAAAAATAGTAAACATGCAAACATGAAAAACCAGATATAAAAAAGAAAACAAATTGTAGATCATTATCTTTTCTTGTTTGTTTTCATATTGGTTTTCCTAGGAAGCAGATTCTGGGATGGAGTTTGGAAAGTTTATTAGACAATAGACTTGAGAGGAATACCTATAAAAGAAGGTGGGAAATACAAGGTTTTGAGAGAGAGAAAGAGAGAGAATGAACTGTGATATATACCTGAACACAAATTCAGGTAAATTGATGAGGTTCTATTACAATGTAATAATAATAGAAATAAAATGCACAATAAACTTAATGTGCCTGAATCATCCTGAAGCCATTTCCTCCACCCTTGACCCCCTGGTCCATGAAAAAATTGTCTTCCACAAAATTGTCTTCCTGGTGACAAAAAGGTTGGGGACCAGTGCTATAGTGCACTAAAGCGTCCTGGCCTTTATATGCTTCCGTTCCTTAGTTATTGCATGTGAGCTACAAGGAAAGGGTGTGATCTTGGGTGAGTGACTCTGAAATTCACATAATCCCTGAAGGTGCTGACAGCTGGAGGCTGTTTGCTAACATCACCCCCAGAATCTGAGCAACACACTTATCTTTGAAGGAACAGTTTGTGGCACATCTTCATGCCCATTACATAGTACTCCCTTTGTGACCGCTGAACCTATTTTTATGTGTACTTTAAAAATTGTTAATTGACAAATTCTAATTATATATTTTATGAAGTAAAATACAGTTAACATATATGTATACAATGTAAAATGATTAAATCTAGCTGATTAACAAATCTATCTGATATGGTTTGACTCTGCCCCCACAGAAATCTCATCTTGATTTGTAGTTCCCATATTTCTCACCTGACAGGGAGGCCCCTGGTGGGAGGTAATTTAATCATGGGCCCAATTATTCTCATGTTGCTCTTCTTGTGATAGTGAGTGAGTTGTCACAAGATCTGATGGTTTCACAAGGTGCTATTCCCCTTTTGCTTCGCACTTCTCCTTGCTGCCGCCATGTGAAGAAGGACATATTTGTCTCCCCTTCTGTCATGATTGTAAGTTTCCTGAGGCCTCCCCCACCATGCTGAACCTTGAGTCAATTCAACCACTTTCCTTTATAAATTACCCAGTCTCAGGTATGCCTTTATTAGCAACATGAGAATGGACTAATACACTGTTACTTCAGATGTTTATGATTTTTTGTGGTGAAACATTTGAAACTTAGCAGTTTTGAAACATACAGTATATCATTATTTATAGTATCTAAAACTGTGTGGATTTCAAAAAAAATATTATTTCTAACTAAAAGTTTGTACCATTTGGCCAATATCTTCTCATTTCCTCAACCCCCAGCCTCTGGCAACCACAATTCCACCATCTACTGCTATGAGCTTAATAATTTGAAATTTCAGGTATTAGTGTAATTCTATGGTATTTGTCTTTCTGTGCCTGGCTTAGTTTACTTAGTGTAATGTCCTTCAGATTTACCCATATCATCATAAATGACAGAATTTCCTTTTTTCAATACTGAATAGTATTCTATTGTTATATATGCCACCTTTTCTTTATTATAAAAACTCTATGAGAGTTTCTCAACAAACTAAAGTAGAACTTCCATATGATCCAGCAATCCAATCCCAATGCTGAATATATAGCCAAAGGATGTGAAATCAGCATGTCAAAGAAAGATCTGTACTTCTGTGTTTATTATAGGGTTATTTATGATTGCTAAGCTATGGATCAACCTAAGTGCAGACAATTGTATATACTTTGGAGAAGTAGCTCCTCCAGTATTCAGGTGGGCCTCCCTTTCTAGGGTACATGTAGTGGGAAGAAAGACACATGCATTGTTTCAGCTGATAGTGTCACTGCAATTGATACTATATATTATCTCTTTCCTCTGCTGTCTAACTAGATGGCTCTCACCCTTAGCTAACAACTTCTTTGTCTTACTTAAGACTCTCAATCAAAGCATTAATGTTGAGGTACAAGAGACACTGTTTACCATGTCATTTTAAGCCTGAAGTCCTTAACAAATCTGTTTAGAACACAGTTGGTTAAGGAAGAACTGAAAGGACTCCAAATTACATAACCTATGTTTCATTATATTACCAGTGCCACCAGTTTTTTAACACAGGTTTCTTCTCTTTGTGATGATCAGGATCACATTTACATATGAAAATATTTTCTTATTGCCTACTTATTACTTATCTCTGAACATAAGATACCCCCCAAGGCATCTTCCAGAAAGCTATAAGGTTCAATGGGTCTCTTGTTTTCTGGTGGAAGGTTTTCCCCTTTTATGGCCCACGACCTCTAACCCTATAGAACCAAAATTGAGGGACAGAAAGTGCACATTCTCCAAGTGAACCATTAAGAGCGATCTTAAACAGGGGCACTTCTGCTTTCATCCTTTTGTTTATGGAACCATACATATTCTTCCTATGGAAAACATCATACTTTAAAAGTGCCTTTTATTCAGTGTGTACACTGAATCCCAGAGGATGGCTTCCCATTATTGCAGAATATCATTTCCGAGCTAGTGTCTCAAATGTACTTTCAACAAATTGTTTCAACCATCTATTAGACTGCAAACTTCTTGGCAGTTGATATGGGATACAGTTAACTAGTCTCATAGTCTGGGGCCTACTTTAACTCTTCCTTTTCTGAAAAATGGGTCCCCTTATGCTGTGTAATGTGGGATCTTGGACCAATAAATAAACACTTTGCAAACCTCAGATAATCATGTTGGCTAGGATCATGTAGATAGAAAAACAAATCCATACCTGGTAAAGCTGTCAACCTCTGTTTGAATAAACCACTGAAGCACAATAAAGTCAACTCTCCAATCTGTGCTTAATTGATTTTCTCAAAGAATGTTGTCATTTCAGGGTTCAGTATTTGTCTCAGTTCCTGGAATACAAGATTTTTCAGGGCTTCAGCTTTAATGTATCTGTCTCATGTATGAAAGTATCACTCTTACACAAAGTTTACTGTGTTTGGCATAACCAAATTGTGTTGACCTGCAGCTTAAGATGAAAATAAGTCTTGAACCTAGTCCTCAATATGCCTGCCTTCAGACTGTGGGAGATCATAACCAGCTTGGACTCAGAAGACTTCTTCACTTTCACACTTGACGTAAAACTGCTTGTTAATTACTTATGTTTTCCATTATCTTTTTGACTTGCATCAGCATAGTGTATCATGTCTATTGAATTCCATTATCCTTAGAGTTAATATATCCCTCATATTTTTCAAGTCTCTGGCACATCTCTCAACTAATATATTTCCTTTCATGTTATACCATCCAATTCCCCACCAGTGGTAGCCCACCACCATCTATGTTCCAGTTACTACCAGTAATGGGGGACTCAATTTCAATGTGATATTGAGTGACACAGACCCTAAATATTTTCTCATCATCACTTTTTTCTCATCGACAACTGAAACCATCTCTTACAGGTTGTACTTTCTGGAAGCAGATCTTGAGTTGGAGATTGCTTTGTGGAATGTTGCTTAGTGAGTGCCCTTAGACTCAACACCAGTAAAAAGAAGGGGAAAGAAAGGGATTTGCAGAGGAAAAGTTTCAGTTGTAAAGGATGGCTAACAATAGGTTCAGCTAACATCCAGGTGGTACTCTAGTTCTCTAGCACTAAAGGGCTCACCTGAATTGTTTCATAGTGACCCCAAATGGTCTAGGCCTTTTACTCCTGCTATTGACAGACATGGGATAGAGGTCAGCCCTCAACCCTAGAAGAACTGTGTTATTGGGTGAGGTGATTCTGAAGTCGAGGTGTTCCATAAAAGAACCGACTGAACACTTACAGCATCAGGTTAAAAGGATCGGGATTGGGTAATTGCATATCCATATCCACTACCATTACATATGTGCTTAGCTATTGAAATTGGAAATTTGATATTCCAAATAATAAGTACTAAAAGCAACACATAGATTCTGTAAATCTGTATTTCATATTAGATTTCTTTGAGAAGTCAAGATAGTTCACAATCAGAAAATATGTGATATAACTCTCCATTTTGAGTAACAGTGAAAAACAATACATCTCAAAGATGTCAAAAGAACAGGCAATATATAATACTTTTCTGTATTTTAACAAGCATAAAACATATGAAAATTAAAAAATTAAAATATAAAATATTTTTCAAACTTGATAAATTATGTATCCACGAGAAAACTACAGTACATCTATGTCTATTTGCAAGATATTACAAGTTTTCCCATTACATTTCAACAGTATTTAATTTTTACATGTGGCCTAGACAATGCAATAAGAATACAAAAAAAAAATAAGGAAATTATAATGTCAAAATGTTAATATAGGTAGATGATGCAATTGTGTACATAGAAATTCTAAGATATTTGACTAATTATTTAAACTAATTTATTTATTCTTTTTCTTAACTTCTATGAATACCAGGGAAAACTTTTGACTTTTAATTACACATAAATATAACGATATAAAAATAGTTGGGCACCTATAGTCCCAGGTACTTGGAAGGCTTGGAGACTAACCTGAGCATCAAAGGGAGACTGATCTCTAAATGTATATGTATACATATATATATAGTTACTTTTAAATTGAAAATGTTTAAGTAATTTTAATCTATTACCCAGTTATCTCCTTTTTCAGGTAATAACTTAAATTCCTTAAAAACATTTTATCCTTAAATATTTAAATATAGGCTGGGCACAATGACTCATGCTTGTACTCCCAGCACTTTGGGAGGTGGAGGTGGATGGATCACCTGAGGTCAAGAGTTTGAGACCTCCTTGGCTAACATGGAGAAACCCCATCTCTACTAAAAATACAAAAATTAGTCTGGCTGGTGGTGGGCATCTGTAGTCCCAACTACTTGGGAGGTAAGCAGGAGAATCACTTGAGCTCAGAAGGCAGAGGGTGCAGTGAGCTGAGATTGCACCACTGCACTCCAGCCCGGACAACAGAACAAGACCCTGCCAAAAAAAAAAAACCAAAATTTGAATATATATTTTGAAGTTTGCATCTGAAATGTAAATGTTATATTTTAATTAACTGTCAAATATTTGGCACATAATTATTCTATTATGAATAAGATATATTTTTCTATTTATATTTCTATTTGGTTAATGCAGCAATCAGCTATACTTTTTTAAGTCTATGGATTTGTGTTTCATTTATGTAACTAAAAGAAATAAGACAATATCCATAACAATGGAGAAAAATAATAGTAAAATAGAACACATAGGATTTGGGAGAAAGGTGCATTTTAGAACAAATTGTGAGAGCATGTATTTTCTCCGATTCTGTGGAAGAGCCATCAGACAGGAAAAAATGTTTGCAAACTACCCATCTGACAAGACATTGATAACCAAAATATATAAGGAGCTCAAACAATCCAATAGAAAATAAATAATAATTTGATTAAAATGGGCAAAATATCTGAATAGACATTTCTCAAAAGAAGACACATGAATGGCCAACAGGCATATGAAAAAAATGCTCAATATTATTAATCATTAGAGAAATGCAAATCAAAATTGCAATGAAACATTCTCACCGCAGTTAAAATAACTTTTATCAAAAAGGCAGGCTAGTACAGATGCTGATGAGAGTGTGGAGCAAGGGAACTCTCACATACTATTGGTGGGAATATAAATTAGTATAACCTTTATGGAGAACAGTAAGGAGATTTCTCAGAAAACTAAAAAATGGAACTATCATATGATCCAGTGATCCTACTTCTGGGTATATGCAAAGGAGAATATAGAGCTAGTGCTCGACTTACGACCACGACTGGTTCCGACAGACCGGTCATAACACGATTTGGTCATAAGTTGAGTGGGCTATATGTACAGTACTGTGAAATGATGTTATAAAAATCCTTGTCATATTTTATCATAATTTTCTTTCATTATTGTTATAAATCATAATTTTCTTTGTTCATTTTATGCCATTTGTATCATCTCTACACCATTTTGTTTGTTATTTTTACATTTGTCAGGTTTAAGTAAAACACTGCATTACCAGTACAACTGGTTTAATATTTGCAAAACATACAAAATTACAAAATACAGGTGCATACAAAAATACAAAATACAGGTGTAAAAAATACGATAGGAAACATTTTCCCAATTGCAAAACATATCAAAATATATAAACATGTACTGAACATTTTATTGGCCATTTTTGAATTTGATCTTCCATCCAAATATATAGCAATTTCTCCATTTCGTGGATGGGCCCGCTTCGTTGCTTTGTTATAACTGTTGATCTCATGGGTGCAGAACCTTTCACAGCTCCATGAATTCTTTCTTTATCTTTCAAAATCATCGACAGAGTGAGTGTGATAACTTCGTATCACCTTCGATCACATTCACTTTCTTTCCTCCTTTGTACTGCTTAATTACCTTCATTTTCCTGTCAAGATCAATGGCCTTTCTTTCCTTCTTGGCAGGCTGAGGCATAGACAATTTCCTCTTGGTAGACATCTTGGGAGGGGTTTGATGAAAATTATCCAAGACACAAAACACAAATTGCTGAACCGAGTCTGGGATAACAGTTGAAATGGTGCACGCGGAGATGGTAGTGCTGCTGGAAACTGGTCTGCACTGTCTACGCCCAGCTGGGCAACGTTTACGCCAGACGTGGGGTAGTCATGGCTAGCGATTGTGGTCATAAAGTCGAATGGTTGTAAGTTGCATAGGTCGTACGTCGATCGATACTTGTATGAGTATGTTAAAGAGATATCTACACTCCCTCATGTTTTTACGATACTATTCACAATCCAAGCTATTGAATCAACCTAAGTGTCCATCGCCGGATGAATAGATTAAAAACAATGAAATAAACATACACAATGAAATATTATTCAGCCAATAAAAAGGAATAAAATCCTGTCATTTACAATGGCATCGATGAAACTGGAGGACATTATGTTAGGTGAAATACGCCAACCACAGAAACACAAACATTACAGGTTCTTACACATATGTGGGGGCTAAAAAAATAATTGAACTCAATGAACTAGAGAGTAGAATGATGGTTACCAGAGACTGAATAAGGGTAGATGGAAGGGGTATAAGGACCGGATGGATGATTAATGCGGACGGAAATACATCTGACCTTGGGGGAAAAATTCTTTGTCTGATGTGTCAGAAATGAACAAAAGTGAACATTTAAACTATATGTTTATGGAAATATGACCATGAAATTAACATGCACACACCATGGGCAATGACATATATTCTTTTATTTCTTTTTGGTGTATCCTAAGGTAGTCCCTCAGTATAGATTTTATGCTATTCCCTGACAGAAAACATAGAAGCTTCTTTTCCATTGAGTGTAAGTAATGATATAGTGAAAATATTAGCATCCCTCAACAGTTTTTCAGTGTACTCAATATCTCTTTATTTATGTTCTTAGGAAAGAGTGGCAATGTAGAAAGGGCTCACAATTAATGACATACACATCATGGAAAAAGACGAGAACCTCATTATTTTAAACCTATTGAGCAGTGTGCTAGCCTAATAAGTTGTGAAAGAAAATATAATAACTGACTCAAATATAGGAACTGAATTTACCTTTTTAGTGATCTGTGCCTGCAATAGGCAAGCTTCTCAACAAAGGCCACTTCATTAAGTAGAAACATCAATAGTACAGTTTGGACGTGATGTTTAAAATTTCAGGTTGATGCCAACTCAAAGCGAATGTAGAGACTCCTTCCTGCCAGGGGGCATTATTCCCCCATTAGACATACTTATTTTATCCTAAATGAATGCAGGGAATTTTTGTCCTTGTGATTCACTCTTTTATCCTACACTACATAAATCCTTCTCTTCTCAGGACACAATGAAATATGTAGTCAGTCTGTTTAATGTATTTCAACCGATATTATTCACTGTCTTGTATAGAGAACTTTTGTTTTTCCCTAACCATACTGTTGCTCTTCAGAGTCCAGAATTATATATCTTTGAATCCACATAGAACCTGTGACTCTATGCTCAGTAAGTGCTCAGAATGAGTACTTAGAATCATGAATTTCTTGGTCTGGAAAGGACAATGGAATAACACCATCCAACTTCCCTCATCTTCCAAATGAAAAGCCTGAGACCAATTAAGTTTAAGGTATTTGCTCAAGATTTCTCAGCTTTTAGTCTGATTGATATTTTTTTTCAAAATAAAATTTTTTAAAATTGCACTTTTTACCGAAGGGTTTACCGAGATGTTTCAGAATAACTACTTCTTTTTCAATACTTATTCAAACAACCCAAATCACAATGCTTCAATAAAACTCATGTCATGAAATAGCTATTGAAACAATCAAAATTTTCTAGAATTAAGGATTTGAGACAAATCCCTCAGGTATCAATATATTATTACTAAACAAACGTTACTCAGAAACATGATTTATTTTTGACATCTTAACACAAGCATAATGAATATTCCTTGTAATATATTTTCACAGGATAATCTACAATTCTATTTCTTTGTTAAATTTCAGCGTGGTCAGGAGAAAAAAAATTATTGGCCAGGTGCAGGATTCATGCCCTGTAATCCTGGCACTTTGGGAGGACGAGGCAGGCAGATCACCTGAAGTCAGGAGTTTGAGACCAGCCTGAACAACATGGAGAAACCCTGTCCCTACTAAAAATAGAAAAATTAGCTGGGTGTGGTGGCAGGTGCCCATAATCCCAGCTACTTGGAAGTGTGAGGCAGGAGAATCACTTGAACCTGGGCAGCAAAGATTGTGGTGAGCCGAGATTGCACCCTTGCACTCCAGCCTGGGCAACAAGAGCGAAAATCCATCTCAAATTTTTTTTTTCGTATTATCCTGAATATTGACTAAAACATTTATACCCACGAAGCTTCCATTGGTCAGTAAACTCCCTAAAACTGAGTGGCATGGAACTAGTATTTCTTTTTTCAGTTTCAGACCTAAAGTTCTGTGGCTTCAATGAGATGGCTCTAGAATATGTGTTACCTATGATCAGCAGGCAACTGCAAAAAAAAATGCAACTGACCAATTACATAGACAAAGAAGTCTTTCTTCAAGCCTGTTGCCATAGTGGAGAAAATCTGTATTCAAGTCCTAATACAAAAGAAACAACTGGGAATTTATAGTCCACAGACACATAAGGACTCAGTGAAGAGAAAATTATTAACAGAAACTTGGTTAGGTAGCAAGAGTGAAGGAGGTGAGGAACATGATTAGATATCAAGGGTGGAGGAAGAAAAGCTTCACTTCATCAAGGGTGGAGAGATTCTTAATCAGCTGCTTTAGCAAGATTCTTTTCTGAAATTGGACTCCTAATATCAAGCACGGATACAAAGAGGAGGGTTAGAACAAATAAGGGCTCAATGGGTCCTGACCAAACTTTGGATAAGGAGGGACTCTTTGCCAGGGTTCAAGAAGAGTCCTTGTTAGTACCCCAAACATGATTTTCTTGAAAGAGTCATAGAAACATGAAAGAAAACGTTCTGTTACACCTTGACTTAAGCCTTTGCTTGAGTCAGGTATGCTGACATCCCATTGGCCAGAGTCAGTCACATGGTCAAGTCATAATGGCCTGTGAAAGTAAACACCAAACACAGCAGGAGATAGAGGAAAATAAATATCTGTGAAAGAATCATCGGCATTATCCCTCAATACAATCGTTCTCCCTCAAGGGAGAAATATTCAAATCCAGGGCTTTTTGGTGATGGAATAGTGGAGGTTTCACATTCAAGAACAACAACCGGGCACTGAAATTTTCAACTTTCTTCATCTTCTGTTTTGCAGAAGCCCCTTCCTCCACACCTTTCTCTCCACCTGGTAATTTTCTCACTCATATTAACTTAGTATGGATAATAGAAAAATTCACTTTTCAGCTTTGCTTCTTAATCAGTTCATTCTGCTCTATGTCAGGTTCCTTCTTTATTTTTTTGTAATTGTTTCGGTGTCTGCCATAAAAAAAGAAATCGCCGAGGCGGGTGGATCACGAGGTCAAGAGATCGAGATCATCCTGGTCAACATGGTGAAACCCCGTCTCTACTAAAAATACAAAAAATTAGCTGGGCATGGTGGCGTATGCCTGTAGTCCCAGCTACTCAGGAGATTGAAGCAGGAGAATTGCCTGAACCCAGGAGGCGGAGGTTGAGGTGAGCCGAGATCGTGCCATTGCACTCCAGCCTGGGTAACAAGAGCGAAACTCCGTCTCAAAAAAAAAAAAAAAAAAGAAAAGAAAAAAAGAAATCATCTCGGAAGTCTAATTTTGACAGCAAAAGGGAATAAAATGTAAGAAATAATATAAATTAGTACAAATCTAGATATTATGGGGAAATATATTTTAAAATAGGGGGTACTTGTATAAGAAAAATAACACAGAATTATAGATATAAAACTAGGCAAGGTAAGTGGATGTTTATGCATAAAGAGAAAAGAAACCCAAAAAATTTTTAAAAGTTAAAAAAATCTAGGAAAATTAAAAGCTAATGAATTATCTGCCTGTCACAACACTCTGTAACAATATTTTCCCACTAAATGGTTATCTGAACAATTTCTCATCACCTCTTCACAAAACAATGCTTTAATATAGTTGTATATAAAAATAATAAAAATATTATCTTTTTTTCTGGTTAGTTAATTATATTAAGAATTATCTTTATGTAAAGGCACTGGTATCTTAGGATTTGTGTCAAAATTGGGAAAAATTTAACAATATCTTTAATATATAAGCTGTAAGATTTTGGCACTTTATTTAACATGTTTCTGAGAGAAGAGAGTATCTACTTTCTTCAGACCTCTATGAGAAATAAATCCTCCTATAATAATTTTTATAACTAATAATTAGGCAAGCATTGCATAGCCAGGCTTTTGGTTTCATATATATGACTTCAAGCTCTGCTATTTTTCGTGGCACTGGTTGAGTCAGTATAGCAGGTATTTTAGAATATTTCTAAAATTCATTCATATTATGCATGATTAGTAATATACAAGGCACCAGTGAAGAAAATGGGTTCCCCATTACAAGACTTTTTTTCATAAAATTTAGAAATGGAATAACTTCATCCAAACTTATGAATTGTGAGTTTGGGGCCTACTATGGTTTGAATGTCCTCTCCAAGATTCATGTTGAAATTTAATTGCCATTGTAAAATTATTAGGAGGTTGGACATTTAACAAGTCATTAGAGCCATGAGGGCTTTATGCTCCTGGGTAGATTTAATTCCTTAATTAAATGCTTTTGGGAGTCGGTCCCCTTTGCCTTTATGCTTTCTGCCACGTGTTAATGCAGCAAGAAGGTTTTTACTGGTTACTGGCCTTGATCTTGAACTTTTCAGCCTCCAGAACTGCGAGCTAATAAATTTCTATTCATTGTAAATAACAGAGTCTCAAGTATTCTGTGTCGAAATATGTGAAGGTGGAGAAACTCGGAAAAAGTAAGAAGCAAGTGGGAAGTAAAGTAATGTATGTCATCATTAGATTCAACATTTTATTTCATGTAAATTAAATTTTTCCTGTAGATTTCATTATCTTTCACTATTTATAGATAAATCAAAGTGACTTTCAAATGCATAAACATATCTATTTCTATATTATTAAAATATTCTGCTTAAAATCTCCTGAAGGACTAAGACAGGAGCATAACAGTAATTCTAAGGATGCAAATATGAATGAGACTAAAAATTGAAGAAGATTTTCATAAAATTAACTAAAATGCAATTAACTTTAAGTCAAAAAAAGCCACTCACAGATGTTTCTCTTCAAGTGGGCATGCAGAATATCTAAACAAGGACAAGAGTATCGGATTGGATTAGCCTGCTCATATAAATCAACAACCTTAAAGAGGATATGTGAAAGTCACTGACTCTTCACAGAGATTTTCATGTAGAGAAACAAGAACAGCCTTACATATAGGAGTTATTGACTTAAGACAGTAACATATTTGGAGATTCCCTATAGTGAGCATGAGAGTCATGCTCTTTTTGACACAAGAAAATGGGGACTTGTTTAATGTGTATAATTTTAGTTTTGCAAGATAAGAAAATTCTGGAAATTGATTGCACATTATTGTGAACCTACTTTACACTGCTTGAACATGCATGTAAAAATGGTTAAGAATTATTTAACCATTTCATGTTATGTATTTTTCTGTTATGTGATTTCTGTTATGTGTTTTTTTAACCCCAATACAAAAACATGTTTTGCTTCCCCAAGCTCTTGACAGTATTGTTTAAAATGGTCACCTTCTTTTCAGGCTTACTATAAGATGATATCTTTTTTTTTTTTTTTTCCTACCTTCTAAAAAATCTGCTGTAGCCTTAAGCCAACACACGTAGCAGATCAAAGCATGTACCCTTTTAGTACATACTTTTAATAATGCTCAAAGGAAAGTAGTTCCAAGCTATCTCAGGCCTCTTTGTAGCCTACATTCAACAGAAATTGTAATTGCAATTGTAAATTATCTAGGGTTGTAAGAGTATATACTTATTTTATTGGCCAACTGAGGGAAAAGAGCAATAATAATTTAAGGTCTTCGTCCATTTAAGAGGAGCAAGCTTAGAGTTAAGTGCTCATTTTTTCAGAAATCTTCAAAATATATTATCGCATAGTACTTCTGCATTATGATAACAGACACTGAAAGTACATTGGTGATTGCCATTTGACCCTGCTCTAATTTGACACCGTCTTTGTGTTTTCTGTTCAAGGGTCTTCTAAATTCATGAACTGCTCACTAACGTAACTCAGTGTTATCAGGTATAGTTATGTGGCAGAAGTAGTCCTTATTCACAAACATCTGTTATCTTTCTTCTCCTAGACACTTGCCTTGGAAGTAGGCACACTCATGTAGCAACATTTTATTCAATGGCATTTAAGTAGAGGTGTGTAGTTCAATTATTGGCCTGCTGCATGATCAATTTCCAGCATTCTCCAGCATACCTTTCTCCCCATTCCACTGATTGGTGTGATGAGGACTGCTGTGATATTAGAAGCCACATTTTGAAAATTGGAAAGAAAGAAATATTATTTTATTGTGCTTGAAGCATTATATGTTTTGGTTTCTATTTCATAGCATTTTAGATTACCTTAAATAATTCAAAGTTGAAATAAGCCAATAAGCCCACAGAACAGCAGGGATTCAAGTACATTTCCCCCACTTTGCAATCCTAGTTATCATGGATCATTGACAAGAGGCCTATAAAACTGTGCGTAGGTCTTAGTAGACTGTCTTGTGTGAATCACTGTCTAAAAGCTACAAGACCATACTAAATGATAAGTATTAGAAATGGTATCATACTAAAATCAGAAGGGAAAACAGTAGGTCAATATCTTTTGTCTGCTAAAATCTGTCTGAGAATAGCAATTGCACATCCTCCTCACCTCGCAAATAAATTTTCTTGCATAAAGATGACCCTGTGTGTGTGTGCGTGTGTGTGTGTGTGTGTGCGCGTGTGTGTGTTTAAGAAAAGAGAGAGTCAGTCTTAGGTTCTTACAGACAGTGAGGCAGAGATTTGCATACAATAAGTCTATGGGAAAGTAGTCTCAATTTCAACCCCTGTTGGCAAGTAAATAAGATAGGACTGGACAGAGGGAGAAGTTGAATTGCAATGCAATTTCAACAAAAGTCTCAGCAGAGCACACAAAGAACAAAAAAGTCTGAACCTAGAATTGTTCTTCAGGAATAAATCAATGAAGGCAAGCAAATGAGACTCCCATACCTTTGCATCAGCCAGTCACTGTGTGTGGACTATCCATTGGGTGGATAGTTTACTTCTGAAGGTATTTTTCAGGCTTAAGTACCCTAATAATGCCCTGCTTCACCCACTACAGAGAGGATTACTGACATTTTTAAGAAATATGTGTATGGGGTGCTCTAACTGATAATAATCCGCTTCTGCTTATTCTTCCCAACCAAATACCATTATCATTATGAGTAGCTGTACTATTTAATTTAATGCAGAAAGGACTAGAAGGGATAGAAACTTTTATCCACAAGATACATTAATATATTGTTCAGACTATTTCCTAATGGTGAGCAACAGACCGAGGAAGAAAGAGAAATGAGTTTGAGACCATCCTCTGAGACAGTGCCTATGATAGGTCATCAAATAACCCAGAATAGATATATAAGATCTTCAATAAGTATTTACTAATTGAAAAAAATAAATTTAATCTATTTAAAGAAGCTGTGTTCATTTCTATATCCTATATCATAATTTCTCACACAGAGTAGGCCATCCAAATATTTACTGTGTGCTGGATTCATATTTGTAGTAAAAATTTGGTTATGTATAACTGTATCTGTATTTCATGCAGTATACTTGAATAACAGGAAATTTTCTTTTCTGGAGCAGGTTGATGTGGCTTTGGGAAGAGAGCAGTGTGTGTGATTTAATTTTGCCCACTCAAGTTATCTTATACTCACCAATTTTAAAACAGAATTTTAACTGTCAAGAAAGTCCAAACTTTGTATCATAGTTATTTTCCTTCTTCCAAGACCTCCTTGTTTGCCCCTCACCCCCACCCCCTCCACTCCCCACAGAAGCTTCTGAGTGCAGAAGGAAGAAGAAACAACAGGGAAGCAATGGACCCTCCATGGTCAATCAATTCTCAGTGACTTCCCCGGGACCAATAAGACATGACACCAGGGATTTCAACATCGTAACTAGCATTACTAATGTCTTGGTCTTGGTAGGAATTTGAGCATATACATCCCTCTGAATTAGTCTGTTTACCATTCTTTGGCATCTAAAGGTAAGAGCCACATAGTCAGAATCTTTTTTCCCCTCGTCTGTTTCATATCCTATGGTTCTATATCTAGTTCTGCCCTACTTCTGATTGTCTGTCCTATAGAATAATGGGAGTGAACAACAAAACACCTGCCCAGATGGTACTGTAAAACTTAACTGATTGACCACTTAGTGCTATGTTGGAGGTATCACAAACTGACAAATCTGTGGTCTTTCTGGTACACAGCCTATCATTTTATATCCAAATAGTTTGAATATCACTAACTGTGACACTTGTACCTCATGCATACACACAAAGTTTAGGTTCATCTAAATATACATTAGCATATTTAGCTAAACTAATCATAGCTGTAACAACACAGACATAGGCACATAGTAAATATTTATTGATAAATACGTTAAATAGCACAAAGTGGATGATGATGCTGGTGTTCTTCCATTATTGATTTCTATTCAGATTGACCTTATTAATTAACAAACCCTACTTGGGAATTATTAGTTAGCTATAAATATAGTTGATTGTAATAGCATCTGCTCATATTTCTTAATAAAATGTACAATTTTAGAATAAGACTTTGTAAATTTCTTAATATAATCAGCATGCATGATTTTTACATGTCCTTCAAAATGTATAAAAAATCAGTAAATTTGTTTTAGTATATTGGTTTTAGTGGACCCATATTTACGCCTGGATGTGGCCATATTTTTATTTGTTTATATAAAGAAGTGTCATATTGACAAAAAAATCCTTATTGATGCATACTGACCCATAAAATCAATATTATTTAAAATATGCAAAAGCAGCTGGGCACGGTGGCTCATGCCTATAATCTCAGTGTTTTGGGAGGCCGAGGTGGGTGGATCACAGAGTCAAGAGATCGAGACCATCCTGGCCAACATGGTGAAACCCATTCTCTACTAAAAAAAAAAAAAACAGAAAAAACAAAATTAGCCGGACGTGGTGGCACGCTCCTGTGGTCTCAGCTACTCGGGAGGTTGAGGTGGAAGAATCGCTTGAACCCAGGAGGCAGATGTTGTAGTGAGCCGAGATTGCATCACTGCACTCCAGCCTAGCGACAGAGCAAGACTCTGTCTAAAAAAAAAAAAAAAAAAAAAATGCAAAAGCAACTTTCTGGAAATCCCATAGCTTTTTTAGTACTTTTGATCAGTAAATTTTTATCAATTTTTTATTGTGCTAAAAAGAAGTACCATTTCAGTTATTTACATGTAGAATTTATTATCACCTCTGAGTTGACTACAACTTTGTTCTGTATCTACAAACCAGAAATGTAACTGAATAAATAGCCTCTATGTGAGAAATACTGTGATTTTCATGGGGAAGTAGACCAAGAGCAAATACATGAAATACATGTGACAGCCCTTAAAGCACCAACTTCAATGTAGCTCATTATGTCCAACTCATATACCATTGGCCCACAAAAGTCACATGGCCAAGCCTGGTGTCCATGGCACGGTAGGGTAGACGCCTCACATAGAAGCTTGAGCTGTTGTATGGCTGGGGGACGGGAGGTATACTCATCTGACAGCTGTGGAACTAATGACTTGGAGCAATGTGACTACAAATTAAGAAGAAGAAATTCATGAATCTAAAGTCAAATAAAAATAACTTCATTTGTTAGATATAATAGATAAAATATTTCATTCTCAATGTTTGTTTTTCAAAATCAAGAGAAACTATTCAAGGTAATTGACTCAAAACTTGAAAGTCTTACAATTCACTTAGTAGGATAGCTTATTTTGAAAGCTTCCAGGTTTATTTTATTCTTGAGGTCAAAAAAATGAATGACCAGAGAGATATAAATTCCTTTGTAAGGCTCTGGAACACTTGCTATATAGATTTTATAAACATTGCGGGTGTTAGAGAAGAGAAAATTTTCTTTCCTCTGTGAGATCAAAAACATAGAACTCCTATGATTTTTTTGTTCCATAAAATCCTACTGAAAAAAACATAAGTTTGGCTTCCTTGCACAGAAAACTATCCTCTGAACAGATAAGGAGAAAATCTGAACTACAAGAATTCAGACATCTCTATAAGAAATAGTATCAAAGATAGTGACACGGGTTGCTTTTTGGGAGAGAAACCTGAATATTAGGAGATAGAATAACATGTTCTTTCTTTGCATACCATTTTGTGCATTTACAATAGAGCCTTAAATACATGTATTATCTGTTCAAAACATAAATACAAACAAGCAAAAATAAGTGGATACCTATATTGACTTACACACTTTTAGGAAAACTCTTCTTTTTTTTTTCCCTCACATCCCTATTTTCTTGCTCACTTTACCTTTATTGCTTTGATAGTAGATTATGAAAATTTAACTAGCCATTCATTATATTTCTTATTAAAATGCTACCAAAACAAATGACTTATGTTTGTTTTTGTTCTCTTCTTGTTCTCTCTCTCCTCATTTCCCTTTCATCATATTTTTCTAAATTTATTCTATACTAGAAGTAGTTTTAGATATCTAATACCTGATTAGTACAATCTATCTTATTCAAAGGTTGAAAATGATTTTCAAGAAGGCACTTCTGAGAGAATGTAGATAGTGTGGGAAAATGAAAGGAAAGCTACATTCTAAGGAAGGTGATTTATTGCTGATGTACAAATCTAAACTGAACGTGATCAGACTTGAAAAAAATATAGCCACTATTTCATAATACACAAAGAGAGGATGTGTTTCGATGCTATGCTACACATCTAAAATAACTGGTAGGCTCAATACACACTTCCATTTTTTACCACTTCTCCTAACTGCAAATACGAATTTCACCAATCCATACAATTCTTCTAAGTGGCTGAAAAAATTTAAGTAATAATTTCCTTTTCTAATACAGGCATCCAGGTATGATTAAGCAAAAATGAGGATGCTTTGGTTTCAGGCTGAAGCTAGTTAATATTTGAAAATTACAAAAAGGAGTAATGTGGCGTGTAGTTATTATCTATTTAAAGACTGCCAATAAAAATTTTTCTGCAAACCAATTTTACTTGTATAATAAATTTCATGATTGCTTAGTTATTATTGTGAAATAATTGGCCAGGCGCAGTGGCTCACAGTTGTAATCACAGCACTTTGGGAGGCCGAGGCGGGTGGATCACCTGAGACCAGCCTGACCAACATGGTGAAATCCTGTCTCTACTAAAAATACAAAAATTAGCCAGGCATAATGGTTGTGCACCTGTAATCCCAGCCACTTGGGAGGCTGAGGCAGGAGGATTGCTTGAATCCCGGAGACGGAGGTTGCAGTGAGCCAAGATTGCACTCCAGCCTGGGCAACAAGAGCGAAACTCTGTCTCAACAAAATAAATAAATAAATAATTGTTGGTTCTATGTAGACAGGAGTTAAAAGTGTTCTAAAACAAGGTACTTTTTTTTGTTTTTAGTATATTTTCAGTAGTATATTGTCACTACTCAATCAGTATGAAAATCTTCAATCAAGTTATTAACTGTAGACAAAATTTAAAAATGATATTTTCTCAAATTCAATGTACAAGTAGCTGAACACCTGCTTTCAAAATCGCTACAATATCCTAGTATATTTATGGAAAATAAGAAACTCATGTTAATATTTGCTGCATGCCAAATCATACCAAACTGTAGGGGCTTAAAGTAAGAACCATTTGTCTATCTGGCTCATAATTTTTAGGTCAGATATATATTCATTTTTCACTTTTCTTTCACTTTTATTCTTTGTTTTTCTTTCTTTTATTTTCTCATTTTCTTTTAGAATTATTTGAGATATTAACGGATTTATCTCTCACATTTAATTTCTCATGCAAACTTTTATTCCTTGGTGTTTAGATTATCTGGATTTCAGTCAATGAATCTTGTAAGTTAGAAAGGTGTTGGTTTCTCTGCTCTGGACAACAGAAGACTGATTATAGCCCGAGTGGCAAACATTATAGCTGTCATTCTTTCATTTCTATTTTCATTTTTCTTACTTCTGTTTTTTTTCTTTTGTTTCTTTCCACATTTTCCGATAGCATGATTTGGGATACTTACTAATTTATTTCTCACATTTGACTTCCCACTTAAATTTTTATTTGCTTTGTGTTTACAATGCTGCAATTTCAGCCAAAGAAGTTTTTTACTTCACTCTGTAGTCTACTTTATGCATGACATTTAATTTATGCTCTGTAACAGCGAATGGCTTATTCCAAAGAGTTCTTTATACACGACATGGGTGCAAGCATGACTTTTCCCCAATCAGGATGTAAAAAGTGAATCCTGTAACTATCTCCCACTGGGAACCATTAAGCTGCTATAATTGTAGTTCAGAGTCAGCTTTCTCGCCTGTAATATTAAAGATCGCCCTCTATTCCCTGAAGAATATCTTAAGTTGAGTAGTAACTCTCGTTTGGCAACCACAAGAAACAGCTCTTAGCAAAACTATTTTAAAAAGCACTCACTGATAGATCTTGTCTTCCTATTGCCATATGGACTGCAGCTCTTATCACAAACTGTGTCAACACATAATTAACCTACTAAATGGTAAGTGCAGTAAGGAAATACAGTGAAATATAGAAAGAACTCAGATATTTTAATAAAAGTGTGCCACGTTTCTAAACACTGCAATAGCAAAAGAATAAAAGCAAACGGATAAGAAAAGCTTCCAACTAAGTATTTTCAAAAAGGATATTGAAAAAGAACAAGGCTTGTCACAAAAAATAAAACTTCAAGTAATTTTTCTGTTCTCACAACCAAAGAGTTAATGTCAAATAACTAAACACTGAATTCAGATTTGGCAGGCTTTATACAAATCCCAGGTTACTCTGCCATTAGGGGAGCTCTAGATATCAGAAAGAGAATATTCCTGTCTCATTAATTTTCTTCATTTGTTCCCTGAAATCTATGGCTTATTTTTAGGAAAAAATGATGCCAAGATATTCAGAGTGTGTAGAATTTGTCATCTTCTACTTCAATTGATTTTCTATAAAGGTGCCAAAGCAATTCAATGGGAAAAAGAAAAGCTTTTTTCAGCAAGTGGTGCTGGGGAAATTAGATATCATTATGCAAAAAGATGAATTTAGCACTTTCTTCATATAAAAAAATTATTTAGTAACAGATCATACCCTTAAATGTAATACCTAAAACAATAAAACATTTAGAAAAAAATATAGCAAAACATATTTGTGACCTTGGGTTGGGGGAACGTCCTTAGATACAGTACCAAAAGCACAAATGATATTTTTAAAAAGTGATGACATACGAAACTTTAGCACTTCAAGAGTCATCATTAAGAAAATTAAGACTGGAAGAAAATATTAGTGAACCATAATTCTCTTAATTATCAAAATATGCATAGAACTCTTACACTGATAAGCCAAACTCCAATTAAGAATGAGCAAAATTCAAATGTTTCACCAAAACAGATACATTAATGGCTAATAATCACATGAAAAGATACTCAACATGATTAGCCAGTAGAGAAATGCCAATTAAAACACCGTAAAATAGTACTTTGTCCCAATAGAATGGTGGTAATAAAAGTGACAGACAATACCAAATGTTGGCAGGGATATGGAAACTAGAATCCTCTTACACCGCTGATGGAAATGTAAACTGGCATTTTCATGAACAGTATGGGAGTTTCTTTTTTAAAAACTGATTATCAGCTTACCTTAAAACTCAGTGAACCCATTCCAAGAAGCTTTTCCAAGAAAATAAAATGTCTGACAAAGGCTTAAATGTGGCACAGCAGCCTTTTTTTTAATTTTTTTATTTTTTTAAATTATATTTTAAGTTCTAGGGTACATGTGCAGATTGTGCAGGATTGTTACACAGATATACACATGCCACGGTGGTTTGCTGCATCCATCCCCCCGTCATCTACATTAGGTATTTCTCCTAATGTTATCCCTCCCCAATCCCCCCCCTCCATGCTTTCCCTCTCCTAGCCCCCCACCCACCAACAGCTCCCAGTGTGTGATGTTCCCCTCCCTTTGTTCATATGATCTCATTGTTCAACACCTACTTATGAGTGAGAACGTGGTGTTTGGTTTTCTGTTCTTGTGTCAGTTTGTGGAGAATGATGGTTTCCTGTTTCATCTATGTCCCTGCAAAGGAGACGAACATTTTTTATGGTTGCATAGTATTCCATGGTGTATATGTGCCACATTTTCTTTATCCAGTCTATCATTGATGGGCATTTGGGTTAGTTTCAGGTCTTTGCTATTGTAAACAGTGCCACAATGAATTGTTCTACTATAAAGACCCATGCACACATATGTTCATAGCAGTCTTATTTATAATAGTCAAGAAATGGAAATGATCAAAATATTTATTAACTAGCAAATGAATGAACAGAACATGGGAGCAGTATCCAAACAATGGAATGCTATATACATCCAATAAATGGAATATGATACAACAATACAAATGGAATGGATATAGATGAAGCTCAAAAATATGATGCTAAAGAATCCAGGTACAAATGTTAACACCATTCCATTTATACTAAATGTCTAGAAAGGCAGACCTATATAGATAGATAAGTGGTTTCATGGGGTCCACCAAATGGGCACCAAGGATATTACTGGGGTGAAGTGAATGTTTTAAAATTGGATTGTGGTGATAATGGTACAAATGAGTGAACTTATTAAAATTCATTCCATTACACTATTAGAATGAGTAGATTTCGTGTTATGCAAACAATAATAAAATAAAGGTGATAAAATAAGGGATATCAGGAATTATTTGAATTGTTTCCAAATTGGAGCTGTCAAGCAAATGAGAATTGGCATTGGCGTGTACATCATTGGCCTGATATTAGCAGAGAAACAATTCCTGTCATTCTACCACTCTGCAGGTGTGAAGTTTTAACATTTGAAATATATGTGTTATACATATATGTATATATATGTATGTATGTCTATATATTTATGTATATGTCTATATAAGGGATTTTTTTGTATCTTCATGCAGATGATTTTATCTTTTGATTATTCCATTTAGGTGTTGGAAAGTCAACTTAAATCTGTAATTTCTGCCTTTTGGGTATCATTTTGCACTTTGAATCCAAGCAGGCCTCGTTGGATGCTTATTCCACGTGATAAAAAACCTTAAAAGAATGTGCTTATTGTCTCAATTAAACTTCTTTTCTCCAAGTGTTCTTCGTTATAGTCTTAGATGTTTCTGGATAACTAACATATTTTTTCTGAACTGTATTTCTATTCATTTTGCTTCAAATTGTCTTTTTTTTTGAAACAAATCTCACATTACTTTAATCATAAAGAGCTTATAGTGAAATAAAGCTCTCTTGATTATCCTCACGCATAATTATGTTTCGACAGGTCTTCGTCACCCAGGACTTGTAGATTTGACTTAAGCAACAGTAAGGAAATTTGACATTCTAAAAATGGTCATTTTGTAATGTAGTGATTTCCAGTATCCCTTAAAAGTTTCCTCTAATCATCTTTTTTACTGCAAATGGAATGCAATTTGCTTGGCCATTTATCAGAAAATATGTCTATCCTTCGGTGCCCTTGACATAAGTATGCTGACTTTGAGCTGGCTATTTATCATGTAAAGCCCTCAGAGATCTCAAAGGCGCATAGGCCTGTGTATTGCCATGTTCAAGTAAAATCCAGTGCACTTACTCTAGGACTGAATAGAATATTGCTATAATAGATACCCTTGTATTGGGTTTGTATTATGTTGGCTCATGTTTAATATCTTTATTTTGCATTGTATTATGATGAAGCACATTCACCCATCTCTCCTTACTTCAAGATTTTGTTATTTTTCAAGAGTTGTCTTGGGACTTTGGCTTAGATGATACGATACAATGCTGAGTGGATGATATCACTAAAATAGGAAAATGACCTTTATTTGCCCACTGCCTTCATTTTTTAATTATGTTTCAATTTAACCTTTTCCAAGATTATATATTTGTGAGTTTTTAAAAATGGGGTCATTTTAGAATTGTTTAATTATATTATCCAAAGCCAGTCTGAGTTGCAGGATCAAATAAAGACATACAATAGCCAAACACGTAATGGAGAGAGGCTTCTTAAAGCTTCTGGTCTCTGCAGGATGTATGTTTGATTTCACACAGGAATAGTCAGGAAGAAGAATCTGGGAATAACATACGGCTTTAGAAATTTCAAAAACTATTTTCATTTCTTTGTTTTTTCTCTCCCTACTCATATTTAATTATATACAAACACAATTTCCTCCTTTCTGGTTGGAGAATTTCAGTGTCAGATATTCACAATTATGTTCTATATTATATAGTAATATATACATTAATAAATATATTCATAACATTAATATATAATAAAAGTACATTAACATATGTTAACCAAACTTATTTATTTATTTATTTGTCACGACATAAGTCCTAACTATAACCAGTCTGGTTTACAGTAGCTTCAAGACTAATTGGATCTTCCCACTTCTCCAAATTATACTTTTTTTAAGGACCCATTTTAAAGCCAGTGATATTTTGCGGTCTTCCCTAGTAATCTCAGAACATATCAGTATCACTAATATTTCTTGTATCTCTCTTTTTTATATACTCACTAATACCTGTGGCTGTTCCAAAAATGTAGTTTGTTCCATTTTTTGGAGCAATGGGGTGGTAGATGAGAGTTGGGATTTCACTGGCAGCTCTCAGGCTAAGTGGAAAGATTTACCACTGAGTGCTAAATCTGATAATTCAGTTTTCACAGGCATCACCTGGAGAAAGAAGAGAGAGACATTAGAATCACACTTACCAAGTATAAATCATGATTCTGAATCCTCACACTGATCGTCAGGATTCAGTGTCACCTTGAGCAAAAGATTATTTCTCTTCTTTTTTTTTTTTTTGAGATGGAGTTTTGCTCTTGTTGCCCAGGCTAGAGTGCAATGGTGCGATCTCCACTCACTGCAACCTCTGCTTCATGAGTTCGAAAAACTCTTCTGTCTCAGCCTCCCAAGTAGCTGGGATTACAGGTGTCCATCACCACACCCAGCTGATTTTTTTTGTATTTTTAGTAGAGAAGGGGTTTCACCATGTTGACCAGGCTGGTCTTGAACTCCTGACCTCAGCTGATTCTCCTGCCCTGGCCTCCCAAAGTGCTGGGATTACAGGTATGAGTCACCGTGCCTGCCAAGATTATTTCTTTTCTAACTAAGCCTCCGTTACATCACCTATAAAATTGCAACGACATTTTTCTTCCATTATTGTTGGGTCTTTTAAATAAGATAATATTCATCAGAAGCTTATATATGGACTTTAAAAATTAGTGTCTTCCTTATAAGGCTGATTCCCATGTACATTTCTAGTCAAGCCCATGAGAACATCTGATCTCTACTCGTTTGCAACTCTGCTGAGCTGAGTCTGAAGGTCATTGTTTTATTACAAAGCTTTCCTTTTCAAATGTTGTACTTATTCCTAATGGAGATGCATTTATGATCGGGATAAAGTTTTTCATTATAAGAATACTTAATTTGTATATGCCCTTGGTTGGGTATGTAGTTGGTGGTAAAATATGTAGTTGCTATGCATTTCTGAGAGCTGAAGACTTTTTCTTTGATTTCCAGAGATTACAGTGTTCACTATTTCATAGTCACCATTTGCCTTAACAAAGCAATGTATATTATAGAATTCAACAGTTACTCATTGGATGGATTTTTAAAACATCAGTCAATTCATGTGGGGAAGATGCTGTTTTTTATTAATCAAAATGATTTGCACCATTGAAATGAGTAACTCTATGCTCCTGTATCACATGACAGTAAAGAAATATGAAAGGCAAGCATTAGAGGTTAATGATAACAACAGTTCAGCTGCCATAGCCTGGATCCTGACTCCACTGGTACTATGTGACCATCGAATGTTATTCTCTTTTGTAAACTAGAGAAAATAATAATAGCACCTTCATACATGGTGTGAAACTGTAAGTAAATTATTTAATAGGATCCCTGATGCCAAGTCAGTGCTCAGTAAAATAATCCATTTATTATTAATAAGGGATGTCACCATATTTAATTATTACTGCTACTAGATAACTAACCCTGTCTCTATTTTCTGCTCTGCTCTGGGGCAGCAGGTTCCATGCCGTAGCTCATGAATGGTCAACTCACCCCAGTCTATCAGGATGTTACTCCTTAATCTGAATCTAAATGCCAAAATACTCAATATCACAGATCTGTGCATCTATCTTCTCTTCCCTTCTGTCTCTCCCTCCCTCCCTGCCTTCCTTCCTCTCTCTCTCTTTTCTTGCCTTTCTTTTTTCTTTCTTTGTCTCTCTCTTCCTTTCTTTCTTTTTCTTTCTTTCTTTCTCTTCTTTCTTTTGACAGTCTTGTCTGCCTCAATATCACAGATCTGTGTGTCTATCTTCTCTTTCCTTCTGTTCCTTGTTTCCTTCCTTCCCCCTCCCTTCTTTCTTTCTCTCCTTCTCTTCCTTCCTTCCTTCCTCCCTCTTTCTTTCTTTCTTTCTTTCTTTCTTTCTTTCTTTCTTTCTTTCTTTCTTTCTTTCTTTTTCTTTCTCTTTCCTTTCTTTCTTGCTCATTCTTTCTTTCTCTCTTTTTTTGACAGTCTTGTCTGTCTCATTATCACAGACCTGTGCATCTATCTTCTCTTTCCTTCTGTCCCTTGTCTTCCTCCCTTCCTTCCTTCCTTCCTTCCTTCCTTCCTTCTTTCCATTCCTCCCTCCCTCCCTTCTTTCTTTTTATTTCCTTTTTTCTTCCTTTCTTTCTTCCTTTCTTTTCTCCTTCCTTCCCTCCCTCCCTTACTCCATTCTTTCTTTCCTTCTTTCCTTCTTTCTTTCTTTCTTTCTTTCTTTCTTTCTTTCTTTCTTTCTTTCTTTCTTTCTTTCTTTCTCTCTCTCTCTCTCCTTCCCTCCCTCCCTCCCTCTTTCCTTCCCTCTCTCCCTCCCTCCCTCCTTCCTTCCTTCCTTCCTTCCTTTTTCCTTTTTCTTCATTATTATTATTTTTTTTTGACAGAGTCTCGTCTATCTCCCAGGCTGGAATACAGACTTGCAATCTCGGCGCCTTGCAATCTCGGTTCATTGCAACCTCCCACTCCCTGGTTCAAGCAATTCCTGTACCTCAGCCTCCCGAATAGCTGGAATTACAGGCACAAACCACCATGCCCAGCTAATTTTTATATTTTTGGTAGAGACTGAATTTTGCCATGTTGGCCAGTCTGGTCATGAACTCCTGGCCTCATGTGACCTGCCCACTTTGGCCTCCCAAAGTGCTGAGATTACAGGCATGAGCCACTGCACCTGCCCTGGCCCTTGTAATTGACATAAATATTATCCCATGATATCAGATGACAGCTTAAATTTTCTTAAACTATCTGATTTCAGTTGCAGTTGGAGGGTTAGATACTCATGGCTGTGATTCGCTGTTTTGCTGATGGTGAATTTCTCACCTGAGAATGATTTGTCTTTGCCTTCTGTCCTCAGACTCTTTCTACACTAAAGAGGGCAATGATAAAAGTCACTGTGCATACATGTGTATATATGTTTCAAAACACAGAACAGTTACATCCCTGAGGGGAACTTAGGCCAATGAGGGAAGGAGTTTTCTGTTTTTTCTTGGAAAATTCTGAGAGATATTCTGTATACCTCTCTAGAAATCCCACTGTAATCAAGCCATGTTACAGTGGCCACCTCAATGAAGCCCCTTTACGCTGGCTTTGAAGATAATCTGACACATAACCTATATGCACATGGGTCTCTCATTCATCCTCTGCTTTGATGGGAATACAAGCAAAATGAACAATTCACAAGACCTAAAACACTGAACATTGACTATTTATTTTCCCACAATATACCTCTATAATTAAACAAACCTTCTCAATGAATCTAATGCTATTTCTTGTTTTTGTTTATTTTTTTCTCTTTCAATTCATTTCAGTTTAATGTGTACAACACATGAAATGTCAAAACACAGATAAAGAAGATATGATCTTTTCCCTAGACATGCAGGCCACCTGGTAGGCAACTTCATCTCTGTTGTTTTGGGGTCAGAAGAGAATGTGGTAGATTTTATTACTCCTCAAAATGATCACTGGTCTCTGTGTGATCCTCTCTAGAAAGGTTATGTATTTCTGTCATATTGACCTCCGGCTTAGCAATGCGCCTGTGATTTTCTTTGGTCAAGGATATATACACAGAAGTGGTGTTAGTCATTTCAGAGAAAATGTTACTGTTTTTGTTGTCTGAATGAGAATAACCTTGTCTTTATATCTTCTTTCCTTCCCTCTTTGAGGGTATTGGGAAAGCCCCATGGATCTGGCAGTAAAAAGTTGTGAAACAAATATTCACAATTGTTTGCATATAGTTGTATCAAATTGTATACAGTTGACCAATAATATATGGAGAAGACAGATACTCATTAAGAGGCTGCTACAAATGTTTTGGAAGTAAAAGATCAATCAGTCAATCAGTGCAATGCAACGAGGATGATAATGATAATGGTGGATAAAGTAAATGGTAAAACGATGCTTTTAAATAGTATTTAGAAAGTAAAACTGATGGAGCTTGAGTCACTGGTTGTAAGTACAACAATGCTTGAATAGTGGCTCATATTACATCATGTTTTAATTTTTCACAGCCTTGCGATGAAGTTTCCTTTGTTTATTGCCCTTTGATCTCTTCCTTGCCAACAGAGCAATCTTCTAGCACAATTTCGATGATATCATTCCTTTTCTAAACAGCCTCTCATGGTTTCCATTGCTAATAAATTAAGTTTGATGTCTTTAGCCTTAATTATCAGTCCTAGTGTTTTTAATAACCATTTTTATCTTTAAAGTCTTTATTTTATTAAACAAATGCTATTGATTTATTGTATTTCCCCAAAAGTAATTTTTGAGTTTCCAGGCAAATGCCTTGTCCTAGTCATTATATTTGCTTTGATGGTTGTTTGTCTACCTCTGCTTACATTAATTGTAACTTTTTTTAGTCAGGAAACACTAGATACTACTAGTATAGTAACAAAAAACCCCCAAACCTCAGTGGTATAGAAATAAAAGCTATCTTATTCTTGCATGCTACATGTCCATCTAGGGACAAATAAGACTCCAATGTTGTCTTCTTTCAACAGCCCAGCTGATAGAAGTGTGCAAAAATTTATATTTGTCCTTCAAATTCTGTTCAGAAATGGCAATATTCTTTTCCATTCATATTGCAAACTAAGTCAGATACCATGACTGAAGAGAAATGCAACCTTCCTACAGGGAGAGCAACAAATATCTGTAAAGTACACACACCAATGTAATTTATTACATGATCATTTTCAATCTATTTCAAATCTCCCTGATTTCATTAATTTGATCTTCTCTACTCCACCTTCAGATGCTCTTTTTTCTTCAACTTTTGCCATCTGTACTAATTGTAATGCCCTAGAGGGGTCAAAACATTTTTTTTAATGACAGTAAACATTTTAGGCTTCATGTTGTAAGTCTCTGTGGCTACTAGTGGATTCTGTCCTTGTAGTGCAAACATGGTAATGGACAAGACATAAAGAAATCGGCACCACTGGGTTTCAATAAGATTTTATTTACAAAAGCAGGTGACTGTGTCAGTTTGTAGACTCATTCACTAGAGCAATGACTCTCCAATCTGAATGTGTCTTGGAAGCATCCTGAGGGATATTAAAACATAGATTGCACGGTCCCACTCTCTTAAAGTTTCTGATTTGATAGACTGGGGAAGGGCTTGAGGAGTTGTCTTTTTACTAAGTTCCTAGGTGATGTCTTTGCTATTGGTCTTGGGATCAGGCATTGAGAACTCTCCACCTGGAGAACAAAGACAATATTCTGTAGTCAATGACCTGTTATTTGTGATAAAAAAGGAATTTTTAATAAATAAAAAAATATGCTAGACAATTGAAAAAAAGCAGTGTTTATGATTCATTTTTCATCAGCATATTCTTTTCTTCACAAAATCCAGGTGACCATACTTAGCCAGAGGCTGCCCTGAATAAAATGGTATTGACTATATAAATGAGTTACAATGAGTTAGCATTCACCTTGTTATAGCAACACAGCATACAGTGCTGTAAATATTACGTTTTTCCATGCCTCCCTTCACATGATAGACAGGTCACAAAATTGTTTTGTTTGTAAAGTCTCCCAAAGCTATTTCAATTTGTCATGATACACAAAGCTTAGCTACACCAAATGCATTAACCCATTTTTATTCAGTGAAACAAAAAGATTTCAGAAAGTCACAATGATTTGATTCTTATTCAACACTAGCATTGAAAAGTCATTATCGTTTGTGCAGTTTGAGCTACCAATCCCACTGTACATAGACATATTTTTAAAACTGCATTGAGACTCTGTACTCTTGAGATTTTTTATGGGACAAAATTAAATGATTATCTGAAATATCGTGCCATTCTTGATGTCTAAATAATAAAATAAACTAGATTCTTACAGAGAAAACACACAATTCTTGAAGAACATGTTTAAGCAAATGTTTATTCATTATTTAGCACTTTAATAGTGAAATGCCAAGAAAAAATCATGGTTAAAGAATGCAAAGAAGTTTGCGGTTTTTAGAGAAATAGGCTTTCAACAATTGTATTTTTCATTGTCATATTTCATTGCCATTATAATATTCTATAAAGTTTTAAGTAATCATTAATAAATTGTCTCATTAAGAGAAATTAACATGAATTTTTAAAAATCTTACAATATGTAAACATGGCAAAATTAAAACAGACCAGACAAATGTATATAGTCTTAACAGTCTTTAGTTTTTCATAGAATCTGAACCGAGTTAAATCAGCCTAGAAACAAGTAAATGAATTAGGAGAAGCTGCTTGAATATGGTTATCACCAATAAGCATCTGATTCTCCTTTAGACAATTAAACAATGAGACAGCTTCCAGGTCGACGTAATTAATTGCTTGATTCGCAAAATAAAAGACTCAAGCGACTTACTGGAGGAAAGACTCATAGATAGAGCCCATGCCTTTTTCCTCCCGGTTGACAGGTCTCTGATACGCAATAGACCTCAAGCATTTAAAAAGCAAAGCTTCAGGTGCTAACCCAGGTGCTATCACTTTCTCAGCGCCCAGTCCTCGCCCTCTGCTACGCTCAGTCTTCTGAGAGCAATGGAGTCCTCGCATTCATTCAAAGCATTCTACCAGGAACGCTAGGGGGGACAAAGAACAAACAAGATACATTTCAAATATAGGACTCAATTACTTTTCACAACTCAATGATGTGTCAGAGGCACGCTGTGTTTTGTTTAGAGGGCGGGGAGATGACGGGAGGGAATCCTGGGCCCCCATTGGCTCGCCGCTCGCCGCTGCAGCTGAGCTCCAGCCGCTCCGAGAGCGTTATTGATCCGAAGGGTAAATGTGGAGGGAGCCACAGAGAGGGGTCCAGGCGTTTCTGAGAAGAGAGGCAGCCTCTTCCAGGAAGAAAGTGGTGTCTACTGGCTGCCCGGCCTGGAGAACCTTCTGTGGATGAAAAGGGACGAAATGCAAAGCAGTGTGTTGGTACGGTGATTCCGAAAGGAGAAACAGGAGGAAGGGGTCTCACCTTCGGCGCGACGCTGGGCTGCTGGCATCCTGCTGCTCCCCTGCAGCTGCCTTTTCTGCCATCAGGTAAGGCTTCCGTTTTTGATTGGGATTGCATCGCGTGTGTGATCGCTTCGGGGTGCACGCGCAGAAATTCATGCATGGTTAAGAAACTGATGCCTAGCGTAGTGAGAAGCTGAACGAAGCTGCTCACAGATCTGGCATCTGAATTAGGAGCTTGTGCGTGGTTTTGCTTTGGGAAACTTCGGTAAGTTCTAAACAAGTCTCTGGTCCTCAGAGCGTGAGAGGTTACGTGAAAAGAGGAGGGAAAGAAACGTTTTAACCACAAAAGCGTCTTACCATGGCTACATTTTCAAATGAAAATAAGTAGATGTGCTAGATGTCCCACTAGTTTTATTATATATGGCTTTAGGGATAGCTGATTTTTACAACAAAATAATTAATGCTTTATTTTCAAAGAGCGTCCATAGATGCAGACCCCTCTCATTCGTTTCTCCACTGACGCTGAAATTTATAAACTTCATTCTTCATTAAAAAAAAAAAAAAAACATTGTAAAACCGTTTAAATGTTTTAACTGCCTGCCTCTCATGCTGCAGACATCTGAGTTTCCTACCACAAAACTAATCTGTAACAAATGAAAGAGACACATAGCTTACCAGAGCGACTGTGGGTTATATAATATGCATTTCCAAATTATTTTAAGTTTATTAATCATTTGGTGATACGTTTAGAAAGTAGGAAATGTGTGCGATATAGGACCTAATGGCAAATCCTTTTTCAAAAAAGACCTTCAGCATTTTATAAGAATTTTCTCATGTTTTTGACATCATTATTTGTTTTTTGCTACATCGGGATCACAGTGTATTTGGAACCTCTGTACTCAAGAGTACTTGATGTCTCTTATGGTTACATTTCTCTGTACTCTCCGGAGAGGGAACTGACATACTTTTGGCTGATTCTGCGACCATTTCACGATTCTCAATTTCTCATCGAGTATTTTGAAGCTCATTCACAAACTGCTCAGCTGGAAAATTACCTTACATACTGAGGGGGAAACATTTAAATAGACTAGATCCCGAAAATATGTTTACAGTTTTAAATTACACTATACATGACCAAAACAGGAAAAATTCAACCATGCCAAGCAAGTATTAGTTCATTTGATCTTCACTATATACCTGAGCAGTTGTATGGGTTATAAAATAATATCCAGACACACAGCTGTCAAGAAATACTGAACCTCATCATTCAGTGGCAGCCCTTCATCATTAAACTCTCCTAGACAATTTAAAATATCATCTTATATATTTTTATTATTGCTAGAGAGGAATTTAACCGAATAAGTTTTTATTATAAATATTTCCATAATTCTAGCACCATGCTTCTCCAGAATTGAAAGGCAGTTATTTACTTTGCCAAAACCATGAACAGGTGATTAACTAATCATTTTGGAGTGCTTGAGTGCATAGCCACATGCAAATTAGGAGCTTCCCTTTAACTAATTTAACAGATGCACCAAGTTATTCAGCAACAAGATTTAGAAACTACTGAAGTAAAAAGAGGTTTCCCATTTACTTGAAAATCTAATTCTAGGACATAATATATTTTTCTCTTAATTAAGAGCCCTTACTTCAGATACTAACATCCAAATTAACTGTCATTGTTAACCCCTTCCTTATTAAAAAAAAAAAAAAAAGATTTTATTTTTGATTTTCTATGGTGTTCAGTAAATTTCTCATTGCTGTGTTCTTAACTTCTACTGTGGTGTGCCAAGCAGTAGGGGGAAATTTTTAAGCCATGAATGCTTTTTTTTTTTTTTTTTACCCCTACTCAGACTCACTCCTCTCATTGATCTGCTTAGTGATCTGACCATTTTAGATAATTCCAACAAAAAGACAAAGCTGAATTATTGGTGGCACGGGAGGGAGGGGGGGGAGGGGGAGGATGTGTCATTTGTTCCACATGAGGAACGATATGTACTAAGTTCTTACTACAGCACAATGTTTAGTTTATGGGGAAGAAAATTTCTCTTAACGCTTCACATGACATACTTATACCTCATATGACTCTGTCCTTTGAGGATGGAGCAAAAAACTGATTTCCTTAAATTGAGCATCTTTTGAACCTTATATTTTGTCAGAGCCTATTTCATGTTACAGTCTGGGATATAGGTTGAAATCAATAAATCCTTTATCATAATGAGATTAATAAGAATATATGTCACTCTTGTCTCTTAAAATGCATTGTGATGGACATCAAATCAGTCTTGCCATGATAGGAGGATTCATAGTGATGACTCTCTTTAAAAGTGAGCCATGTTTTTATGTAAAAATATAAAATCTAAGGCCTTGGGTAATAAAATGACCTACTAGCAGACTCTATTGTAAATTTCTTCATACTTTCGAAGGAAAAGCATGATTACAGATGTCTCATTTAAAGTAAGATATTATCCTGTTCACCTTCTAGCAAATTATTGCTGTTTTAAAAGTAACTATGTCATAAATTACCATGTGATCATTACCACATCAATAGAGAACATTTTGCTTATAATGTAGTATCAATTGATATTCCTATTTATATTAAATTATAGATGGAAAATATTTATCCTCCCTGTTTCACGAATGTTGTGTTTTATTTTTATGAATAGGGTTAAATAGCATCCAAAATAATCATTAAATAAATGAAAATGTATTTTTTTACTGGGTGCTTTTTATTTTACTAATACATAATAAACAATTTAAACACATAACTTTTAAAAGCATTTTAACTTTCGGCTTTAAGACAATTGCAGTTTATTTTTTCTGACTTACTGTGCTAAGAAGGTAATAGATCATAGCCAAACTTTAAAAGGAAAATGTGTGTGTATGAATGTGTACTATGCTGCCTGTATAGAATAGCAATAGTAGTTACTCAAAGTTGTTTTTGAGCATGTCATCATGAGATGGTTAATATAATGGAGTGAATAACATTTTTACAACAGACTGAGAGTTATAACAGTTCAAAAATTAAATAACAGATAAACTCTATATTATGTTATTCTACCTTTTGTGAGATCATAGATAAATGCTCTAAGAATTCAATTATTCATTTACTCAATTACTAATTATCACTTCATTTAGTAAGCACCTGTTAAATTATTGAAAACTAGGCATATGTTTAACAGTCTTATAAATTTAGCTGTATTCAGATTTGTGTCTATCTATCATGTTATAACCCATGGTATTAAGGTATAAATTAAACCTTCAGTTTGCTTCAGATATTTTTCACATTGGTTTTCTTTCATAAGCCTTGCTCTGTAAATATCTAAGTCATTGCTCTGCAGATGAATTTATATTACCTTGAATATAAGAGATGTGTTTCTTAAACAACATAAAATTCTTAAAATATGTACATCTTATGCATACACTTGTGACGATTCTAGTGAGAAAAAATGAGACTCCAATTTGTACACTGATACCCATTAAGGAAATACAGGACTTAGGTATTAATTTTTAGATCTATGTGTTCAAACAGTTATATATCACTCTTGCCTCTTAAAATGTGTTAAGTTCTCACTATGTGTTCAAATGGCTGAACGATACACGCTGGTTCCAAATCCAAATATATAGTCAAACATTAGGGCATAGGTAGTGGATTTAGGCTTATCAGCAAAGCAGGATGCTAAATACAAGTATAGTGGAATATACTTTCAGTGCACCATAAATCAATAGGTTCTATAATTCCAATTTCCTGGAAAATTATTATAACATACCAAAAAATCCCCCATGTACAAACATGAGAGTCCTGATGCACCATCTACATGGTGATGTGGAAAGTTCAAAACTTGAGTCAGACAATTGTTTGAAGAAATAGCTTGAGGATTATTCTATGAGCAATTTGGGAAAAGTTATTAACTTTTAGATCTTTGAGTTCTTCTGTTAATTTGTTTGATATTACCTCACAGATAACACTCATTTTGCTCAGGTCTTTCTCCTTTTAACCTTCTTCATCTCTAAGCTAGATTTATAGAAGCTGGCACATGGGGTTTAGAGAAAATATGTAGTGCCTGGGATTTATTATGTGCTGAACTTTACTTGTCATGTTGGGGTAAAAGGGGTTCTCAAGTGAGTTGTATAAAAAAAAAAGTCCACTTATTTGATGAAATGTGAGTCCTCACTCTGAAGACATACAATATATCCAAAACTTGATATGATATGATGAGAAAAACATCCATACCTATGTACAGCATAAAAAGGTATAATACCAAAAATAAAGATTTCCATAATGGAAAAAAAATGACAGATTATTTACAAAATGTAACAATTAGACTGAATTGAATTTTCAGTGACAAGGAGAGCCAGGAAAAGTGTACTTAAAATTCCATTAGAACTCAAATAAAATAATTGTCAATCTTGAATTATACACTGATGAAATTCTCTTTCAAAAGTAGAGACATTTTCAAACAAACAAAATAACCAATGTCCCTCCCTGATGAACTATCTAACCAATGTGCTTCAAGAAGGAAAATGATCCCAGACAGAAGATATGAGATACAAGAAGGACTGGGAAGCAAACAGAATGGTGACCATGGGGGCATAGCTAACAAACTTAGATCATGTATATACAATAATATTGTAAGCTCATGGAGTTACATAATTGAATGAAAATACTGGACAGGAATAGCAAAACTGGGGGATAAAGCTTTACAAGTTGGTTACAATGTTTGAAAGGAAGAGTAGGCTATTTATTAACCTGGCACCACATTAGGTAAGTTAAAATGTAGAGTAATCATTGAAAAATAGAGATAGAATCAATAATTGATTAAGTAGATAAAATAATCATTTGAAGGTTAAAAAGAAGAATGTTTTCAATGAATAGACATTGATATTTCTGGAGTTTAAAAAATTAATCAAGTTTACATTGTGATGAAACTTTTGCCATCATATTTCAAAAGGTTGTCATGTCAAGTAAACAGAAAACAGGAGGTAACCAGAGATTAAGTACAGAATCAAGGGAAATTTGTGGTGTTTTATTTCATAGATATTGAGCTCCTGAATAGATATAATGGAAATCATTAGAAAGAGCCTGATCACTGACCTATAATCCAAGCTACTCAGGAGGCTGAGGCAGGAGAATCATTTGAATCCGAGAGGCAGAGGTTGCAGTGAGCCAAGATCATGCCACTGAACTCCAGCCTGGGTGACAGAGTGAGATTCTGTCACCAGAAAAAAAAAAAGAGGCTGATTATACAGTGAAAGGGAATTAAATGATGGATTAAAGTTTTAGCGAACATGAAAATTTATAATATCTGGAGGATACATGAAGGATACAGTTAGAAAATGTCATTAATTTGAATAATGCCAGTGATACAATATTTTAAAGCAAATATCATAAAATTTTATCTGATAGTTCAGTGTTTATTCAAAAAAGGATTATTAAGAAATAGCCAAAATGTAATGCTAATTAAATGAACAAAAATAATACTATTAAATGTAATGGAAAGAGCTTCAAATGCTCAGTAAATGTTGAAAACTAGAGGAAATTAACATTAATAGTCTCCATTCTACTAATGAAAATATATTTTGGGGTGCTATCATCAGCAGTAAATGAAGTGATGTATCTAAAACTATTCCTGAGGAAAGAATACAGGAATGATTGAAGTAACAGCAGATAACAATATATCCAAATGAAGTATTTTCCTGCAACTTTCTGAGTCAATATTTCCATGAAGAGTTGCCATTATTTTAAGGGATGTGATTGCAGTCAGATTTTAAGGCAAGATTTTACTGAAACTCTACTCTTTCTTAATCACTAGCAAATGATAGTAAGTGAAAAGTGCAAAACAAGCTCTTGGCAAGTCTTGAAGGTATATGCTTACTTAGGTAAGAATGGAAAACCTAGAATACATTTCCGAAGTAAAAGAGTGTCTTACAGTGAGAAATCTAGTTATATTAATAAATATTCAGCATTTGTGCTTTAATACCTACCAGAAGAAGGTCACCAGTATAAGATCCTAACAGACGAAGTCCAGTATAATAATAACTGTTGTTAGAGTGGAGTTGGAAGGAATTGTATTCATGTCAAGTAATCTAACACATAGGGCACATTCTACTTATATTAAACATTAACAATATAAATTTTAACAGCAGTATTAAAAGGATAATCTTTAACATACTCATATCTCAACATTTTCCATTTCATTGGCAAATAATTTTTTTATGCCCACCATTATATAACACCAGTGATGAGGGAAAGAGTTATAAATGAAAATATATGGCATGTGATTTGCCTTGTCCCAGAGGCTTACACACACCTCGAGATAGGGATACTGTCAAGCAGGCGTTACTTTTTTTTTTTAATTTATTTTATTGCATTTTAGGTTTTGGGGTACATGTGAAGAAGATGCAAGACTGTTGCATAGGTACACACATGGCAGTGTGATTTGCTGCCCTCCTCCTCATCACCTATATCTGGCATTTCTCCCCATACTGTCTCTCCCCAACTCCCCACCCCCCACTGACCCTCCCCTATTTCCCCCCAACAGACCCAAGTGTGTGATGCTCCCCTCCCTGTGTCCATGTGTTCTCATTGTTCAACACCCGCCTATGAGTGAGAACATGCGGTGTTTGATCTTCTACTCTTGTGTCAGTTTGCTGAGAATGAGCTGTTACTTTTTAAAAGCAAAACTTAAGGTCATACTTATTTAAAACACCAAAAACATCACAAAAGCACAGACCTATCTCATAGAGTTTTGGCTGGATTATAAAATGTAGAATCTTTTGGAAGTAAATTTGACAATATTCATCAAAATTCAAAAGCCAGCAATTCTAATGTTTAGATGATATTTTTCATATGCATTCTTTCATGTGCCTTTTTATTAGTTCCTAGTTTTATTCTTTTATCACTGAGTGCTGCTTCTTACTCTCTTTTGCTGAGTTCTCTGTGTCTTTCAATTTGTAAATACATCTATCAGAGCATCTCAGGACATAGACCTATTCATCTCTCTAGAGAGTCACTGAAGGGGCATTTCCATCAAGTAGCACAGGATTAAATGCCATCTGGATGCCTATTTCCAAATCTGTGCCTTTATTTCTAATCCCTCTGCTGACTTCATTTCAGAATTCCTGCTCAATATTTCTATCTGGACATCTAACAGTCACTTGAAACTCAAGTTGTTCAAAGCCAAAAATTTCATTTCTCCTCCTCTTTACCACAACCTAAATATACCTATTTTCCTAATCTTTTTTATCTCAGTAAATAACAAAATAATCCATCCAATTTCTTAAGACCTAAGGATCACTTCTGAGACCTGGCTCCTCTTCCTTCCACCCCCGTTCAGTACAATCTTGATTCTACTGCTTCATGACCTCCTTCTCTGAATAGGTCTCTAACTGAGTAACTTCTCACTTCCTACACCACAGTCACCTTTTCTCCAGACACCATTGTCTCACCATCTAGACTGTGCAGAAGTCTTATTATTTTTTTTTTGAGATGGAGTCTCACTCTGTTGCCCAGACTGGAGTGCCGTGGTGTGATCTTGGCACACTGCAACTTCTGCCTCCCGAGTAAAAGCGATTCTCCTGCCTTAGCCTCCCATGTAACTGGGACTACAAGAAATCTTTAAACAGGTATTTCTGCTTTTACTTTTATGCTGTCCCTTGTCCCCAGCCCCAATTCATTGCACAGTAGCCAGATATACACCCTCCAATATACTGTCAAAGTACTTTCCATGGCTTAAAACCAATGTCTGGTCAAGCCAGATATTTCCTTTCTCATTACATCAAGTTCAACACTGCCACCAAGGCCTTGGCACTCACCCAGCACCCCCCTTTATTTCATGTAAATCTTGGTTTCATTGTTGTTTCATCAGACCAATGTTCTCTAAAAATTGTCTGAAATAGCACTTCCTTCTTCAGAAGAATCATCTCTACCTTTATCCAACTTCATTTTTAAAAATAGGACCTACTTTGTATTACATGATGTTACATTAGATTGTTTTTCAAAGTAAAATGCAAGCCCTATGTTCCTGGCACATAGCAGCCCTCAATCAGTTTTGTTTGGTGAATGAATAAATGAAGGAATGGATAAAAGGGCATAAATTCACCTAAATATATGCATATCAAAGGAGTTTGAGTAATTTACATCATAATATGTTAACAGTGGATATCTTGAGGGAGGGGTATGAGACATACTTGTGAATTATAGGACTTTTTATTGTAATTAGTTCATGCATTTACTTTGGCCTCCAAATGTACTAATCATTAACTAGTCATGTTATTAGTGTTAGGATTTGGTACAGAAACCATGTTTTCCTGTTAAAATGATTAGGAGAATGAAATAAACACAATGTGAATGTCATTCTACAACAAAAGAAGTTTTTGCAATTTCAGGCAAAATAATATGGATGAGTATTGGTTATCTTTTTCAGCTCTAGATTTAATAATATCTCATTGTGTATAATGTGTTCAATTTCCCACGTTGTCTACAATTAAAATAAAACTCCCAGAACATACTAAAAAGGGAGAAGGCAGTCTTTTACATTTGCCTTAATTGGCTCTAAGATTCAGTTGTGTTATCTGAAGAGAACAGTGGAGACTCAGTATTAACACCTGGACTCAACTCTATGCACTGTCTGGAGCTCTTAAAGTAGCAATTAAATGGCTTAATCTTAAAGCCCTCCAAGGTTTAATTCAGGAGCTCTCTTCAGAAGGGCATTGCTAATTCTTCCTGAATTGCTGCTGCTTCTAACTGCACTGCCTTAATTTGAACAGTATTTGAAATTCCATTCTGTCTAATGGATTTAATTGCATTATGAAAGTCAGCTTAAAGTGGAAACTTATTTCCTCTTGTAAAGTCTCTCTCTGCAGAGTCCTTTCTTTTTCTTTGAATTTGACATATGTGCACATTTACGCAGAATAATGTCACAAATGCAGTGTTCCCTGTTTAAATCAAGTATCAAAGAGTATTCCTTAAAATATTTATATATTCACTAAAGGATGTTAGCTCTCCAGTGTGCACACAATTTTGTACATGCTCAGGTTGTCTGATCTAATGGACTTTAAGTCCTTGGAATATTAACAGATCTTTGAGTTTTTAAGCAGGCAATGACCTATTCATTCAGAGGGCTGCTTCAATAAAGTGAAAGCTCACTTAGGTTAATGATGGATCATGAAGCTGTTTGATTTGGAGTGTGCTAAGTTGCCCATTATCTCTAACATTCATGTGGGTCATGTATTCATATCCAAATAATGAGTCAAACCCCCATCCTTGTTTCTGTAGATTTCCAAGTTATTATAGGAAACCTTAATGTGTAGCTTTGTGTATGATAACTTCAGATAAATTACTTTTAATGAGTATGAGATTTCAGTGAATTTTCTTGTAAGAATGGCGGCTGCTTATTCACAGTTCACCTGGACATCTTCTGGAACAGAATGACAGGCATTTTATCTTTTTTTTTTTTTGGATGAAGGATGGAGAATCCATGGGCATGTTGTATACAAATATGCATCCTTAAAATTATACTCCTATTTCTCAGTTACCTCTGTTTCCTCGTGCATTTATACACTAACATGTACACAGACACAGCCCTACGTAGTGAGACAAGGCTAGTGGACATTGAATCCACTCATAACTTTTTCAAAAAGTTGTATTGCTTATAAATGTCATATCAAACAGCCAAAAAATCTGCTTTACAGTGCCAATATGATAATTGCTTTCTTTAGATGTCTGTTTTCTTTTGAATTCTTTAGTCTTTCTAGAAGTATGTGTCTGTGGTAAGCAGTCATGAAAATTAAAAAAAAAAAAAAAATGCGGGTTGGGCTCAGTGGCTCATGCCTGTAATCCCAGCATTTTGGGAGGCTGAGGTGGACAGATCTTCTGAGTCAGGAGTTTGAGACCAGCCTGGCCAACATGGTGAAACCCCATCTCTACAAAAAAACAAAACAAAACAAAAAAATTAGCCAGGTGTGGTGGTATGCACTTGTAATCCCAGCTACTCAGGAGGCTGAGACAGGAGAATTCCTGAACCTGGGAGACAGAGGTTACAGTGAATCAAGATCATGTCACTTCACTGCAGCCTGGGAGACAGAGTGAGACTCCGTCTCAAACAAAACAGAACAAACAAAAAATGAAAGAAATGCATTGGAAATGTATTTAATCTTTCAAAACATTTTTGCAGTGCCTTCACGTTTCATGTTTATTACCCGTGTGTGTATATGCACACACACACATACAAACACCACAAATGTTAGGAACAACTTTTCCAGTCAGATCTCTAAAGCTAGCTAACTGTTTCTGATAGAAGGTAATAAACTCTTTTGGCATTAATCCTTCCCCCAAATGAAATACTTTCACACTATAGAGGAAGCTATGAAATATGAATGACAGGAGGAAAACAACTTCATTTTTTCTTGCTCTATGATTTACAGTGTAGAGATGACAACCATGGGGGAGGAAAGAAATAGTGAATTCTTTTGTGTTTGATGCTAATTTCACAGTACTACAGAGAAAAAGAACATTGTGACACATCCTGAATCTCTTAGTGAATTTATTTAAAGATGGTCCATTAGTTCATGTCACCATGGAGAGCTTGTAAGTTATGAGTGTTTTCACAGACAGAATCAGGAAAGAATTCCCCAGTATTGTGGATTCACAGAGAGCTACCCTGAAAAAATTATATTTTGCTTTCCAGTCACAAAGCTATGATTAATAACTTTAACACAGAGCCAAGATATATTCATTAATGGTTACTTCAAAAATTTTTGTAAATGCATTTACTCTTTTTTAATGCCAAGAAAAGTTTCAAACTCTATGACCATAATTCCAATTTGAAAAAGCAAATCCAAATTCACTTACCAAAAAAAAAAAAAAAAAAAAAAAAAAACCAAAAAATATACCTGTCTTTTCTCTGATGGAAACTGAGAAAAGTAAACATAGTTTCAATACATATAAAGGCATTATCTTACATTTCTTTTGGCTTATTGCTTGTTGTTTAAAACAGATTCAGAAAACGGCATTAGGGAATATTACCATGATAGAATTAAGTTTGACTGTTTTTTGATGACTAATTGCAAAAATATTAAAACCTCTTAGAGCCTCAACCTTTCTTTGCTTCTGGAAATAGTTTCATTATTAATGCTGATCTCATACTGAAAAATCCAAGTAGTTTAACATTTTCAATGTTACTGTGGGATTTTATCTTTCGTTCTAGAGAGAACACATATCTTGTAACTTACCATGTTAACGATACCTTGTCTTCATCCTGACCAACCATGTATTCTTGGCCTACAACACCAATGGATCTTTGGTTATGACCCCATTCCACTTATTTACTCTATTAAGCTCTGGTCCTTGACAATTTTTTTTTTGTCTCTGTAATTCTCTTGCAAAAAACTCTCTTGCACAACACTCTAATGGGCTATGATTATGTGGGCAGCCATGTATTGGATGGTAAATCCCTCCTCTCAGGCTCGACAACCTACTTTCATTCGTGTTTACAGAGTCTAAGAACTTTGATTTCCTCCTTATGTTGCTTACAGTTTTTTCTTAGCTGTCTATGCACATATGATAATTTTAGCCACCTTCTATTTAAAATACTTTTGAGATTACATATTTAACATTATGCATTTCAAGTAACATATTTGTATTTTAAAAGAAGTCATGTGGAAGTAAAGTCTAGTCCCAGAAACGACAAATGGAATTTGATTTGGGGTCCATGATAGTACTATTATGAGGATAGTTTTTTTTTATTTTACTTTAGGTTCTGCACATATACACCATGGAATACTATGCAGCCATAAAAAGCCAGGATTGTTTTTTATTTAAAAAATGTTTTCAAATATAACCTGTTTGAGGTTTTCATCTGTTCTGTTATTGTCTGAAGTGTTTTTTGCCCCCTATGTGATTATTGTAATTTTAAGTATATTTTCATATTGTGTTATGCGTGTGATGCATGCAAAACCATGTGGTTACAGCTGAATGTGTCGAACACCATCTCCCTTTCTATTCACCTGCTCGCTCGCTTCCATGGTATAATTGCCCAAACCAGCAGTTTCTTGAGTATTCTTCCAAAAATTTCCTGCGACTTCATAAATGTATAAGTATAGGCTACTCTTTGTGTTCAATTTACATAATGTTTATTTGACCCAGTTAATTATTCCTTCCTTCTCAACACAATTTTTAAAGTTGGATTTTCAGACGCCCATATGACTTTGGTTTTACCTTTGGCCCCACTGGTTATTCCTTCTCAGTTTCAATTGCTAGTTTCTTCCGTTCTCCCCTTAGTGCTGGAGCGGCATGACTTTTCTCCTGTCTACACCCACACCCATAGTGATCTCATCCAACTTTATAGTTTTAAACACCATATGCTAAAAACTCCCAAATATATATTTCCCAGCTCAGATCTCCCAAAATCTAATCTCCTATACTCAGCTACCTTTTTGGCATAGCTACTGGGATGGGATATCTAATAGACACTCCAAACTCATCTGTCCAAAATGACTTATAGGTCTTCACTCACAAATACATTCCATGCTCAGATTTCATGATGTCTGTCAACAACAACTCCATCCTTCCAATTACTCTAGTGGAAATCTCTCAATCAAGCCCGTTTGCATCTTCTGTTTCCCTCACATTGCATATCCAGTTTGCCAGGAAATCCTGTTGTCTCTACATCCAAAGTTTGCGTAGGATCCTACCACTTTTCATCTGTTGCTCCCTTGCCACCACGACTCCAGTAGTAGTAATTGCTTATCCAAATTAATGCTTCTAGTTCTCCAAAGATTAGCCTCAAGAGAAAATATTAGCCTTTTAAAATATGACAGATCATGTCACCTATCTGCTCAAAACCCACTGGTATTTCCCCATTTATCTTAGAGGAAGTACCAAAGGTCTGTGTAGTTTGTGCCGCCCTTGTTTTCCTTTTTTTTTTTTTTTTTTTTTTTTTCAGCTTTATCCAACTCTTCTTGTTTTTCCTGGAACTTAGGAGGCTGACTCTCACCTTTGCTAGCCATTCCCTCTCACTGGGATGCTGTTTACCAGCCTCCTACTTGGTTAGTTACCTTGAAGCCTCTGTTTAAATTCCCCTTTCTATGAGGGTGACCCTCTCTATTTAATATGCAAATTGTATAAAACTGTCAGGTAATATAATCTCCTTATCCTGGTCTACATGTTTTTTATATTAGATTTATTATTTACTTCCACCTTTCCTTTCTGGAATGCAAACACTTGGAGAATGGGGATCTTTATGTCTTGTGTGATCATATATTTCAAGATTACTGTTATTTTAAGTATATTTTCATATTTTATTATGCATGTGATGCATGTGGAACCGTGTGGTTATAGCTGAATGTGTCTAACACTATCATAAAGTAAGCATTTGCTATATACCTGTAAACAGATTATATTATGTATAATATATATCTTAATATAGCATACTATATATGGCATTTATATAAATACGTTATATATAATATATAAATGTATTATTCCAGATTTATATATGGCATTTATATAAATACGTTATATATAATATATAAATGTATTATTCCAGATTTATGTGACTTTAGTGTGATACAAGCATACCTGAGCATGTATTAGCATGAGTGCCCATCCATTCATTTCACGCCTGTAATCCCAGCACTTCGGAGGCTGAGGTGGGTGGATCATGAGGTCGGGACATCGAGACCATCCTGGCTAACACAGTAAAACCCCATCTCTACAAAAAATACAAAATAAAAATTAGCTAGGCATGCTGGCTCGCACCTGTTGTCCCAGCTACTTGGGAGGCCGAGGCAGGGGAATTGCTTGAGCTTGGAGCTTGGGAGGCAGAGTTGCCGTAAGCCAAGCTCGCACCACTGCACTCCAGCCTCCAGCCTGGGTGGCAGAGTGAGACTCCATCACAAAAAAAAAAAAAAAAAAAAAAAAAAGATTAAAAAAACATCTTATATATTTAATTATAACAAGAGAAATGTGGTTGAATTTTAAAACCACAAAATGAAACATCTGCAGTGCTTAGTTGGTTCTGGTTTGTTTGTGACTGTAAGTTTGTGGTTTCAATTGCACTTGACAAATTAAAATCAGAGTTTTAAACTTATTGTTTATGAAGGCTCCTCAGTGGTGGTAGAAGATAAATTGGAGGTAACATTACCTCTACTTTCCATTCTTTTTGCATCTAATATTTAGTCACTGTAACCTTTATACTTTTAAATGTTCACCCATTTGCAAACTATCACCAAATTGTGGTTGTGAATATATACAAGGACGTGTACAAACAAATGTCTACTTATGTGTTCTGGGTTTGTGGTTAAGTTGACTTAAAGCAAATTCGAGTTTATAAACTGCCAAGGGTATGAGTAATTTCAAGTGTTGGCTGAGCATGGTGGCTCACACCTGTAATCCCAGCACTTTGGGAGCCTGAGGTGGGCGGATCACCTGATGTCAGGAGTCGAGACCAGCCTGGCCAACATGGTGAAACCTGTCTCTGCTAAAAATACAAAAAATTAGCCAGGCATGGTAGTGGGTGCCTGTATTCCCAGTTACTCAGGAGGCTGAGGCAGAAGAATCGCTTGAACCCAGGAGGCGGAAGTTGCACTGAGCTGAGATTCCACCATTGCGCTCCAGCCTAGGCAACAAGAGTGAAATTCCATCTCAAAAAAAAAAAAAAAAACAGTAATTTCAAGTGTAAACTAACATAGAGACATACATGCATACACATGCACAGAAATGAGAAACATTTAAATGATGTTTGTGAAGTATAAGAATTAGATCCATTTAAATAAATTGTAAATATGTTCATCTATTTTACTGTAGTATGATATTTAACCCCCTTTGTTGTAACATGATATTTAACCCCTTACTTTTTCTGACTCTTGTTCTACAAAAAACATCTATAATACATCAAGAAAGCAACAGGGACAATAAAGAAACTTCCAAATACACTGAGTAGACATAATCATGTTAACAAAAAGACCAACACTACCAACAACAAAAACTTTTAAGCGACAAACTTGCCTAAAAGGCTAAATTATACATCTTAAGCCTGGGCACAGTGGCTCATGACTGTAATTCCAGCACTTTGGGAGGCTGAGGTGGGTGGATTGCTTGAGTCCAAGAGTTGGAGACCAGACTGCATAACATGGTGAAATTACATCTCTATTAAAATACAAAAATTAGCCGGGTGTTGTGGTGCATACCCGCAGTCCTAGCTACTCAGGAGGCTGAGGAAGGAGGGAGAATCCCTTGAGCTTGGGAGGCAGAGGTTGCAGTGAGCCAAGGCTATGCCATTGCATTCCAGCCTGGGCAACATAGACCCCATCTCAAAACACACACACACACACACACACACACACACTCTCTCTCTCTCTCTCTCTCTCTCTCTCTCTCTCTCTCTCTCAAACACTCATTTTAAGAAATGTATATTACCTTTAGGTAAATCCCCCTTTGCCTGCCGTTACTGGAGGTGTTGTTACTGTTTTTTCAATATTAATAAAATTAACCAGAGAATCAGTTTTATTAGTTATACTGTAGTCATGGAAATAGAGCCCACTTGAAATTGTATGAGAACAAAAGATTCCATTTTAGAATGACTTACACAAATAAATGGTAAGCTGGGGAAGTGACAGTCTAGAAGGTGGAGGCTGAGGATCAGAGAAAATAAGACTCTCGCTTTGCTGCCTGAAGCACTGATGTGGAAGAACCAGTCAAAGATGGCAAGAAAATCTGGAAATCCAAGGACAGACAGCCAGTGGGGCAGTGGGACCATGATTGGGTGCTCTTGAAGAGGTCTACAAGGTGCTGTTGCCCACATTGAACAACTGCTTCTATGGGTCTGCAGCCAAGGAAATAGAGATGAGAACTTAAGGCTGCTGTTGGTCAGCATGGCCGGTCATCAGGGTTAGGAGCTGAAGGAAGAATATGGCAGAGCAAGGACAAGCTGGGCCCGTTTGTCCCCTGCTGGACCTTTCCATCCAATATCTCCCTACCATGACCTTGGAGAATAGTGGTTGCTTTTTCATTACTGCCTTCAAATTGCTCTCCAATTGCACGCCTGGTCAGTTGTCAGTCAGCAACCACTGAGTAGAGGAATCGATGAGGTATGCTACCTGTTTCACCAAGTTGATACAGGACGGAGTGGTAGGTCTATTCCTTTTCACGCTGGCTTCCAAACACATCTCTTTCAACTGTTTAACTTCCACATAAAAGAAATAGCAAAATTAGGCTTCTACCTACCATTATCATTTTATGACTCAACGTCTAAGCATAGTTTCCGTGTAAATTCTATTTAATGTTTAGCACCTAATCATACTTAATCAGCCTGTTTTAACTTCATGGTCTAGTATAACTCAAGCAATAATATAAAGCAACATGTCATAAAATGTTCAGCGGTACAATTTATCCAGAATGTACCTTCGAAAGGTATGATGTGATCCTTTACTTATCTCTTCATAATAACATATTTTTACATGACTACAATGTCAGCAACCTACTGGCGTTTTCCCTTATGTTTCTGTGTAATACAAATTGTTTATCAGACGTGGTAATCGTCTGAGGACCTAATAATATTTTTTAATTATACAATTTTTTCTTTACATATTTAGGATTATTTTATTGTTATTTTTGAGACAGCATCTTGCCCTGTTGCCCAAGCTGAAGTGTACTGGCAAGATCATGGCTCACTGCAGCCTCAATCTCCTAGGCTCAAGCAATCCTCCTGCCTTTGCCTCCAGAGGATCCAGGACCACACCCAGCTAATTTTTTGGCTTTTGTTTATAGAAACAGGGTCTCAGTATGTGGCCCAGGCTGGTTTCGAACTCCTGAGCTCAAGCGTTCCTTCTGCCTCAGCCTCCCAAAGTGCTGAGATTACAGGCAGGCGCCACCATACCTGCAAATTTGGGATTATTTTATATTGAATTTCATGTCTAAGATCATATTTTTGTGTGTGTATCTTTCACTTATGTATTAAATCACTAAATCAATATTTACTGTCACACTCTATTCTAAACATTATGTATATAGTATTGAAAAGAACAAAGTTCATGTCTACATAACACTTTATATGATATTCTTTTCAGCACTGATTCATGTAACTGATTAAATGATAGTTCCATTGGCACTAAAGAAGTGCAGATAAGAAATTTAGGAAAATTAATGAAAGTAGGGGTTCTGGATTGGTCACACTCTTGAATTTTCCAAGGACATGGTGGGAATAGTTACAGTATTCATTGTAGGGATCACTTTATTTACATGGTTACCCTTAATTTCAGAATTTTCTGTAATAGAATTGTGGCAATTTCATAACAGGGAACTTATAACTTTGTTTAATATTTATTTGAATAAACACCTGAATTCAAAAAACCCCACCACAATTGTAGTTTACATAGTTTTCTTTCACTTAGTGGAGAAGAGCCATTTGAATAAAATTTTGTCCATGTGGAGAGATTAGAGGTTAAAAAATTTAAAAGTCCCTTAAAAAGCACCAAGTCTTTCTGTGCCTAGTGTCATATAATTCTTTCTTTTTAGACTAGGCATCTATTCCTGGTCCAAATCCTCTTGCTACATTTGAATGTTGTTTTTTTTTTTTAATTATACTTTAAGTTCTGGGGTACATGTGCAGAATGTGCAGGTTTGTTGCATAGGTATACACGTGCCATGGTGGTTTGCTGCATCCATCAACCCGTCATCTACATTAGGTATTTCTTCTAATACTGTACCACCCCTAGCTCCACACCCCAGCATAAGCCCTGGTGTGTGATGTTCCCCTCCCTGTGTCCATGTGTTCTCATTGTTCAACTGCCACATACGAGTAAGAACACGTGGTGTTTGGTTTTCTGTTTACTTTTATACAAATCACCCTTCATGTAACTTGTTGTGAAGGAAAGAATTAATACCATGCTTTTCCTATGCAGACAGTGCTACAGTTGAATAATAGCTCAACCCCACTTTCTAGGAACAAAGGATGATTGTAGTTTCCAACATCATTGAAGTTAGTGGGCTGCTAACTTAATTTACTAAGTGAAATTTGACACAATGGGACCATGACTTCCCTGAAGGAGAAATTAACTGCTGGGTCTTTATAGTCCATTCCTCCTCCCAGGGCCATGCCAAGCAGAAAGTGTGGAAACAGGAGATGATTTTGAAACTGATGAGCCATCACATTGAGGACAGCTTTCTGGAGATTTGCCCAGATTCACAGTTGACTTTGCATGAGTGAGAAATAAATAAGTATAGAATAAAGGAAAGTGATATTAATCGTTTGTTACTGGAGGATTCTAATGCTAAAGGAAAAATACAATTCCCTTGTCAAAAAGAGATTACTGATAAAATAATACCATAGAAAAATTATAAGATTCACAGACAGATAATTATGAGTAATGAATTATCACTAAATAAACCCATCATCTTATTAGTAAGATTATTCTCCTTGATCTAGCCCCTTCAATGAACAAAAATGAATGTTTACTTATATTTTTACTACTAAATCTGGAAGAGTATTCAAAAAATAATTAACTGCCCAGGAAAATGGTAATGGTAGGACACATTTCGAAATAGTGATGTAATATGTTTCACAATGCTGCTTCCCATCTGCAACATTTCCTTTAGGATATCCTAGTTTTCCATATTGTAAAAATCCTTTAATAATGTGACTTTTCATCTCCAGAATATTTTTGCAAATGACGAACAAGAAGATAGCATAGGCCAAAGAAGGCTGTAAAAAAGCAGAAATAAAATGTTACATGTGAATAGAGTGTAGACATTAATATAGAAATCATCATGATATGACAAATAGATTCATATCCAGTATTCTAAATGAATTCTATATTTTAACAAAAGGCTAACAAATCCTTGCAGGAGAGATCTTCAAAATCCTTCTCACTGCAGTATTTTGCTAAATAGAAATGGAAATTTATTACAAGATTAGGTGGCTTTTTCTTTTATGAGCACATTTCATGCTTTTTTATTTGCTAAAATCCTAAGCTTATATTCCATAGTGACTTACTTTTATCTCTCTCCCCCATTTTGATTTTCCTCTCTACTCCCCTTCCTCCCTCCTTTTCCTACCTCTCCCTCTCTTCTTTCCTTTTTATCCCCTTTTCTTTCCTTTCATTTGCTTTTCTTTCCTTTTTCAGAAGTATATGTCAAATGGCTTTTTCTTGGTAAAAATAATGTATAAAATATGATCCATTGGAATACCATACATCTGCCAGTAAAATTTGTTATGATATATAGTTGAAAATAATTGATGTTGTAAGTATATTTCTAAGTATATGCCTCTTAATATTAGTAATACATTAATTGGCTTCCAAGATCCTCAGTCTTCTGAGTGTGTGATTTCCACAAAGTCAGTGTATCCTCATTTATTCAGAACCATAACTTTTTTGTTTTATTTGTGTTAAAAGAGAATATGATTGAAAAAGAGAGCTCTTAAATCACACCTGTTTTAGAATCACAGTGAAAGAGAACCTTGTTTTATAATAAATGTGCTCATTAAAATTAACATCCTTAAGTACTACATACGTAGGAGAACTCTACTTGCAAACCTTTCTGTTGGTGTTGAGGTCAAATTAATTAAGCATTAAATCTCTCTGCAAATATCCTGTCATTCTTTCCAGTCTCCTCTGTAATTATTATAAATTAGTCATTTTATTTTCCCATTGTGCTCTTTGAAAATCTGTGTTCTGGCTTTCAAATACAAGACATGAATAAAGGCCATTTGACCCTGTTTCTCACTTTCCTAAGTAGCGCAGTGGAAATGGTACTGAGGCTGAACACTCACCTATTCCAGAGGAAAAGAGGCTTAGCTAATGAATGAAGAATTTTGCAATTATAAACTGTAGTAGACACAACAAAAACACTTTGTGTTCAGTTGTTGAAGGTCAAGGATTATTAACTAAAACATCTGATAGTCATGCTGTCTAGTCTCTCTCATGGGGAAACGGTGAGGGCAGAGTTAATGGAGGGTCATGTCCTTTGGTTCAAAACAAAGCTTAAGAGGACTGTTGTTCTTATACAGAGTGGTTATTTTTAGTGGAAGTTTATTTCCTTCTGGTGGCTTTGCTTGATTTAAACAATAACTATGTGTTTAATGCTGGCTATTTGGTCAATGAAAAAGATTTCCAAGAGAGGTGCTGAAATTCTGGTATAATGTAACACAACTTGATTTAATCAAATGACCATTAAAATATTACACATTACAATTATAATGAAAAAAAGAAGCTTACCAATTATGTGTTCCTAAGAGAAAAAAATATATTCCGATGGAGAACCTTTCAAATACTTAAAAACATCAAATAAACAAAGAAAAGAGACCAGGATCTACTTTTCCTGTGTTTTCTAAAATAACTCTATATTCCAAATGTGGACAAACTCCAATTTTTCAAGCTCTTGATAATTAAGTGAAAATATTTTGCTATGCAATTAGCAATAAGGTACTCAATGTTTGTATCAATTATTTAGCAATAAAAAGGTTTGTCTTTAATTGTAATATGACTTTCACATCAATATTTTGCATGGTTTGCATTTGACACTTTCTCCATGATTTCACAAAATAGGTGGCTGTAGGGCATTTTCATTGAACCTCCACCATGCGGGCAGCACTGTGTTATGGCCTGGGGAGACTATGATGGATACAGTTTTATCTGTGCTTGCTTTGCGCTCTTCTCCATCCCGCGAGCTAACAGCACAGCACATTGTGATATTGTCAGCACACAGAAAATATTCCAGGTCTTACTGCATTGATTCTATGGGTTATATTCTGTTTCCTGTGGCATTAAGTCCAGATTCCATCTAAAGTTAAAATGCAATTCAAACCACTAGATATCTAGTTGAGGAACCCTTGAAAAGCAGTTCTCTAAACTAAGGGGAAAAAATAGGCACACAAAACTTAAATTAATCACTGGAGTATACAGCACTTGCATGGGGAATTTGTATTTTAAGACAAAATATTATGAGTTTTGAAAATAAAATTTTTGCTGATTAAAAAAGACATTCATTTAAAAAAATTAAATAATAACCCCTGAATGCCATTAAAGATGCTCATCAAGTGTGATAAGATAATTAACATTGATTTAATAAGGACATTATTGGTCCTCTGAAGTACAAGAGGAAAAATAGTGTTTCTCTCAAAGACAGTTGTTGGTAACTGAGATGTTTGCTCCTTCACACAATTGTCCCTGGTCTCCCACAAAACCGCCTACTTGTCAAAGACTGAAATGAATTACAGAGTGAAGGAAAGTAACAGTAATATTTTTAAAAAATCTTTCTATGTGACAAATATATTTAGAATATGTGTTATAATTAGATTTAAACTTTTAAAATAGTTCTTTATCCTTATATAGCTATATCTTTCCGACTTCCTTCAAGGGTGTCTCTCATTGAGATTTGTTAATATCCCTAATTCCCAGACCTCTCTGCTTATCTCACCCCATACATTTTCTCTAAGCAAACTCAACACTTTAACAATTTTAACAAGCCCTTGTATTCAAAGTGTTCCTGAATGGTCATCTAAACACCTGGCCAATTTCTTGAACTTCAGACTTTGCTGAGACAAAACAACCTTGTGTACTTCCAATATTTACAAAAATATTGGCTAACATTTAAAAATGTTTACTTTATTTAAGGTACTATACTAAGTACTTTAACATATATTATCACAGTTAGTGCTCCAATAACCTACCAACTACTACATTTTCCATTCTGTAGATGAAAGTGTTAAGTCTTTCAGATAAATTTGACGTCAAGGTCACAAAACTAATTAAGTGGAATAGCTGAGTTAGAAGTCAGTTGTTTCTGACGCCAAAGCCCATCCTTTTAGAGATGATTTATAACTTTTTAAAATTTTTTACTCTAGTCAGTAATAACATTTCCCATCCAGTCATGAAAATCTGTAACTTGGAAGTGGCTTTGACCTTTTCTTCTTCTCCAGTACCTGCCGAATCAAGACCAGAGAAGATAAATTCTTAGTACCTTTCAAAGATATTTCTATTTACTATTATTTTATATGGATTTAATTATTTTTACTGAAAAATAAGTAAGAGCCTTAACCTGTCTTCTTGGTATTTGTTTTTGTAATTTATCTTTTGGGATATAGCTAATGTAATCTATCCAGGAGAAATTGGCCATATCCCTTCACTTGGCATCCTCCATTTACTTCCAAAAACTATAAAGTTTAAAGAGAGACGCGCAACACTCACTATGTTCTATCTTGTACTTTTCCAGGCTTATTTGAAACACACACACACACACACACACACACACAATCACACAAACACACCACACACACACACGCGCACAACACACAGACACACACACACACACACACATACACACACACACACACACACACACACTACAAAACCCCTACCTTCCTTTTCCTCTTATTTTTCATTTCTCAGAATCCTCTCAATTCTCTTTCACTAATTCACATTTATATTTGAATATTCAACTCAACTGTTTTCTTAGAAAACTCTTAAGTTCTCTTCCTCAAAATTCTTTTTCTTTATAGAAATATATATTTCTCTGCTTCCCCTTATTTCATATTATTCATTTTACTGATTTGTCTGTCAATTTAAGCTACAAACATTTGAGAAAATCAGTAGAAACTGATTTATTCCTGAAACTCTCATATTTTAATATTTGAATCTCAGAATATAGGATACAATAAGTATTAAATTATGCCTAAATTGATCTGAGATATGCGGTGTAAATTATATAAAAGAGATTATTTAAGAAAAATTGTGTTCCTATGATTAATAAGAAGGAGCTTATATTGCTTCATTTTTAGCATATTTATGTTGGTTTTCAGTGTTTAATATTAATCATATGTATTATGTAATTGTGATTCAGAAAATTATAGTATACATACATTTAATAAAGAAGTGAATAATTTCTATCTAATGAAATATATTAAAATTAAGTTATATAAGATAAAACAATTGGACTTGGATTTTCAAATTAAATTTGATGATGTTTTACATGAAATTCAATTCTAAAGGCAATTTGAAAAATGATTTATTATCTCTGACTTTCTAGGAATCAGAAAATAATTAGAAAAAGGATATATAGAAGATGTATATATACATATCTATATGTATACACACCTATATATGTATATATATATATATATGTACACATACAGAGAACAAAAGTATATAAAAAAGAATTCACTTAACTATTTGATTTGAAAATAAAGGAGACTTCAAAAGCAGAAAGTGCCTCCTTATTAAATATTTCTAATTATATATATTTGTTATAACAGATGATTGGGGGAATACCATCATTTAAAAAAATTATATAAGTCAATATTCTAATTAGGGTGTATTCATACTACAGGTTAATATTCATGAACTATGCTGTAACAAATTTATTATTGACATATACATATATATATCATGTAAACATATATAAATTGCTAGTTTAAGAATTTTTATAAATACATAAATATTAACCATGCTATTTTTCACATACCTATCAGAAATGCATTAAACAAAATGTTTCTTAAACAATTTAATTGTCTAATAACATCTTTAGAATAGATGAAAACTTTGTCTTGTGATTCACATGATAGAAATTCATGTTTTGTCTTTCTTACCAAGTAATAACAGATGTAATAATTAGCCCAGCTTTATTAATCCTTTTGAGGAGATTGAATGAGGGGGACATTTATTTTATAGAAAAAGTATGCTTTGGTTTAAACTTTTAAAAAATCATTTAACCTTTAGTAGTGATGTGTGATATAAAGACAATGTTATATAACCTAATATTTGGCCCATAAGTTTTATGCTGATATATATACCAAAGGAAAAACACTAGTGTTACAAAGCCATGGGTTTTCAGGTTTATCTATAAGTCATCTACTGTCATAATAGACCACCCAGGACCAACTTTTATTCTCATGCTCATGTGTGTCTAGCAATTCACTGTGTATTTGTTGATGAAGGGTAGCCTTGGCTGGACAACTTTGCTTCAGGCTCTGGTCAGCAAGGGTAAGGTCGTTGTCAATGTATTTATTCTGGGGATGCATAAGTGGCAATGACTACTTGGGGTAAAATATTCACATTGTGAGAGCAGAAAAAGGAAAGGCCCATGCCGAAGTGAGTAAGAGCATTTCACATTTCTGTCTCTTCAAGGTTGCCAATATCACATTAGGCAAGCAAGACACATAGCCAAGCCACAGTTAAAGGCAAGCTTCAGTTAAAGTGTGGCACTCTCCTATCAGTAGACCAAGACAAGGCTGTGATTGTATAATTTTCTCACAAGAGATGAAGTAACTGGGACCACTAATTTAATTCATCAAACCCTTTTAGTATCTTGTGTGGGTATTGTAAAATACAGCCACCTCAGATTTATCATCTATAATATATCATGTGTCTTGAGGGTGACAGAAATATTTGAAAGACATTGTAAAGTATATGAGATAAAGTATTTTAGGATATCAAAGTTTTGAGGTTGCCTGATTCTCAGAAATATTAAACTGCAGATAGTTAACTAAGTTGCCCAAAGTCCTCCAGTGAGTATAAGACAGAGCAGAATTTAAATCTACTCATGTCTGAATTAAAAATTTGTCATTTTCCTCACTATAATATGCCTCCTTTTTCCCCATTAACTCATGTATTATTAGAATTTATAGAAAATGACTTATGAAATTTACCAAACTTCCTTCAGTTTCTTCAATAATGATAATCAAACTCCTTTTGAGGCTGCCACTTTGACCTTCAGAAAAATTGAAAATTATCTTCCACTAACTTTTTTTGCTATTCCTTGTTTGAGCCCCAGGAAAATACAGCATATAATAACTTTTACATTAGCGTATTTGAGTAATCGATAAAATATCTGCTAATTGAATGAATGGAGATATGAATAAAAATATATTTAAACATACAACTACCAGGTTCACCATCCCCAACTCCTTAATCTGTGCTTCCAACAATAATTTTCATGTACATCATTTCTGCTATATTGCTCTGCCTAAACTTACCTGTATTTCTGTGTACTTGGAGAAACCATTGATTTTCTAGCACAGAATACAATGAGATTCATGTCATCCATCCATGCAAGGTATTATATTCCAAACAACTTGCTCTTGAATCACACTAGTTTAATGATAACTATAAATATTTATTCCTTAAGCTGGCTTTTAGTAATTTCCAAAATTCTTAGGTCTTTTCCGCCACACACTGTTACTGGATTCAGTCACTCAGATCTGCTTTTCAATTTATTTAAGGTTATTAACTGTCCCTTCCTACTTCATGTCAACCAGAAGTATGTATATAACCTTTAACTTGGATATACAGATTAGCATTTAAATAGAATATGGTCAATGGCAGATCCCAGTGACTTTTTTAAAGCAATGCCTATCAATTTTTTCTTTAACAAAAACCAGCATCATTTTGATAAGGCCATTTGTTCAGTCTACAATTATCTAATTAAAAATATATTTATCAATATCTTTCCTTTTTTTTTGCTGCTATGTAATCTATAACCTACAAAGATAATATTTATAGACACTTCTTTCTTCTTTGATCCATTTAGGGTAAAGATTTGCACTTATATACACCTGCTGCCATGTAATTGCTTTATATTTTCTAATCAAATTATTTACCCTTTTCATAAACTGCAAGTTATTTCTGTCTCTGACTCCCACGATGAAACTATAACCCAAATGCAATAGGCTTCCCCAGATCATAGGACTTTCTCAGTTCTATAAATGGCGGACTTCAGAACTAATCCCCATATTATTTTACTTTTTAAATAATTTTCATTAAATATTTAGTAGACAAAAATAAGTGCTTGTTAACTATATGCTAAGCCCAATGAAAAAGAACTGGAAGAACAGAGTAAAATTAGTATTATTATTTTTGAAGTACCCTGGGTGCTCATTGCAGTTTCCATTTCTTCATCCCTGCTTTAAAGGCAGTTGCTATTGTGAACTTTGAGGTTATCATTATTTTATTTCTTTGTAGTCTTAAAAAATGTCTATTACTTTAGCTAATATACGATTTCAGTTTTGAGCTTTTTTGGATTTACATCAATGATTAATGTCATGTTCTCTTTTCTGAGATGTGCATGTATAGTTAAGAAAGCCCAGACATTGTCAATATGCAGAGCCTGGCCTCAGTGCAAGGACTACCTAGGTTTGACTCCTGGCTCCTGTATCTATTAGAAAATTATATAACATTTTTTTGTGCTTCAACATCCTAAATTGCAAAATATGGAAAATTAGTGAGCCCATCTCAAGATGTTGAGAGGATTGAATAACATACTATTTGGCAGGCATAAAATAATGACTGCTATGATAAACACTATGTTAGATATTTCTACTAGTTTCTTTATTTAGATCAATTCTATGTTCTTTAGTTTCATTCTGTTGATATACATAGCAGCCTAAACTGCAATAACATAATTTCTGTTATTGGATACATCAAATCCCAAATTTGTGCTACTCTTTAGGAGTTGAATAGCCATTCTTTAGTCTCAGCCTCTCAAATTCCAGACCAAAATACAAACACTAACCAAAATCAGAACAAAAAGACTCAAGTCTGTTTGTTATTTATAGATCCAGTTGGTGGATGTTGCTATTTTTAACCTGAGTCTCAATCAAAAGCAATTTGTACTTCTTAATTTATTTCACACTAATTTATTACTGTAAGGTTTATAATTTTTCTTATACACATTTTGTTAAATTTCTGCCAATGTATTTCCTGTTTTTATTATATTCTAAGTGGCATTTGAGTTTCAAGTATATTCTCAAACTGTTGCTGATATGTAGAAGCACAATGATTGAATATTAACGTTATGCCCAGAAAACTTTGAAAAATTCTCCTGTTTCCACAATGGCTCTAGAATTGTAGCATTTCCTTAAAATGCATTACATAATTTGTGAATGATTAAAATTATTTTCCTTTATGATTCTTATTTTAATTGCCTTCTGCATTTGTCCATTTTCACATTGCTGATAAAGGCACCCCAGACTGGGCAATTTACAAGGAGAGAGGTTTGATGGAGAACTCACAATTCCGCATGGCTGAAAAAGCCTCATAATCATGGTAGAAGGCAAGAAGAAGCAAGTCACATCTTACATGGATGGCAGCAGGCAAAGAGAGAGCTTGTGCTGTCCAACTTCTGATATTAAAGCCATCAGATCTCATGAGAACCATTAACTACTGCGAGCAAAGCATGGGAAAGACCTGCCCACATAATTCAATCATCTCCCACTGGGTCTCTCCCACAATATGTGGGAATTATAGGAGCTACAAGATGAGATTTGGGTGGGTACACAGAGCCAGACCATATCATTCTGCCCCTGACCCTTACCAAATCATATCTTCACATTTCAAAACCACTCATGCTTTCCCAACATTCCCCTAAAGTCTCAACTCATTTCAGCATTAACTCAAAAGTCCACAGGCCACAGTCTCATCTGAGACAAGCCAAGTCATTTCTGCCTATGAGCCTGTAAAATGAAATGCAAGTTGCTTACTTTCTAGATAAAATGGGGATACAGGCATTGGGTAAATACAGCCATTCCAAGTGGGAGAAATTGGCCAAAACAAAGGGGCTACAGGTCCTATGCAAGTCCAAAATCCAGTGGGGCAGTCAAATCTTAAAAGCTCTAGAATGCTCTCCTTTGACTCCATGTCTCACATCCAGGTCAGGCTGACGCAAGAGGGAGGTTCCCATAGTCTCGGGCACCTTGGCCCCTGTGGCTTTGCAGGGTACAGTTTCCCCTTCAACCTCCTTCATGAGCTGGTATTGTGTCTGAGGCTTTTCCAGCTGCACAGTATAAGCTGTCAGTGGATCTACCATTCCGGGGACTAGAGGACAGTGGTCCCCTTCTCACAGCTCCACTAGGTGGTGCCCCAGGAAGGACTCTGTGTGGGGGCTCTCACTCCATATTTCCCTTCTGCAATGCCCTAGCAGGGGTTCTCCATGAGGACCCCGCTCCTGCAGCAAACATTTACCTGGGCATCCAGACGTTTCCATACATCTGAAAGCTAGGCAGAGATTCCCAAAACTAAATTCTTGACTTCTGTGTAGTCACAGGCTCAACACCATATGGAAGATGATATGGCTTAAGGCTTGCACACTCTGAAGCCATAGCCGGAGCTCTAGGTTGTCGCCTTTCAGCCACAGCTGGAGGGGCTCGGACACAGAGCACCAAGTTCCTTGGCTGAACACATCAGGGAGACCCCAGGCCCAGCTCAGGAATCCACTTTTTTTTTTTTTTTTTTCTTAAACCTCTGTGCCTATAATAGGAGGGCCTGCCACAAATGCCTCTGACATGCCCTGGAAACCCCATCGTCTTGGAGATTAGCCTCCAGGTCCATATTACTTATGCAAATTTCTGCAGCTGACTTGAATTTCTCCTCAGAAAACGGGATTTTCTTTACTATTGCATTGTCAAACTGCAAGTTTTCTGAACTTTTATGCTCTGCTTTCCTTATGAAACAGAATGCCTTTAACCACACGCAAATCACCTCTTGAATGCTTTGTTCCTTCGCAATTTCTTCCACCAGATACGCTAAATCATCTCTCTCAAATTCAAAGTTCCACAAATCTATAGTCAGAGGCAAAATGCCACCTGTCTTTTTGCTAAAACATAATAAAAGTCACCCTTGCTCCAGTTCCCAACAAGTTCCCCATCTCCATCTGAGACTACCTCAGCCTGGAATTTATTGTTCACATCCCTATCAGCATTTGTGTCAAAGTCATTCAGAAAGTCTCTAGGAAGTTCCAAACTTTCCCACATTTTTCTATCTTCTTCTAAGCTCTCCAAACTGTTCCAATCTCTATCTGTTACCCAGTTCCAACGTCGCTTCTACATTTTTGTGTAGCTTTTCAGCAGCACCCCACTCTACTGGCACCAATTTACTGTATTAGCCCATTTTCATGTTGCTGATAAAGACATACCAGAGACTAGGCAATTTACAAAGGAAAGAGCTTTAATGGAGAACTCATAGTTCCACGTGGCTTAAAATCATGGCGGAAGGCAAGGAGGAGCAAGTCACATCTTACGTGAAATGCAGAAGGCAAAGACAGAAATTGTGCAGAGTAACTCCCATTTTCAAAACCATCAGATCTCATGACGCCCATTCACTATCATAAACACAGCACGAGAAAGACCCACTCCCATAATTCAATCATCTCCCACCAGTCTGTCCCATAATACATATGACTTACAGGAGCTACAAGATGAGATTTGGGTGGGGACACAGAGAGCCAAACCATAACACTTTCTGAGTTGACAAGGTCCTCCAGTACACTGGGCAACAGAAATGGAATGACTTGACTCTTGCTAGAACTTAGGTGCTTACTGGTTATTCAACTAATTCATCAATCAGTGAATGAGATGAGATGTGCCCTAAAATATATATGCAGACTGACTAATTATCAGCATATACACCCACTGACTCAAGTTACCACCATTCTATTTCTGGGTACTTGCACATTTCTCCCTCTGCCCTTTGCCACCAGTAATTGGTCTTTAACACAACTGCTAGTTTGATCTTTCCTGTAGGGGAGTTGGGTCATATCACTATACAAGTCTGCTAAAAAAACTCTCCAGTGGCTTCACGCTGCATTCTGAGTACAAGCCAACTGTGTACAGAGGACTTACAATGCTTTAGAACACTCTACATGATCTACTTTTGCCTGATTTTTTTTTTCTGCCCTAGTTCCCTACTAATCTTTCCCTTAGCCACTCATCCACATTTTATCTTACTCACTTTTGGCCAAGCATCCTTTGTGGTTTCTTAATCAAACCAGACAACCTCCCAATTCAGGGCTTTTGTGCTTTTTACTATTTACTCTTCCAATAACATATTTTTTTCAGATATTGGCTTACCCTTTAACTTTCCTTGCTAACTCTATCATGCTGTCTAAAATTACGAGCCCACATTTACTAAATCTTTCCCAGACATTATTTAATATAACTAATTTGTTGTCTCCTTCTTCTAAAAAATCATATATGTATAAGTATATATGTACATATATATTTGTATGTATATAAATGTACACACATGCACACACACACACATACCCACATCATAAAGACAGAAAGTATCTTTTTTTTCTATTGTGTTTCTTGCGATATCACCAGTGTCTAGAACTGCACGTGGCTCCTAGTAAACATTAACAATAGCTTTTGCATGAATGAATGAAGAAAGAAAGAAATGGGTGAATGAATGTGTGATTGTAGAGATATCTCTATATCTTTGTATCTTTATTATGTGACCCTTTTTATCTTTAATAATGCAATTTTCTCACAAGTCTTTTTGACTTTATTAATGTCACAACAAATGTTTTGTTAGTATTTTCTTTTATATATAAATATATGTATCCTGAAACTGTCTATATATATAAATTTTGGACACACACACACACACACACACATATATATATACATTTTGGATATGCATCTTGTAAACATTATAGAGTAATGCTATTGTTGTTATATTGTTCGAAATACAGTCTGACAATTTTAGAATGTAACTGCTGACATATTTGAATTTGTTTTTCTATGTTATTTTTACTTACTAAATATTTGCAAAGCTTCTCTTTGCTTCTCTACTTTTTATTTATTATTTTAAGGTAGATTTGATTGATGTACTTTAGAATTTTTTTTTAAATTCCTAACTAATGCTTATGTTGGAAACTTTTCATGCACATTTATGAATAACTAGAGATACTCTATCTTTGCCTGAGAAATACAAGGTTTTTAGACAACATCACTACTGATCATATAAAATTTTTGTTATTTATATGGTGTTATTTATGTTTTAATAACATGCTAAAAATCACATATGTATATGTGTATTTCAAATGCTCACTCATTTATATGTGTATGTTTTACATATACAAATTTTGTGAGAAATTTCCCCCATATTTGCAAATTTATTTGCTAATAATTCTTTCTTGTTTGTAAAATATTTCCTCTGCATCATCCATTTTTTATCTAAAATATATCTTTAAGAATTATATTTGGGAGGTTTGACAGTTACACATTCGGCTTCTGTTTGCTTGAAAATGTCTTTGTTTCAACATTACTACTGGGAAAGAATATTTTTCCTTTGTGTACAATATTTAGGTGGCCATTTTCTCTCAATTGATTGAAAATATTAGTCCATTGTCTTCTAGTTTCCATTGATATTATGATTAGTCAGATGCAAATATAATTACAATCCCTTTCAAGGGATATATTTGTCTTATAAGAGTTATTATCTTTTTATCTTTTGTATTATGAAGCCTCATCATTGTATGAATTAATTTGCATTGGTTTCAACTTATTTCACTTGAGATTTATGTCACCTTTGGGTTATTTGAGTTAGTATTTGTAGTAATTTATTCTCATACTGCTGTAAAGAACTTCCTGAGACTGGTTAGTTTATAAAGGAAAGATATTTAATTGACTCACAGTTCTGCAAGGCTGGGAAAGCCTAAAGAAACTTGCAATCATGGCAGAAAGATAAGCAGGCATGTCTTGCCTGGCAAAGAGAGAGCAAAAAGCCCAGAGGAAACTGCCATTTTTAAAACCATCAGATATCCTGAGAACTCCCCCAGTATCATGAGAACAGCATGGGGGAAACCACCTCCATGATACAATCACCTCCTACCAGGTCCCTTCCTCAACACTTGGGGATTACAATTTGAGATGAGGTTTGGTTAAGGACACATAGCCTAACCATATCAGTATCTGTATTAGTATGTTTTCATCTGCTAATGAAGATATACGCAAGACTTGCCAATTTACAAGCAAAGAGGTTAAATGGATTTACAGTTCCACATGGCTGGGAGGGCCTCACAATCATGGTGGAGGAGCAAGTCATGTCTTACATGGATGGCAGCAGGAAAAGAGAGAGCTTGTGCAGGGCAACTCCCATTTTTAAAACCATCAGATCTCATGAGACTTATTCACTACCATGAAAACAGTACAGGAAAGACTTGCCCCCATGATTCAATTACCTCCCACCAGGCCCCTTTCACAACACATGGCATGGGAACTCAAGATAAGATTTGGTTAGGAACACAGCCAAACCATCTACCCTTGGCCTTTCCCAAATCTCATGTCCTCACATTTCAAAACCAATCATGCTTTCACAACAGTCCTCCTAAGCCTCAACTCATTTCAGCACTAACTAGAAAGTCCACAGTTCAAAGTCTCATCTGAGACAAGGAAAGTCCCTCCTGTCTATCAGCCTGTAAAATCAAAAGCAAATTACTTACTTCCTAGATACAATGGGGATACAGGCATTGGGTAAATACAGCCTTTCCAAATGGGAGAAATTAGCCAAAAAAGGGGGTACAGCACCATGCAAGTCCAAAATCCAGTGGGACAGTCAAATATTAAAGCTCCAAAAGAATCTTCTTGGACTCCATGTCTCACATCATCACACTGATGAAAGAGGTAAACTCCCATGGCAGCTCCACCCTCTGGCTTTGCTGGATATAACCACCCTCCTGGCTGCTTTCACAGTCTGGTATTGAGTGTCTGCATCTTTTCCGGGAGCATGGTGCAAGCTGTCATTGGATCTACCATTCTGGGTTCTCAAGGACGACGGCCCTCTTCTCATAGCTCCACTAGCTGGTGCCCCAGTAGGGAGTCTTTGTGGGGGCTCCGGCCCCATATTTCTCTTCTGCATTGCCCTAGCAGAGGTTTTCCATGAGAGTCTGGCCCCTGCAGCAAGCTTCTGCCTGGGTATGCAAGCATTTCCATACATCTTCTGAAATCTAGGCAGAGGTTCCCAAACCTCAATTATTGACTTCTGTGCACCTGCAGGCTCAATACCATGTGGAATCTGCCAAGGCTTGGGGCTTCCACCCTCTGAAGCCATGGCCCAAACTCTACATTGGCCCCTTTCAGCCACTTCTGGAGTGGCTGGGACACAGGGCATCAAGTCCCTAGGATGCAAACAGCATGGGACCCTGCGCCCAGCCCACAAAACCACTTTTTTTTCTTAAGCTTCCTGTGATGGGAAGGGCTGACAAGACTGGACAATTTACAAAATAAAGAGGTTTAATGGACTTACAGCTCCATCTGGCTTGGGAGACTTCACAATCATAGTGGAGGAGCAAGTTACGCCTTACATGGTTGGCAGAAAGCAAAGAGAGAGCTTGTGCATGGCAACTCCCATTTTTAAAACCACCAGATCTCATGAGACTTATTCACTATCATGAAAACAGCATGAGACAAACCTGCCCCATGATTCAATCACCTCCCCCTGGTTCCCTCCCACCACACATAGGAACTAAAGGTGAGATTTGGTTGGGGACACAGCCAAACCATATCAGTATTGTTTATCATTTCTAAAAATTAAGAAACTATTTTTCAAATATTGTCTCTGCCTGTATTTTTTTTTCCTTATTACTTTCTGGAACACCAATTATTTTTAACCTTTCTTTTTCATTTTTAATTTTTTGGTCTTACTGTGCAGCATTGCATGTAATTTATTTAGTAATATTTTCTTTTTATGAAATTTCTGTTCAGCTGTGTATGAATTGCTGTTAAACCCACTGCTTTTTAGGTTTCAAATACACACATACACACACACACACAAGCATATATAAATATATATATTTAAATATCTAGATATATCTGTATATAATTATATATATTTAAATATCTGGATATCATATATTATAAACATATATATTCAAATATCTGGATATCTTAATTTTATTTTAGTATTCTGTTGTTTCTTTATTTTGATTTTGAGTTTGTATTTATATTTGTAAATATTAAACATATATTTTATATTGTATTTAATAATATCACATTTGTTATATGTCTTATTCTCTTGTGCTAGCTCACTTATGGTGATTTATTTTCTGATGGGGTGTATATGTATTTTTGATATTTTTATCCGTGATCCTGCATATATTTCAAAATTAAATGTATGAATTTTCTTAGATTTGTGTTTATATAGCTTTTTTTCAAATGAAATTTGCATTTCCTTTTTCTGGATATCTAGTGGAGGTTGTAGCCCAGAATATTTTAAATAAATTTTTAAGTGTTGATTTTTTGAATTGCCCACTTTAAGTACAAATATATATGAAAGGTGCCTTTGTTTACATATTTTAAGTGATATTTCTTTTATTATTTTAATTTTAATGAGGCTTCATGTCTCAAGATACTATTCACTGGTAAAACTCAAGTGTTGAGTTAATTTGCAGTGTTCTGTGTTGTAAAAATGGCATGCTTCTCAGACTTTTCATCATGAGCAGGGTCACTTTGTCACCTGTTCCTTCAGTCCTATGACGATGAAAAAGAGACTAAAGTTCACCTGCTTCAGCAGTGCCAGCAGGGAGAATGCTAATTCGATTTTATGCCTATATACCGCATAGTTATTGGCCTTTGGTCCTTTCACTGTTTTCTCCAACACACTGATTTATTTTTCAGATATTTTTAATAAAAAACTTTACATTTATTTTTATTAAGTGGGTCAGTCAGGGTTCCTGAACTGCCATCCTGTAAAAATAGATGATAAACAATTACCTTGAAGTCAAACTCTTCTCTCACAACACACATATTATTTACATCCAGTTGACAGAGTATACATATATGACTACTGAAATTAAATAATTAGCAATGTGTTAGCTCTTCGAAGCAACCAATGTATTTCATTTTCTAGGCAAATTTCAGAAACAACCCCAAGGTACTTTAAAATCTCACTTACCTATTGCCTGTTCTTAAGTCCTGGTAGCAGAAAGAAATTATACTTACTCGGTCAGCCTTGCTAAATCTCTCCCCAACAATTAACATCATCAAAATGCTTAATTTCTGTAAGTTAAAGTATGACACACTTAAGCAGAATCATTGTTTTAAATATTTAGATTTTTAAGCATCTTTTATGTTAAATGATGCCATTGTTTGTTCCTGTTCATGCCGCCATCTTGAGGAATAAGCAAGCAGACTATAACATACACACACACACACACACACACACACACACACACACACACACACTCACACATACATACATACACAGTGATATAAAACCTAGGGGAATGAAGCACACTGTTTCAATCAAGAAAATTTCTCAGAGCCAAATGAAAGAGGTAAAGAAAGATGAGAATGAATGAATGGCAGAGGTAGTGGATGGAGAGAAAGCTGTGATGTATAAAACACCATGTGAAACAAACGAAACCATTTGGTGGTGAAAAAGATGACAGGGCAAAATCTGAAAGAAAAGTTGAGCTGACTAGGAGGTGAGAGAATGAGGAGGAGATGCCAGGTATGGATTTTTCAGTGTCTTCTCTGGCTTCCTCTGTAGTGTGTACGTAAAGCCTCACCAGGACAGCAATGCCCACTTTATTTGAAAATCAACCACGTTGGACAGGACAAACTGGTATTTGCAGAAGATCTTTGATTTTGGTCTGGCTTCCTGATCTTTACAAGGCATTGTTGAATATATGCCATGCTTTGCTGCAGTCTGATTTTTATGTTCTATTTTTAAAGGAAAACCTACACACTACACAACCCCTCCACTTTTTGTTCTCCAACACTTTTCACTTTTCATGGTCCGCAAAATCTATTTTAGGGCTTGCTTGGAATATGACTAACAGCATGCCTGCAATAAATTTAAGAGGAATAATCCAAAAATTTGAGAATACAAAATTTATACTTTACAACTCTTTTTTTCACATGAGCTAAGGGAATAGGCAAAACAGATTCCATTTTTTATAGAATAAGTGGATAGTTAACTATACCTGTAAGGAATATATAAGTGTATTCTTAGGTGATTTATAAGTTTATTAAGAATACCCGACTTCATGGTCTGTATAAAGTTGTTACATTTGGACTTCCGATTAATATTATTAGAAACAGATAATTGCTACTTAACAGAATGCAGGAACATACAGAATTTTCTGAACAAATGTATAAATGACAATGTTGAAATTAATTTTATTTTATTAAAACTATTTGATAGTTTAATATAGTTTAATAGTTTGAAACATATTAGCTGAATTTGACATTAATCATTTTGACTTTAACAAAATTTATGACTCAATATATGAGGCACTCCCCTTAGATGCTGAAATCCTTACAAGCAACAGGTTAATACATAATTAATTGCTTTAAATCGCAGATGGTTAAAATATGGTTTTAATTTTTTGTGTTTATCTTTATGTTACATAATATGGAATATTACTTTTAGGATTACAAAATATCATAGCTGTGTTTAAGTGAAAGAATATTTACAACTTCAAAATAAAGTTCCTGAGCCTAATTTATTTTAGAATCCTGCAAAAGGTGTGTGCGGCCCACAAAGGATTCTACCATTTTGCATAGCATTTTTTTCAGATTAGTATTTGGGGGGCATAACAACATTCATGGAAGTATTAGATGACATTTCTTTTATTCCTATTTTAGTATTTTTATGCCATTTATTCCCTTTAGGGTTGGGAATGTTAGCCTAGTCCTTGAAAGTTTTCTGCCAATGACTGGGTTCAATGAACTCATACTGTTTGAATGAAATTTGTTAATTCTATCCATTCCCTGCACCACGGTGATCATTAACATTAATGTAACATTTAATAAATTGTATCATGTAGTCCTACCAACATTGTAAATGCATCCAGCATGAATAGCAAACATGTAGGAATAAGTTAACGGAACATGCTCTAAGGAAAATAAAGGGAGTCTTCTACATTTCAAAGTATTTGTTACCTAATGTATTAATTTGCAATTTTTATATAAGGACTATTTTGCTTATTATTTTATTGCTACCAGTATTGCCTCCCTACGCAATGCATTGGGGATTCCTAAAGGCATCAAGCCATTTACTTTTTACAGCCCTTGCCTATTAGTCAAATAATTATTGGCCTGAATAGAAATAAGGAATTATGTTGAAATTATGACGTATAGTTTTTCTTTTCTTCCCAATGAACAAATTTAGAAATCAAAGTTGGATAGATTTTTGAATAGAGTCAAAGATAAATCAGCCAAGTAATTAAATCAATATAGCTCAGTATAGAAATTAAATGAATATGTGTATAACTATAATTATCAGTTACAGATATACAATTAGATATAACAATCTACATTAAAATTTAACTGGCAATTATTTGCAATCTATATTTTTATAATCAACACATGTTTAATTACCTTTTCATGTAATTTAAATATTTGTAAGTCAAATTATTGAAATTTTTGGTTTGATGCTATCAGTGTCTCTGATGAATCTGAAGAAAACATATGATCTTTCAAACAATATCATTTTTAAACAATTTTAAGTAGTAAATAATGTGAGAAACACATAATTTTTTACTAAAGTACATTTATGATTCTTACAAATTTTCTACACTGTATATCTTAATGACTAAAGCCACACTTTAAATAATCTGATAATTAGGTATGAAAAGTGTGACAAAATGTATTAATGTAATGTATTATCATTACATTAATACGTTTCTAATACAAATAAAATACATTTGGAAACCTGAACAGAAATACTATGGCTAGTAATAGAATTTTCTTTGTCTAAAGATCACCCTAAGGAGAGGCTATTGACAGGTAGGGGGAGATCCACTTAAATGTGAGTTAGAAAAGTTTAATTTGAAAATTTGAAAAGTGTGCTATTCTAGGTAGAAATGTTGAGAAGACAAAAGGAAATAAATGATTCAATTTATTATAGAAGGGTTTTCCTCAGAGGAATCACTAATCACACCTATTTCTTTCCTATGTATGTGGCAAATACATCAAGATATGTTTGTTTTTTATATAAGTTTGCTGCTGTTAGAGAAAACCCTGTACCCAAGTATCAGTGGATAGACACACAGAAATTTCCCTCCCACTGACTTAATGTGTGGATTAGATTGGACCCAATGAGTTCATTCAGAGACTCAGGCTAATAATGAAGGCTCTACCGTAGCTATATTAGCTAAAATGTTCCCCATTGGTTGTTGTGGGTCATGCCTAATCAATGCTAAAAGTGGTTGGAAATTTAATATGTTAATTTATCTCTTTTTTTTGCAGGGCAGCACGTAAATGGTTTTACTCAATAGTAGCTATTGACTAAGCCCTACTGGCTTTGTCACCCAAGAAAAGTAAATTCTTTCCTCTATGGTTCATGTCAAGAGTGAACAATTGATCTTTACTGGGCTGCTTGCTGAAATAGTCCCATTTGCCTTTTCAGTTTCACTGATTAGGCAAGCTCTCTGCATTGAAGAAATCTAGCTAGAGATATTACAGAGACGCAGAAAGGAATCTGGCAGTCTAGAAACAAATAAACCTGTAAGGTTTATGGACTAGCCCTTGGTTTGAATCCTGTCAGGATTCCTTTGGAAAGTTGATTAACGTCCAGAGCCTCAGTTCCTTCTTCTGTTTATTGGAGATAATAACAGAACTACTTTTCACAAGGAAGTAAAAATCAATCTCATTCATGTTTCATCATTTTAAGCAAATTTTCAAATAAGGGAGTAGCTTTCAAGAAATGTTAGTAAGAGAGGAAAAGAAGTTTACTTGCTAGAACCTGGCCCTGAAAATAAAGCTGATTTCATGCTATACGAATTTGGGTTCTGGTAAGAGCCAAGTAAAATTGCCGAATTGATAATGATGATATTGTTATTGCCCTTCCTGCCTTATGCTCTAGCCACACAGTACTTTCCTCAAGTCTTTTAACACATTTCACACTTTGCATTCTTTTTTTTGCCAAACCTAGAACATAATTTATGTCTATTCTAATGCTATATTCCACTTAATCTCTCCTTTCTCTTTCGAGTAGAAATTTACATGTATTTTCCCCTTAGAGGCTCTCTTTCACCAGTAGTATGTTTTCATGTATTCTTTTTTTTTTTTTTTTTGAGACATTTTCTTGTTGCTCAGGCTCAAGTGCAGTGGTATGCTCTCCGCTCACTCTGTCTCCCAGATTCAAGCGATTCTCATGCCTCAGCATCCCCAGTAGCTGGTATTACAGGCATCCACCACCATACCAGCTAATTTTTGTATTTTTAGTAGAGATGGGGTTTCACCATGTTGGCCAGGCTAGTCTCAAACTCCTGACATCCTCCCCCTAGCCCTCCTAAAGTGCAGGGATTACAGACATGAGCCACTGCGCCAAGGCCATGTGTTCTGTTGTTACAGATCTCTCCATTTCCACTTTCCTAATATGCATTGTTCTTCAGTGTAATTCCTTGCTGGAATTTTTATCTCCTTTCTCTACTATAGCATACCTAAAGGGAGAGATTTCATAAATGTTCATTGTTACATCTCTAGGTTCAATGCCTCTCAGGTAATAGACACAAATATAGGAAAGTGGCAAAAGAAAGAATAATCCACTTAACTTATACTGTACAAAATATGCTCAAATTCAACCAGGTGCATAATATTTTATTTTTCTTTCTTTTTTTTTTTTCTTTGTTTGAGATGGAGTTTCGCTTTTGTTACCCATGCTGGAGTGCAATGGTGCGATCTCGGCCCACCAAAACCTCTGTCTCCTGGGTTCAAACAATTCTCCTGCCTCAGCCTCCCGAGTAGCTGGGACAACAGGTGTGCGCTATGACGCCTGGCTAATTTTTGTATTTTTAGTAGAGGTGGGGTTTCACCATGTTGACCAGGATGGTCTCGATCTCTTGACCTCGTGATCTACCCACCTCGGCCTCCCAAAGTGCTGGGATTATAGGCGTTAGCCACCGCGCCCGACCAACATTTTATTTTTCTTTGTGCAACCTGCTTCACTTGAGATGATCTACATCTTGGCCCTTCCTTGTTGAACAAGAGTTGCCTGTGATCATTGCTAATTAATTCCTGGATCAAATACTCATCTTTATTGGGATGGCTTTTATTTTCTTCTTCTTAAGCAAAAGTTGAATCCTCTCTTCTATGCCAGAAACACTGGGTGCACAGTTAATATTTTCTGACAAGCTTGACATTTCTAATATTTTATTTCTTCATACTTTTCTCTTCCAAAGCCATCTAAAAGAAGATTATGTACAATTTGTCACAGTGCTCATGTTACTGCTTTTTTTTTTTTTTACCAATACCACTCATTTATACATATGCTTTATTTTACTTAAATATTTCATTGATGTAGTAATCATCGTGCATGGTATGTTTTAAAATTAGACCTATCAAATTACATATTATATCTCATTAGTTATACCAGGTTAAAAAAAATCTGAAAACTGTTAATAGCTATGTTCTGAAAACATAATAAACACAATAAATGAAGAAATGGCTGAATATATTATACATAGCTACAAATACAATTAAAAATTAACTTTAGAAACTTTTATCAGGTTGCTTGATTTTACACCTATTGAAATATAAAATTATTTTCTAAATAAAAGATCAATGAATTAGAACATGTGCATGGTATTTATGAATTGTCATATAAATGTCAAAGCAGAGACATCCATTCAAAGCAGAGGATTTATCAAGCTGGATAATCTTTGTATAATGTTTTTATCCTTGTTCCTACAATGATTGAAATAGCATGAAATTTTTATTTGTCTATTTAATATGTAGTTGTTATAAAAATTTTATTTTAGATTCAAATTATCTTGGTGAGGCAGGCAAGGCATTTAAATGTGTGACTAAAACATATGTTTATTTTTGGCACTTCAAGTTGAATGATGGAGCAATCTCTGGTTTGATTCCCATCTGGTGCTTTCTGTGGGCCAAGCATTTGTAATATTTAATGTACTTAGGTTATATAAGAAAAGAAAATGTCTTCGTTTCCAGATATACTTTATTTTCAATGGCTAAACCAACAAATACTCAAGTATTCCTCTTCATCTCTGCATGCAGTTTAATGTGAAAAAATGGACTTTTTGTCAAATATATAATTTAGGAAAATGAGATTGTCATTATTGTCTGTTTTTCCTTAGCAATGTTACTGTGGACTTAGCATCTTAAACCATACAAAGTTATTGCCTCACAGTTTCTGTGGGTCAGGAGTCAGGGCATGACATAGCTGGGTCTTTTGCTCCAGTGTCAGAAAGCTGCAATCAAGGCACTGGTGAGAGCTTCATTCTTATCTGAGGCTCGACTGGGGAAGATTACAATTCTAAGTTCACAATGTTGTTAGCCTCATTCAGTTCCTTATGGACTCCTTGGTTTAGGGCCTTAGTTTTTTGCAGTTGAGCAATTGCCTAGAGTCTGCCTTCAGCTTCTTGCCATGTGAGCCACCCTGAGATGACTTTTTGCTTCCTAAAGGCCAATAGGGGAGAGCAAATCTCCTTAGAAATATGGCGTACAGTTGAATGTAGCATTATCACAGAAATGACATCTCATCACCCACCTTCACTATAGTATATCTAAAGCCAAATCCTGGCTGTGCCCTGACTCAAAGAGGGGATCACCAAAGGTGCAAACCAGAATGTGAGATCATGGAGCATGGTAGCATTTTTTCTGCTACAGAGATGAAGTAAGTTTTCATGGTGATAAAACAAGAAGAAAGAAGAACTTTTTGGCTGGGCATGGTGGCTCACATATGTAATCCCAGCACTTTGGGAGGCTGAGATGGGTGGATCATGAGGTCAAAAGATCAAGATCATCCTGGCCAACATGGTGAAACCCTATCTCTAATAAAAATACAAAAATTAGCTGGGCGTGGTTACACACACCCATAGTCCCAGCTACTTGGGAGAGTAAGGCAAGAGAATTGCTTGAACCTGGGAGGTGGAGGTTGTAGTGAGCCAAGATTGTGACACTACATTCTAGCCTGGCAACAGAGTGAGACTCTGTCTCAAAAAAAAAAAAAAAAAAAGGGAAAGGAAAGAAAAACTTTTCATAGCATAGGTTCTAAATGATAGGTAGGATATTTCAAGATACAGCACTTATTACTAAACTCTAGTAAACCTGCAACTCTTTGGCAACACTGGCACTTCACCTCTTGGTCATAATTAAAATTTGAAATCTGTCCAAGATATTACACCTCTAGTTGTCCTTTGTAATGTAGGCTAATAATTGTCCCAGATCTTCCAGATTGTAGAACCAAAAGATTTTATTTACATCCTAGTAGCTGCATTTAGTCATTTATAATCTTATACAAAAAATTTTTTAGTAGGTTATAAGTTCTTTTTCCTCAACCTCAATTTCACATCTGGACCTACTCCTGAATGTATAAAGAAATGTGGCTCCTTTGGCCAGGCACAGTGGCTTACACCTATAATCCCAGCACTTTGCGAGGCCAAGGTGGGCAGATCACAATGTCAGGAGTTTGAGACCAGCCTGGCCAACATAGTGAAACCCCATCTCTACTAAAATACAAAAAATAGCTGGGCATGGTGGCACGCACCTGTCATCCTGGCTACTTGGTTGGCTGAGACCGGAGAATTGCTTGAGCCTGGGAGGCAGAGGTTGCAATGAGCCAAGATGGCACCACTCCACTGAATTGTCTTATTTGCTATTCCTTAACCAGTTCCCAGCTAGATCAGTTCAGCAATCTTGATGGTAGCCCCTTCTGCATGTCTCCTTGATCGCAGTGATCACTTCTTCACCCTCTCCTCCATCCTGGAACCTCCTCAACTGCACACAGTTCCTGAATACCAGTTGTCATCTTTGCTGTATTGCATTGCCTCTAGTCACAAACCATTTTTTGACTTCACCTTCTGCTATACTCTCTTGGAAATAATTACATTTAAATCAGACTCACATAGTAGGATTTCTAGTCAAATACTACAAACTTTAACCAGTTCAGGCTTTTCTTTTCCCTAAACCCTTATGAGCCTGTTCTTCAACTTATTTGAGACATCCAATCCTTTGAATCCTTGCTGCACTCTTCCCACACCCCCACACATGAGGTTTTAGTTGGAGAATATAAACAAATCTGTAAAACCCACTTTTTTTCTTGCCAGACTCAGACACTCTCAGCTACTGTCAGGACCAGCCTCAAAGATTTGCAACATGTGAATTTAAACAGGGCCTCACCCTCAATGGGAACCCTGTACTTGGCTTAATGCTCTGCTGTGCCGCCTGGAATTCTTTATTTTCTTATCTTGGTATTTGTGTTTTATGAGTGATAGCTAATGGGAGAGTGGAGTAGAGGAGACAGACAGCATGGCAGTGCACACCTGTGTAGGCTCAGGCTGAATGACCAAGTAGTATGTCTTCCTCCCAAAAAATATATTTCCATCTAATCCTTATACTTAATCCTTACAACAGCATCTGTAATCCCAGCACTTTGGAAGGCTGAGCAGGGAGCCTCAGCCTTTAAGTATAATCCCTATATTTGAAAGCACTAAAAGTGTCCAATTTACAAAGGATAGAATACATTTTCATGATTTCGTAATTTTTTATGTCCAGTTACAGAAAGAGTTAAGTTCTTCATTATCCTGATGAAAGCTGATGGTTAATTTTGTTTTATTTTTTGACAAAGTTGGAGCCTCACTATGTTTACCAGGCTTGTTTCTAACTTCTGACATCAAGCGATTCTTCACCCTCAACCTCCAAAGTGCTGGGATTACAGGGGCTGGGCCCATTTTTTTTTTTTCTTTATTAGAACAGATTTTATTCAAAATTGCAACAGCAAAATAACTTACAAAGATGCAAAAATCTTTTTCAAATGACTACATCATAATCTGATACAATAGTTCCTGATATAAAAAATTAATTATGAACTGGCTTGTTGAATATTTCTTAAAACCCAAAGTAAAACAAAACTAGTAGATAAACTCTGCATATGTTATCATTTACCTTTTATGATTATTTTCTATTTGGACTTCCTCTTCTGTATATCCTTTGCCCTGTGCTATTCGCTGTATTTCTCAACTACACACTTCCTCCTGGATTGTGAACATTTGCTACAAAGTCTCTTTAAAACTCCAACATCATCACAAACTTCCCATTGCTTGGGCCTATTTTTCTTATTTCTAATTGCTGCCATCTTCTCTCACTCCTTCTCTAGGTTTTAGAGCTAAGAATAACTCTTTCCGAATTGCACTGAAGCATTCATTGAATGTTTGTTTCGACTTTAATGTTCATTGGGAGAATAAAAGTGACCCTTGGAATATAAAAGTAAAAAAAGATGATATGAGAAATACACAATGAACAATGCTTTAACAGCTGGCGATTCAAACCCTGCACATTTCTACATTTTATCTTCATCATTTGCCCCTAAGCTGCGTATCATTTAGTAGTATGTTTTATTCACTTATGCATACTCAGAATTCGTGTGGATTTTTGGTGTGCTCAGTTCATCTTTGTTGAATAAAATACTAAAATGATTATCAAAAATTTCTCATCACTAAAATCTGGAACTTGTCCCAAAGGCAATTATTTTCCTTTGGGCTTCAACTTTTTAATTTGACTACCATTATCATTGAAGAAATACAAACTAATGATTTGGGAAATAAGAAATCTCATATTGTTTCCCCTGATTATGTTATTTAGAGAAAGAGGAGATTAAAATATAGTGTTTTACAGTAAAAACAAGGTAAGTGTTAATTCAATCTATCAACATAAATGAGTTTTATAATACCAAAATACAATGGTGTGAAGTTTAGGATATATTCTAGATTATCTTGAATTACTCTTGAATTAGTGTATTTATTTGGCAAACTTTTCATATAACAGTTTCACACCATTTGAACTAGTAGGTATTTTATTGATACTTTCATAGAAATATTTTCTCCTGTTAAAAGACACTGTTATTAAAGTGTTTAGCAGCATTTTTGGGGGGCTTAAAAAAACAAAACCTGTTTTTCCTTGCTTTGAATCAATTCTGAAATAATATATAGTTTCTGCAGTTTTTAATGAAGTATTTCCCACTACCTTTTTGTTCTTTTTGATAAAATAGAACTATAACTTCTAAAATGTGGCATGCTAAATAAATCAATTTGATTTTTAAAAACTATATTCATATCCAGTTAAGTCAGCTTATATCTGACTTGTTTAATATTTTAGGTTGAGCCTGAAATATATTAAAATATATATTTCTAAAATACAGATAAGCATATGTTTAAAAGCATCTTATTAAAGGAATGTGTCATATTATTTGTATCTATTTATTTCTAGAATATGTTCTTTATAAGATCCCTATATTTTACATTTTATATTGGATTACACTGTTAGACTTGACAAGAATAAGCATAAAATTATTCTACATTCATAAGTCAAAATATACTTTTGTCTGCTACCACATAGCTCTTGTGAAACAAAAAGGTGGAGTTGTGATGACTTTCTCAAAATAGCCATTGGCAATTTATATCCCTTAATGAATAAAATATAACTAAAATTACTTTAATATATTTAAAAGTCTTCACTCAAAATTAGTCACTTCAGTCTCAATACTCAAATGACGTAACTGTAGGATTGTCATAAGCAATTTTGTTACAGTTTCTTTGCCATCAACTGACTTTGAATAATTTATCCTACATTATTGTTCAGGAATTTCTGGTCTTTTATGACCTATCTCAAAATACAGCTACTTGCTTTAAAGAATCAGCAAAACGTTGCATATGCCCCTCAGCCCGGATGTCAGTATTTTTCTAAAGACTTGGCTGTTAGAAAATCTATGTAAGTTGGCCGGGCTCAGTGGCTTACACCTGTAATCCCAGCTACTAGGGAGGCTGAGGCAGGAGAAACTCTTGAACCAGGAAGGCAGAGGTTGCAGCAAGCCGAGATCGTGCCACTGCATGCCAGCCTAGTGACAGAGCGAGGCTCCGTCTCAAAAAAAAAAAGAGAACATCTATGTAAGTTTATGACATTTAGAAGAAATAGTTAAATAGCATGCTGTTGTCTTTACTCCTAGTTCCACAAAAGGTAATAAAATCTATACTAAAACAGGCCACTTGGTTTTATAGTATTTCCATTAAATTGTCATTTGACCATTTTTTTTATCTCCAACAAAGTGAACATTTGAAACCTTTGAAAAAGGACTGTAAGGATATCGCTCACCTTTCTTATTCAACAAGCATGATTTGAGTTTATTATAATATGTCGCAAGGTAGGCTGTAAAGCAGTTTGACCTCGAAAACATTTTTTACCTCTCCATTCATATATCTAATTGTGATTATGAGAATATTAAATATTTGAATAGAGAAAAATATAGAGTAAATAGCATGAGTGTAATTAATTCGAATAATGTTCAAATTGATTCTTCACATAATGTGAATGGTATGTAGTCTTTTATATAAATCAAGGTTTTTTTAATTGCTTCATGTAATGCGGTCATGCACGGCATAACAATATGTTCATCAACACGGACCACATAGAGGACAGTGGTCCTATAAGATTATAATGGAGCTGAAAAATCCTGTTATCTAGTGATGTCATAGCACAATTATGTTATTTTTTATACATTTAACTTTTTTGGTTTCTATTTACAAATTGAGTGTCACATAAATGTACAGTGTTTATAAAGTCTACACAGTGCACAGTAGTGCCTCAGGCCTTCACATTTACTTCTCATTCATTCCTGACACGCAGAGCAACTTCAGGAACTGCAAGCTCCATCCATAGTGAGTGCTTTATATGGGTGGGAAAGTTTTATCTTTCATGTTATTTTTACTGTGCCTTTTGCTGTTTAGATATACAAGTACTTACCATTGTATTACAGTTGTCTGCAGTATTCAGTACAGTAACATACTGTACATGCTCGTAGCCTAGGAGCAATAGGTTGTAGCACATAGCCTGGGTATGTAGTGCGCGGTACCATCTAAGTTCAGGTGAGTAAATTCCATGATGTTTCCACGATCATGAAATTGCCTAATGATACATTTCACAGAATATATCTCTGTTATTAAGCAGCACATAACTGTTTACTGGAGTAGTATCTTTTAGTCTATTTTGATTAAACATTTAGTTCGTGAAAGAAGCTCTCTCTATTATTATTTCTTATATATAAGATTTATTTAATTGGGTATGATGTATGGATTAATAGACTAAAAATATTTAAACAGTAATATGTGCAAGGATGCATTCAAAAGAAACTGAAATTTTAGAAAATGAAGTAATATCAATGCCATCTATCATCATAGCCCTGGAAGTTAATCACTCAAAATTCTGACATAATGACTATAATATTATTACTATATGCATAACACAATTGTGTAAATATCTAACCTTTTTAGAATTATATTGCTATATATAATTATGTTCAGCCCTTTTCAGTCAAACTCTACTTTAGCGTCTTACATACCTTGAAAACCTTTAGTAAACTTAAATGCTAAATGTTTGATGATTATTATTATACAATATATTTACTGAACCAAAAAGCATAAAATAATATGTAATAAACATAATAAGGATAAAAAATTCAACAAACATATATCAATACCTTTTACACTTTTTATATACTATTTATCAATTGAAATCTAATCCTCTCTTTTAGATGTAATTACTATTTTTTTAAATTCCTTAAGTTATGTGTAATTTTGGGGAAATTTTTATATAAATGGGTTCATTGTGCAAATAATCTGATGGTGGAGTTCAGTCACATAAATACAGGAAACTACAACATTCAACTTCATACTGTATAGTATTTTATTATGTCAATATATCTATTTTTTCCACTTATACTTGCTGTATTTCCTTTGGTCTGCCAACATAATAATATAACACAGTAAGTAAATATGCAAGGATTACCTAGAGGTGAAAATTGTTACATCATGGATTTGCACATTTTTAAATGTGTCAAATAGTACTAAATTATCTTCCAAAATCATTATAACATTTTACATTCCCACCAACAGGGTATAGCATTCCTTCTGCTCCATATTCTTGCCCATACTTGATATAGTTAACAGTTTTTAGGTGATCTTTAAAGTTCATTATGATTTTTAAAACAAAGAGAAAAGAAAAAAGCCCCAGTTACTTTGCTTTGCCTTACTTTATTCAACAAGTTAAAACTCAATGTCTCTTGCAATAGTGTATGTACAATTTCACAATTATGTAATACCTAATCTTAGTCCATCTGTGATGGTTTATGTGTCAACTTGTCTAGGTTGTACTGGTAATACTACTGATTATGTAATCCGTAATTAATCTTGTATTGCTGCAAAAGGTATTTTGTTGATACGGTATGTTAAGATATATAATCAGTTGACTTTAAGTAAAGAAGATGACCATTGATAATGTGTGTAGCCCTCATCCAATCACTCGAAGGCTTTAAGAGCAAAAAACAGGTTTCCCAGAGAAGATGGTCTACATCAAGACTGAGGCATCAAATGCTGCCAGAGGTTTCAGCCTGTTTGATTCATTGAATTTCAGACTCAGGACTGCGTATTACCTCCTTTCTTGGTTTCCAGCTTGCTGACTGCCCTACAGGTTTTGGATTTAGCAGCCCCCATATTCACATAAACCAATTCCTTAAAATCTCCCCCCATCCTTCTCTCTCTCACAGGCAGAATTCACAGTCCCTTTCTCAACAAAAGAGAAATAAGTTTGAGAAAAAAAAAAACAGTTTGGAACATTATTAATATATGTGTAGAGAAGCCATATTAAACATAGTACCAGTGTACGTATCCAAATTCAAAGGTAGAAAAAAATCATATTATATTTCCTGGTCTTCACTGTCATTATCCTGTTTCCCACTTAGTGTCCACCAAGTACTACAGACAAAAAAGATCTTTGTTATGTAAAACAAATTTTGAATTGTCATGTAAACTTTGAAAATATAACAGTACACCTTTTAGTATTTCTATTCTTTAATAAGCTTTTTCATTGTGCAAAATATGCAAGCGAATCTTTCATTTTTTATTTAAATATATTGTAAGCAGTAGCTCTTGATTTTTTTTTGTAACAACATAGACTCATAGTAACTTAAATAATGCTCTAAACATCATAGCAAGTTTACATTTTATAAACTGTGTTTTACCAAACAAATATTCTGCTGTTTTACAGCCACCCCACAGAAATTGTATAGACTTCTACCCCAGACTGGATTTTGGGTCACGATACCACAGGTAACACAGGAAAGGGATTTGAAAGAGCTTGTCACTTACATAATGAGGCTTTCTGGGGAGAGCAGGAAGGCTTCCAAACACTTCCAAAATGGTTTGAGAGAGCAGGGAAAGGTGACTACATTTTTTATAGATCTAAAGAGGCGTGGCCAAGGTGAAGTATATTTTCTGTATTATTTGGACTTCCAGCTGATTCTAAATGAGAGAGCATCATGGCTTTCTTATCAGTGTGACCAGATGTCAGGAAGAAATAAAAAATGGGAGGGAAGAGGCTTAAAATCTCCCAACAGTTAAGCACCAAAAAATTTTTGAGCCTGACTTTTTATTACTTGCATATTGTAGGAGTTAAGAGTAGGGTAATGCTGTTGTTATTTCTTTTGAAATTATTTATATATATATCAGTAATCCTAGTAGTTTCAACCATTCTACTTTTGGATAATTTCAGTAATAAAAAGAGGGGAAACTCCTTGCTTGTCCCTTTTTTAGAAATGTTACTGAATTCATGCTGCGTATTTTTATTATAGTAGTAGGGCCTTCCTATTTTCTAGCACAGTTGACAAATGTAAAATTTGCAAAAATGTTTCTTGATTAAATTATAACTTTTTGGAAATGTGGGAGATTAAATAACTTGAAAAAATGCCTATTATAAACATTTATAAACAGTCTTTCAACACAAAGTACTGTTTTGAGTCCAGAAAATATTTTGAGAGAGAGCAAGTACTTTCCTATTGATAAAAGCCATGAAAGATGGTAAATGAGAAAGTTGATGTTGGATTTCCTTTAGTGAGGAGCTGAGAGGAAATATTCATCTTTGTAACCTAGAGGCTTGGTTAAGTGGGCTTTAATGCCCACTATAGCGCAAGCCTTTGAATCTTTATGATGAATTTCCAGCTGAATAGGAAGGTGTACCCTTAAAAGATCTTCTATATTAAACAAAAACATGAAGTAGAAATACATTTTTGAAACGTACGTATGGCACATTTCCAACTCGGCTCTCCATAGATTGCTTAGAGAAAAATAAAATGTTTATCTTAAGGATTTAAAAACTGTGGCTTTGTGCCTATTGTGTGTTTGGGATTCTAATTTATACTACTTACCTGGTCTGGTAGCCACTTGGGTAAAACTAACAAAAAGTTAATTCAGAACTGATGATATTCCTAGGATGCCTAGTATAAGCATTTAAAAAGACATTCTGAAAATACAAGCCTTGATCTGGCAACTAGGAATTTCCGCAGAATACGTCTGTCTAAATATTGCCTTGTGATTTAAAATGTCAAACAAGTGAGGATAGGAGAAAATACCCTATGGTGACTGAGGGTCCTTGCCCCAGCAAATGCAAGCCTAATTACTTATTATTATAAAATGATTTCAGACAATGAATAACTGTTAGGAATTAGAATTTAATATTCTGTTTGACCAGCAAAATTAGACATAGATGAAGAGGGCATCAGTCAATTAGGAGAAACCATTCTAGGCAGTCACATATAATGCAATTTAGTAAGAGTAACATATGAAAAGTGTAAAGGATATTAAGGATGATATTAGATAGTCCACATACATTTAACAGAAACTTCAGAATAAAAATTTCAAGAAAATGAGGAGGAGGAAGCATGGATAGAGTAAATGAATAATAATTTTTTAGTAGTTGATTTTAAAAATGGCCCAAGAAAGCTGAATTAAAGTAAATGCACATTTAAACACTATGGTGAGACCACAGAAAAATAAAAATACAGGACAGAAACAAATCTGCTATTAGTATTTGAAACCCCCCCCCCACCCTTTTTGAAGACAGAAATAACATTTGGAATCTTACATGTTCTCCCTATTAAACAAAGTCAATAGATAAAATAAATACATATGGGAAGCATGGGGAAGGTAATTCTAAATATAAATTTTAATCAGAAAGTGAAATGTTAAGTTTGTTAAGATTAAAAATAAAAGCATTATATTAACAACGTTGTGGGAGGTTAAAGGGCAAATTCATCAGCTGGAGGTAACCAAAGATAATTGAAAAGCAATCTAAGATGGTAAAATATTCACTGACTTGAAAAGGCAAAACCCTCATTTTAAAAGTTGATGCACTTAATATCTATTCAAATTCTCTCTCAAGGCCTCCCAAATTGCTTAGTTAATGAAGGCTTCATTGGTCGTAACACCTTTGGCTCAAAGAGATACCTACGGAGACTAATTTTCTGATGTACTGAGGTCTTTTCAACTAAATGTCTGTGGAACCATGGCACAACTTTTAGAGGGTCCAAAATCTAGAACACTGGCAAATTCTAGTGCTGGTGAATGCATGAAGACGCAGGAACTAATCTTCATTGCTGGAGGTAATGCAAAATGGTATAGCCACTTTGGAAGAGATGTGGTAGTTCCTTAAAACACTAAACTTAATTACCATATGATCCAATCATGATTCTTGGTATTTACCCAAAGGAATTGAAAACTTACGTTCACACAAGGAGCACATGGATTTTTATGGCAGCTTCATTCATAATTGCCAATGCTTAGAAGCAACCAGAACATCCTTCAGTACATGAAAGGATAAATAAACTATAGTACAACCAGACAATGGAATATTACTCAATGCTAAAAAATATGATCTATCAAACCATGACAAAGCAAGGAGGAACCCTAAAGGTAAAGTACTACGTAAAAGAAGACAATCTAAAAAATTGACATATTATATAGCTTAGAATTTACGACATTCTTGAAAAGGCAAAATTTTGGAGACAATACGAAGTTCAATGTTTGCCAGCAATTAGGAGAGAGCTATGAAAAGGTGGTGTACAGAGGATTTTTAGGACTGTGAAAATGATTTGTATGATAATATGATGGTAGATGCATGTTAAATATTCATCAAAACACATAGAATGTAAAATACGAAGAATGAACCCTAAGGTAAGGCATAAACTTTGATTGTATCAATGTGGTTCGTCAATTATAACAAATGTACCACTCTTTTTGGGGATGTTGATAGTGGAAGACACTGTACACTTTTGAGAGTAGTAGGTAAACAGGTATATAAGAATCTCTATACCTTCTTCCCAATTTTCCTGTGAACAAAAACTTCCCTAAAAATGTCTATTATAAAAACATTGTCTATGGAGATCAAAAACAGGAGAAATCTAACTGATTCTAATTATGAACAGTAAGAAAAAAAATCACTTAACCAAGAAACCAGTTAGAGTAACGTTATGTTTATTGTTATTATGGCTGTTGTTGCTAATGCCGCTGTAATATCCCCACACTAGTGACAACAGGAAAATATACAAGCCAAAATTGAAATTGCATTTATAATAGTATTTATGTCAGTTTACAAAACATGTCTATAGCTTGTCTGGCAATGTTTATTCCTTGAGTACTCTCAGTTGAACTAACTACTACCTCCTCAGTGACTATCAAATCATTCTCTCCAGACCTCTTTGCCAGCACTTATCATGTAATATCTAGCATGTGCTGAATCTGAAAATAAAATCCATTCAAATATTTTCAGGACTCAAAATTCCATTTACATTCAGATTTTCTAATAAAAAATATTTATTTGTTATGAGGTAGTCTTCTAGTTTGTATAATTTTAATTAAGTTTCCAGTAGTAAAAATTTAGGAGCAGAAATCGTGCTTATTAAATATGTACATATTTATGTGTTGTTTTGTATTTTATAAATAAAAATATACTCTGGTATGTGTATACATGTATGTGTACATGTATATTTCTTAACATAAGTGTTCAAAATATTCATTAAGTGAATGTGGGGAGTATTGAGTATTTTATGATAAATACATATAGTTGCTTTTTGGAGATTTCAGTAAAATAGTTACTTCAAGTTGCAATAAATCAATTAAAAAGCAGAAGTATTTAAAAAAGTTGTCAAGTAAAAATTGTCTCCCTGAAATATCATCATGGGCTGAAAATTAACAGCTATTCATCTCTGCTCACTTTGGTGTGTTAGTTTCCAATCCATTAACTCTAACAAGTTAATAAAAACACATATTTTTAAGAAAAATATTGAAAAGAGCTATGTATTATGAATATAGAAATTAGAAATTACATAGAATTCATCGATATCACCAACCTATAAACTAGGCTATTCATTTTAAGAAAGAACATATTTCATTACTGTATGACCTTTAATGTTTCTCTATTTCTGTTTCTGTGATATATATTCTTTATATTCTAAATATATCCTAACTTCTTTACCAAATGCTAAATACATTTCTCCTTAGAAATGTATTTTCTACCCAGAGAGAAAAAAAAAATGCTTAATCTATTGATTCAATGATTCAACATATGGAGACAGTTCCTGTTTTGTGGTTTTGTTTGTTTGTTGGAGGCTGGGTCTGCATTTGTCACCCAGGCTGGTATGCAATAGCAGGATCTCTGCTCATTTCAACCTCTGTCTCCTAGGCTCAAGCCATCCTCCCACTTCAGCCTCCCAAGTACCTGAAATTACAGGCATGCACTGCCACACCCAGCTAGTTTTTGTATTTTCAGTATAGGTGGAGTTTCCTGCCATGTTGGCCAGGCCAATCTCAAACTCCTGGGCTCAAAACAATCGACCTACCTCTGCCTCCCAAAGTGCTGGGATTACAGACATGAGCCACCACACCTGGTAGAGACAGTTTGTTTTAATCCTCATGACATTTTTCACTAAAAAATAAATAAAATATTTAGAAAACATACTATATTTACAATTACTTGATAAAGGGTTTCTATTATTAACTAAGAATATTCATATGAAATATATAAAACTACCAACTTGTAAAACCAACTTCTAAATATATCTTTCCTTAGATTATATATGAATGCTTTAGAGATCATTTTATTAGGTTGGGGCTAGTATCAGATTGTTTATCACTATTATGATTGAGAAACTCATATTTTATGATAAAAATAAGTGTGGCTGTGTATAATGTATCTCTGTTAGTGTGTGTCTGTATAAATCTGAATTTCAAACAGTCGATCAGTAAATTCCTGTATTTAAACTGTTATAGTTTTTGTTAAGTAGCATATATTTACCAATGACATTTTATCAAATTGATTATCAGATCATAGACCTTAAAGGAAATGAGACATCAGGATAGACAAATTGATATCAAAAGGGTAGAGTGAGAAGTTTGAATTATCTGAAGAAATCAGAACTAGATTGTACATTATAAAGTGAGGCTGAGGACAACCTGTGGGATTTATTTGAGGGAGGGGATAAGAATAATATGTAAGTGTTAAGTTAGAGCCAAAATAGGGAAGAGTAGGAGGGCAGAAAAGTGTCTTCTCTTTTGTCATAGGTTTGCCTAAGACTTCCTGACAAAACACAGCTGGGGAGAAAATGTTCACTGTTTAACAAGAAATAGCACTGAAATAACAATGAGTATGGTACTGTACCAAAAACGCATTAGGTTATTTATTCCTCAAAAGCGACGCTGTGAGCCAGGGCTGTGGTTATTGGCATTTTATACAGGGGAGAATATAAGCCTGCATTTTTCTAAAAATCACACAAATAGTAACAAATTCAAAATGTTAAGCCAGATATTTTTATTTTTTATTAGAAATTGAATTCAAATAATAAACTTGAGATTTGCAAGCTAAATGAGACAAAATAGTAAAATTCTCTAATATTTAAGGCAAAGGGAACTTTTTTGATTGTAAGTATTGTTGATAATCTTTTATTTCTACATAGATGGTAATTCCCAATTTTTTTTACTGGTTACTTACAGATATCAATTGTTTCTTATTCTTGTTTCTTGTTCTGCTTCTAGGAGTTTATTTATAATATTTCTGAGTCCTTAACTTTACTTATGCAGTTATTAGTTACTAAATCCAGAATTCACTTAGTACAGAGCGAGGGTTTCTTGCCTGAAGAAAAGTACCTCCTACTAGCAGGATACCACCTAATAGTTTTTTATTCTGTTCAGGCAGCTATAACAGAATGCTACAGACTAGGTAGTCTACAAACAAGAGTAATTTCTTTCTCACCATTCTGGAGGCTGAGAAGTCCAAGGTGCTGTCAGCACTGGTGTCTGATGAGGGTCTGTGCCCTGGTTCATAGACGGTTGTCTTCTTACTGAGTCTTCACTTGGCAGCAAGTTCAAGAGATCTCTCTGGAGATGTCCTTTTTAATAAAGACACTTATTCCATTCATGAGGGCTCCACCCTCACAACCGATTTACCATCCAAAGGCCTCCCCTCCAAACACTATCACGCAAAGAGTTAGAATTTCAACATCTGAATTTGAGTGTGACACAAACATTCAGTCTACAGCAAATAGTAGACTATTTCCTGCTTCTTCATTAGGCCTCCCCTGCTGTCTATTTTTGACACAGATATGACCACCCATTATTCATTCTTTGCAATGCGTTAAGACACGGAGTCAGTTTTAAATAATAGTATTATTTTAGGAAACTTGCTTTTTCTCCTATGATATAATTCCTTACTATTTTATGTGAGATTAAGTCATGAAGAAGAACAACGGATTTAAGATAAAAAATCTGAACAGACATTTTTCGACCAAAGACATACAAATGGCCAACAGAAATACAAAAAAAAAAAAAAAAAGTTTGGCATCCTAAGAATAAAGGAAATGCAAATCAAAACCACAGTGAAATGCCACCTCACTTAATTAGAATGGATATTATCAAAAAGATGAGACAGATGCTGTCAAAGACAAGAAGAAACAAAAGTTGTGTACCGTTGGTGGGAATGTAAATTACTAAAGCCATTATGGACAAGAGTATGAAGGTTCCTCACAAAATTAAAACTAGAAATACCATATGATCCAGCAATCTCACAATGGGGCATATATTCAAAGCAAATGAAATCAGTATTCGAGAGAGATATCAGCTCTCCTGTATTTATTTCAACACCTTTCACAATAGCCAAGATGTGGAATCAACCTTTGTCCATCAATAAGTGAATGGATAAAGAAAATGTGGTTTATATACACCATGGAATAGTATTTAGTCATAAAAAACAAACTCCTGTAATTTTTTACAACATGGATAAACCTAAAGGACATTATATTAAATGAAAGTAGCTAAGCACAGAAGGCTCTAACTTAACACTCACAAGTTATTCTTATCCCGTCCCTCGAATAAATCCCACAGGTTGTCCTCAGTCTCACTTTACAAAGTGCAGTCTAGTTCTGACTTCCTCAGATAATTCAAACTTCTCACTCTACTATTTTGATACCAATTTGGCTATCATAATTTCTCATTTCCACACATGATTTTATGTATAGAATCTAAAAATGTTGATCTCACTAGCCTTTGCTTTTATAGTCTGCTCTTGACAGTTATACAGTGTATGTATGCTTTCACCTTTGGACTTGGATGTGTATTCAGCTCTTCAGGCATAATTAATGGAATCAGAGCCAAGATGTGGAGTATGTGTGTGTATGTGTACAATATATTTGTATAATATATACACACATACATGAACTGTATTGGGCATCTCTAATCTCTAAAAGATCAACTAGATAGAAATACTGGAGACCTATTCAATTTACAGGAAAGACGCTTTGCCTTACTTATGTCAGGTTTAGGACTATGGGAGGCTTGAGCTAAGAAGGGTCTTTCATTGTACATTTGTTCTGCCCTTATTTTTTGAAGGTTCTGACTTATGACTGCTGTATCAGAAGAAACATTTTGACAAAATTTCTGAGCGGAGATTAATGCACCCCTTCGTCATCTCTTGACGATGACGCTTTCTTACTCCATTCATTTAAAAGCTAGTCATTTGAAATTTTGTCTTTTTGTTTGTTTAGCTTCAAGGTCTTTGACAAGGTTGCATGTTAGGGATGACTGAAATAATTCCAAAGAGCCTTGTTTGAATAGCTGTAAAGAAATGTGTTTGAAATAGTGTGATAAAAAACCATACAACAACATAGAAATTTCCTATATTTAAAAAATTTCTGAGTTCGTGAAATTATCTTCATTTTTTGGCATCAAATTGTTACATAAATTAAGTCCAATATTGGCACTTTCCCATATATTTAGTTTTTTTTCTTTTTTAAATAAGAAATATAGACTAGTATAGTAGTTACCAGAGGCTGATAGGGTAGGAAGAGAGGGAAGGATGAGAGAGGTTGGTCAATGGATACAAAGTTACACCTAGCTAGGAGGAATAGGTTCTGGTGTTCTGCTGCACAGTAGTGTGACTGTAGTCAGCAGTAATGTATTGCACATTTAAACATAGCTAGAAGAGAGAATTTTGAATATTCTCACCACAAAGAAATGACAAATGTTTGAAGTAATAGATGTGATCGGTACTCTGATCTGGTCAATGTATAAATGTATGGAAATATCATACTTTACCCCTTAAATGTGTACAGTTATTTTTACATCAATTACAAAAAAAAACCTTATAAAATACAGTTGTATAGAAGAAATATGACCAAGTGTTTGATAGGTCAGTAGGGTGACTATGGTTTATGATCATCTATTGTATATTTCAAAACAGCTCGAAGAGAATAATTTGGATATTTCTAGCATAAAGAAAAGACAAATATTTAAGGTGATTTGTGTATAAATTATACTGAGTATATCTTTACAAATTATATGAATGTACTAAATTATCACATGTACCCTAAAAATATGTACATCTATTCTGGATCAATAAAAATACTTTAAAAACAAAATAAAACTGTAAAAAAATAACCATCTATTTTTAAAAAGAATGAGACAACCAAAGACCAGAAATTTAACTATGGAAATCTGTAAAATGGGAGGAGTGATGAGGAAAAAGGTGTTTACTCAAAATTAAATACCAAGTTTATGTTGGCAGAAAAATCTAAGATTGCATACAACTGTTGAAGTGTGCTTAAAAATATTCTTGCAGAGATGCTCTAATGTGTATTTAATTTCTTGGTCTTTGATTTGATTTTATTTCTTTTGTCTTTAGCTTTTACTCTGTCTAAAGAGTAAAAGAACTAGCAACTCCTTAGTGCAGTCTCTTTTCATGCAAGGTTGGTAGTCAGCCTGTGTACCACTGTGCAGATAGACAAGTTTAGTTTTTAAAGGCCTAATCACTTTTGAGATTAAGGTAACATCAGCATTGTTGGCAAACATGGATTTGTCTCTGGATAAGCATTTAAAATATAATTTTATATTCATTTTTCTACTGTTCCTATAAAAAATTATCACAAATTATCTAACATTCTAGAAGTCAGAAATCCTAAAATCAAGATATCAGTTTTATGGCAGGTCAGGATATCAGTGTTAAAAATCAAGGTTCATTTCTTCTCTAGGTTGTAGTGGAGAATCCATTTCATTGTATTCTTCAGCTTCTAGAGGTCACCTGTATTCCTTGGCTTGTGGCCGCTTCCTCAGTCCTCAGAACATCATCTCCATCTCTGCTTCCATGCTCGTATCTCCTCTCTTACTTTGACTCTGCTGTATTTCTTTTATTAGAGCACTTGTGATTCCATGGAGCGAATTAGGATAATCCAGGATGATCTCTCCACCACAAGTATTTTAATTTAATCGCATCTGCAAAATCCCTTTTGCCATATAAGGTAATATAATAACAGGCTCCAGAGATTAGGACATGGACACCTTTGCATGTGTTTATTGGAGAAGGTGAGGCAATATTCAGTCTGCTACTCCCTTGTCTCTGTTTTTCTGTATCTATTTTTTTCTGTTTTCTCTAAATCTTACTCCTTTTCTGTGGCTATTGCTGGCCTTGTTGGTCTCATTATTGGACAGCTTTCTCAAGTCATAGGTAAGCAGGTCATCATACAGATGACTTATTTGACCCTGGACCCAGAATCTACTCTGGTTAAGTTGTAGACAGAGTTGGCAGGTCACATGATGCAAAGCACATTAACCTGTGTGTAGAATTACATTGGCTATTTTATTCTGATGGAGCTATGAGTATGGCAGGCATTCAAAATCCAGTGGACTCTTTTCTAGTACCCAAATATTCTTTCACTGCTAACAAAACTGATCATCCACCTCCTTGTCTGTGGGTCCAGCTGATTCTGAATGAGCTGAAATCTAGTTAGATGGAGAAGGCAGGGCTTCTGGGTAGAAGGAATGGCATGCGGAAAACATGAATGCATAAACTGTGTGGTTATTTCTGGGATAGATGAGCTTTTCAGTAAAATTGTCACTTTAGAATATTGGTGATCATGGAAAGCCAGATATGGGGAGTTTGAGAGGTAGAAAGCAACTAGGGCAAGAGAGACTGAGCGTTCAGCATATTCCTTCCAGTGACACTGTAGAGCTAGTATTTACATGATGCAACATAGGAGGCATGAAGATTAACAGAAAACTTGTGATGATTCTTATTAGACATGCATACCGCTAAAATCAATGCAGTAATAGTAATGAGACAGAAGTAGTTAAGAAGCATAATAAATTGTTAAGCCATATTGCCAGGAGGTACTGCCTGTGAATGGAGGAGGAGGAATTTTTGTAATGTTTACACTTTTTTGGTGTTGGTTACATAAATGGGATTGAAAATGTATAAAAATAAAAAAAGCCATTAAAGAGTGAGGGCACATGATGGGATCAGGCTTTATGATGTTCTTGAGACTTATGTAAACATTTTTACTACTACATCATAGCAGCTTATCTTCTTGTTAAATAATAATATTAAACAAATAGGTCGAATAAATATAGTAGGTTGCTTTTCATGAAAGCATTATTCATAAGCTCCCGGTGACTAAGGCATAAAATTGTAGATGTTATGATAAAATGTATTGATTCACAACCAGGTAAGAGACAGTATGCAATGCTGTCAGCCTAAGAGGGTTCTAGCACATTCCTTTAGAAAATACATTCATATATGTCCATTGCAGTTATAACCAGTTAAAGTTGTAACTTCAAAACTATAAGGTAGCTATAACCACCAGATATGTGTATGCCAACAAGCAGGAAGGCATGGTACATAATTTGTATAGCAAAAAACTCATCTACAATATTTAGACGACAAAGAGTGAAGGACGAAATCTAATAAGAAGCTTTTAAAACTGATAAATGTAAGGTTTTGACCCCAACTCTAAAATGCCCACTCTGCAAAGGATAGGCTCACTTAGGAATAGCATGTATTGGAGAGATTGCTGGTTCTCCCTGGCAGTGAAATCAATATGAATCAATAGTGTAATATTGCTCCAACAGAACTAATGGGATCATATATTTCATGAACGGAAATATAGTAACCAGATTGAAGAAGTGATTGCCGGCCACCTAAGTCATTTCTGGGTACCATACCTTGGGGTGCATGGTCAAATGAGAATACATTTAGAGAATGACAACCCAAAAAGTGAAAATCACTGTTGTTGGGGACCTAGGAGGTACCTAATGCTTTATAACTGCTTTATGTACATTATTTCCTTTATGTAATTAAATAAAGTCTGATAGGTGATGGTGATGAAATATCTATGAGTGCCAGCAGGAGAAATGTCCAGTGTAATTTTACCAGAGGTTGTGCTGGTACAATTACACCGATGACCCAGCATTTGATTCCTGACCACACGCTCCATCAGAGATGGTATTTCATCAACTCAACAAAGATGAACACATCCCTCAGAACTGATCCAAATTCACCAAGTTTACAAAGCCAGGCTTTACCCAATTTTTACCCATATTTTGTCTGGCTTTGTAAAACCAGATTTCAAGTTGTAGCTTGAAAACTATAAAGTAGTTGTAACCACCATTTACGTGTATGTCAAAAAGCAGAAAGGCATGACACATGTTTTAATAACAGTGAGGTGGAAAACAAACTGCAACAAAAAATAAAACTGATGAGAAGTAGACATTCCTGTTATCTGCCAACCTATCTTACCACTGTCAATGTGATATGCAGTAAGCCAAATTTTAACTGAAAGGGAGCTCAGGCCCGGTGCTGTGTCTCATGCCTATAATCCCAGCACTTTGGGAGGCCGAGGGAGGCAGATCGCCCGAGGTCAGGAGTTCAACACCAGCCTAGCCAACATGGTGAAACCCTGTCTCTACTAAAAATACAAAAATTAGTGGGTCATGAAGGTGGCCACCTGTAATCCCAACTACTTGGGTGGCTGAGACAGGAGAATCACTTGGACGCATGAGGTGGAGGTTGCAGTGAGCCAAGATCGTGTGATTCTACTCCAGTCTGGGCAACAGGAGTAAAAACTCAATCTCAAAAAACAAACAAACAAGCAAACAAACAAAAAACCTCAATGCATCTATTGCAAATGGGAATAGATTTGACAAAACTGCAAAAAAGTGCTTATATGGGCATTACCATTGTTTATGTGACTAAAATAAGAAGTGTCTCCAATTAACTCTGACACATCACTGATTAGAGACAATGTGTATTCATTTAAGAAATGTTATTGATATGGTTTGACTGTGTGCCCACCCAAATCTCATCTTGAATTGTAATTCACACATGGAATTGGGAGGGCCTTTGTGGGAGGTAAGTGGATCATGGAGGCGGATGCCCCTCTTGCTGTTCCTGTGATAGTGAATGAGTTCTCATGAGATTTGATGGTTTTAAACTGTCTGGCTTTCTTCACTTACTGTCTCACCTGGTGTTATGTAAGAACTGCCTTGCTTTTCCTTCACCTCTGCCATGATTGTAAATTTCCTGAGGCCTCCTCAGCCATTTAGAAGTGTGATTCAAGAAACCCCATCTCTACTAAAAATACAAAAAATTATCCGGGCGTAGTGGTGCATGCCTGTAATCCCAGCTACTCGGGAGGCTGAGGCAGGAGAATCATTTGAACCCAGGAGGTCGAGGTTGCGGTGAGCCAATAGTGGACCATTCACTCCAGCCTGGGCATCAAGAGGGAAACTCCGTCTCAAAAATAAATAAATAAATAAATAACCCAATTTCAGGTGTGTTTTTAAAGCAGTGTGAGCATGGACGAATAGCGTTACTGTGACACAAAATGAAGAGTACCAGATTTGACAAACGATGTTTGATATAGTCTCATCAGCCTGAGCAATGTTTTTCTACATTAAAGAGAATTCCATGTCTCTTTTTTAAAGCATTAAATGTAGACTGAATTATCAGGCAGCAGTCTTATTCGCCTTATATTCTGTCCTTTATTGGTAGGTTCTTCATGGTTGCATTCCAAATTGTGCCTTATATCATTAGTTTTTTGTTCTATACCCACAAATCTTAGACTTCGGTGAAGAATCTTTTAATTGGTAGCAGACTTACAATTTATTTTTCTTCTGGCTCTAGATTTATGCTCTTATACTCTTCCTTCTTGCTTGGAAGACTAGTGATCAAGAAGAATCAAATGGAATTTAGACTTAGAGTTTTGAGAAAAGAAAACTTAGGGAGAATGTGACTGCTATGTAATTTTTAC
>NW_022436951.1:19400116-19415269 GCF_009761245.1 Sapajus apella
ATTGGGGCTCCCTCCTCCACAGGTCCATTGGGACCTGTTGGAATTTGGGATGCTTACTTGGTACCTACTGAAGAGCAAAAGATCCCTTATATTTAGTCTATTGTGGTTGACATAGATGTCTTTGCAGTAGAAAGTTGTTTGATTCCTAAGATAAACGGCTGTTCTGTGCTAACCAAGATTCCGAGTCTATGACTCCCTTCTTGCTCAATCCCAATAATTCTTGCCACGAAGCAGTGGAATGCGGTCTCTGACATTTACATAATGGCTCTATCAATATAAGAGTTCACAACACATGAAAAGTTACATTCAGGTAAATTTGCTTTGCTCTTGCAAGCTTCCCTAGCCCAAAATCTGACTAATTATGAAAAAGATGTGGGCGAAAGGAGTTATAGATATAGTACAGATAAACAATAATGTATCCGCAATATTTTGTCAATATATATTTCTTCAAATATTTGAAAGATTTCCAAACAGAAAAGGAATTCATTTTTATTCCACGTATATCCAAGGAATTATATAAAGCCAATGGATAAGATGAAAGTTATATGGATGATTTTGCTAGGTTATCCTTCTTAATTGTAAGGACTGAATTTTGTAGAAGTGTAAGGCTTTGGACTAATCTATTTATACACTGGCAAACAGAAGACCCTTTGAGAATTGTGGGGTGGTTGATTTGTACCTACTTTCTTCTCAGATGTTAAGAAAAGTTAATTCATCTTAACCCTCATTGATGCTGTTATTAGTTTCGATAATTGCTATCACTAGGCCACCTCAACTAGGCATTTTTCCCTCTGTTATTTCTTTTTAAGTGAAAATCTATTCTCATCTAGATGTCACTTGTCCAACAAAACATGTTTTGTTCATTCTTTGCAATAAACTGACCAATCACTTTTACAACAGTTTTAGCATTATTTATAATATTTGGTTTTTTTTTGGAAGATGTACTTTTCTCATGAGCCACACATCACTTGACTTAAAAACAGGCTTATTCTGACTGTTAGCTGTTTATTAAAAGTTTAGAAACTGCTATTGTTCTAAAAATATTTCTTTTATGTCATTTTTGTCCCTTTATTCCTAAATTCTTGATTATTTTGTGTCTGAGATTTTCCTGTACTTCAAATAAAGCCACTAAAAGGACATAAAAAGTAAATTAAGAAAACTGTTTTATATTTAATTTATATTTTATTCTTACAAATATATAATTATTATAGTTACATCATCATTGGTAAAATTAACTCACTTCAAGGTTCATATTTCATACTGAACCAACCTAACTTCCTTGTTATATTTAAGAAAGAAATCTCTCTCCAGTTTTAAAATTTTGGTAATTTGAGAATTTATCATCCAACAAAACTAGCCTATTGTAAATCAGAGATATAAAATCACCAAGCCTATGAAAAGTTGTGTCAAGCATGAAATTAATACTTCTGAGACACTTTTATGAGAAATATATTAAATCCAATAAGTTCATTTGTTCCAGAACCCTGCAGACGTTAGTGAAATAATTATAAATTTATCTCTTTTAACTAAATGGAAATGCTCACATTAACATTTCTTTGCTTATAAGTTTTATTATATATTATTGCTACATTTTTAAACTCTGCACATGATTAATTTGTTTTTACAAATCTTGTTTTCCTGGAGTATATATAATTATATCATATTCTATATTACAAATTTTTCATTCTTTATTATATCACTTTAATTCTAGAACTTCAAACGTTTCATTGGACTGTGCTTTCACTGCTTATAATATGTGACATACTATTGGTGTAAAAATCCATCTTGCCCCCTTAATTATAATAACAAGTTAAAACTAAAATTCTCTAAAATTTCGTTTTTTCTTTTTTTATTATTTGTTCCTTTTTTGGTCTTTTTTCTTTTATTTTCTTGCTCACATATACAAAGCAATTATCTACTTTATAACCTATATTTTTATTTTAGGCCAATTCCAGGAAAACTCAAAGTAAACTATGATATTCCTTTATTCATATGACCAATAATTACTGATTTTCTGGCTTATGCACTTAACGTATAGTTTCTAATTTGAAGTTTTTTTGAAATACGCATTATTTGAGTTTTAAATATGTTATATGCATGATTCTATGTTCAAATCCATGTAGGAGGACACCATGGAGTGAAACGTGGACTCTGCAACTAGACTCTTTGGGTAAAAATTCTTTTTCTGATGGAGTAAACTGAACCCCATCCATCTTCAGGTTCTTATTTTAGCATGGAAATAATAATATTACCTTCTTCAAAAGAAAAAGAAAATATACATTAAAACTTATATTTTATATAAATATATAACTGTGTATATATAAAACTATATATAATTGTAATTTCATAATTAAATATATAACATTTTATATTTTATAAATTTATATGTGACCATTATAGTACATATTTACATATTATATTTATTAACATACTTCAAGTATTATTAATTATAATATATATTTCATATATATCAAGAATGCTTGGAATGGTATATATATTTATATGATACATTTTTATATTATATATATAAGCGATTCTTAGGATGAAATAATAATGAGTATTAAATGCATTTTAACTATAATAATACTTTCTTTTTTTCTTTGATTTCACCTTTTTTACTTCCTCTTTCTTGCCTTACTCCTTATCCTCGTCCAAGCACATAAATCTTGGACAAATAAAGTTGCATATAAATCTGCCTTTGTGGTACAAAAATAAAATATAGCATAAATTAAAGGATATATTTATGGCACATTAAAATAACCTTAGACGCTTACAACTTCTTTTAAGAATAAACACCTAGTACAGTTAGTCACCAGTCAGCCTTTTAAATAAAGACTACTGCAGGTTAGACTCGCAAATAATATTTTTAAAAAGGAAAATAAAATACAGGAGAGAAATGACCATGTCCTGTCAACATTTTATAACTCTTTCAGCTTCATTGTGTGTTTTATTTCTTCCTAGTTATGAGAGGCACACACGGAGTTGGCCATTAAAGACCCTTGTTTCCTATTGTTCATGCGCTTGTGTGACACCCATCCCTTGAGTGAGGCTAAACTTACTGACTCATCTCTAATAAACAAAATACTACGAAAGCGTTACTATGTCTTCTCTAAGATTAGATTACAATCAAAGCTTGGTTTCTTGCTTGCCTTTTTTGCTTTCTTGCCCATTGAGGGAAGTCAGCTGTCATGTTTTCAACTGGTGTAAGACAAAGACTGATGATTCTGGGAATCAGCCAGCAAGGATCTGCTAACAGCCATGTGTGTGAATGTGTAAGCCAATTTCCCAGTTGAACTTTAAAACGTTTGTAGTGAGAGCTAACACCACGATTGCAGCTCAGTGAGAAATCCTGAGCCAAAGGCGTCCTTAGAAACTATGAAATAATAAATATTTGCTGTTTAAGCCAATAAGCTTTGGAGTAATTGTTGGATGGCAATGGATAACTAATATATTAACATCGTGTCTTTTTGGCACTGATTAGCACACAAGTTCATAAAAGGGAAAGATTCCGTGTGCTTTTCTGCAGGCGAAGTGACTAATATAAGGTAGAAAGATTAGGATGACTTCTTGGTAGGCTACTTGGAACAGACTCACAGTAAGTGCATCATGAAATCGCATAGTGGGGTACAAATGTGCTTTTAGTTTAAATGTGGACTTAATTAAAAGGGAAGTAATTAGAATACTATGCTATAGGATAAAATGGAAATAAATGGAAGAAAATAAAATAGGAGATAATGGAATAGGAAATGTCCTCTTGTTTGCAAGTAATGAAGATTAAGTATTGGCTGTGGGGTGTGTGTGTGTGTGTGTGTGTGTGTGTGCGTGCGTGCGTGTGCGTGTGTGTATTAGAGTTCCTAAGAACATGCACAGGTTCAGTGAATTGCTGGAGGAACCTCAGTACTCAAAACTCACAGCTATAATTTATTAATCTCAAAATTAATGAATGAATTAATCTAAAAGATGTGAAGGCTGAATTTTTAAGAATATAGGCGTAGAATTCCTCTATTTTCCTCAACCCCCTTCCCCATTACACAAATACAGATGTCACACATCATGAGGTTCTTTCTTCAGCAGCAATATACAACCACACATGCGCCATATTTCTACCCAGAAATACCTGGGTGTGTCTGAGTCCAAGGTTATTATTAGGGGGCCAGTCATATAGAAGCCGAAACCAGCCATAACTATTGGAATTTCAGACTTCAGGAAGGAAAAGAGGCGTTCAGCAGCCCAGCTTGGGAAGTACAGCCAGGTTCCAGGCTGCTATCCAAGGGCCAACCCCACAAAGGCAGTTTTTGAAAGTAGCTACTTCAGACCTGCTGTGTTAGTTCCTTCCCCACCCAGTACCTGTCTACAATTGTACACTGTTTACATTCGCATACTGCAAAATGGCCCCAGTGTATGTTATTCCCCTCTATGTGGCCATGTGTTCTCGTCACTCAGCTCCCACTTATAAGTGAGAACAGGAAGAATTTGTTTTTCTTTTCCTGCATTAGTTTGCTAAAGATCGTGTCCTCTAACCGCATCTATGTTCCTGCAAAGGACATGATGTCATTGACTTTTATGGCTGTATAGTATTCCATGGGATTTTTGTATCACATTTCCTTTATCCAGTTTTCTGTTGACAGGCATTTAGGTTGATTTTATGTCTTTGCTATTGTGAATAATGCTCCAAGAAACATACATGTGTATGTGTCTTTATAATAGAACAATGTATATTTCTTTGGGTATATATCCAGTAAAGGGTCAAATGGTATTTCTGTCTTTTGGTCATTGAGGAATTGCCACAATGTCTTTTCCAATTATTGAACCTAATTTACACTCCCCCAAACAGTGTGTAGCTGTTCCTAAAGAAATAGATACAAGGGGAAATAAGACTGGGCATGGTGACTCACACGTGTAATTCCAGCACTTTGGGAGGTTGAGACAAGTAGATTGTATGAGCTCAGGAGTTCAAAACCAGCCTTGGCAACGTGGCAAAATGCCATCTCTACAAAAGATACAAAGGTTGGCCAGGTATGGTGGCATGTGCCTGTAGTCCCAGCTACTTGGAGGCCGAGGTGAGAGGATCAATTGAACCTGGCAGGCAAGGATGCAATGAGCTGTGATTGCACCACTGTACTCAAGAATGGGTGACAGAGTGCAACCTTGTCTCAAATAAATAAATAAAAACAACCAAAAAAAGATAAAATAAGTGATAATTGATTAAAAATTATTTTCTGAGAAATTCAGTTAATCCAAATGTTAGAAAAATATTAGCTAGACATTACCAGAAGTAGTAGAACATTCAGATTTCATAGAATTCATTTTTTTTTAATTTTTAAAATTTTTTACTATTATGCTTTATGTTCTGGGGTACATGTGCAGAACATGCAGGTTTGTTACACAGGTATGCATGTACCATAGTGGTTTGCTGAACCCATGAATCCATCACCTACATTAGGTATTTCTCTTAATCTTATCCCTCCCCTAGACCCCATCCCTCCGCAGGCCCTGGTGCCTGATGTTCCCCTCCCTGTGTCCATGTGTTCTCATTATTCACCTCCCACCTGTGAGTGAGAACGTGCTGTGTTTGGTTTTCTGTTCTTGTGTTAGTTTGCAGAGAATGATGGTTTCCAGCTTCATCCATGTCCCTGAAAGGGACATGAACTCATGATTTCTTATGGCTGCAGAGTATTCCATGGTGTATATGTGCCACATTTTCTTTATCCAGTCTATCATTGATGGGCATTAGCATTGTTCCAAGTCTTTGCTATTGTGAATGATGCTGCAAAAAACATACGTGTGCATGTGTCTTTATAGTAGAATGATTTCTAATCCTTTGGGTATATACCCAGTAATGGGATTGCTGGGTCAAATGGTATTTCTGGTTCTAGATCCTTGAGGAATCACCAAACTGTCTTCCACAATGGTTGAACTAATTGACACTCCCACCAACAGTGTAAAAGTGTTTCTATTTCTCCACATCCTCTCCGGTATCTGTTGCTTCTTCACATTTTAATGATCACCATTCTAACTGGCATGAGACGGTATCCTAATGTGGTTTTGATTTGCATTTCCCTAATGACCAGTGATGATGAGCTTTTTTTCATACGCTTGTTGGCTACATAAATGTCTTCTTTTAAGAAGCGTCTGTTCAAATTCTTTGCCTACATTTTGATGGTGTTGTTTTTTTTCTTGCAAATTTGTTTAAGTTCTTTGTAGATTCTGGATACTAGCCCTTTGTCAGATGGATAGATTACAAAAATTTTCTCCCATTCTGTAGTTTGCTGTTCACTCTGATGATAGTTTTTTTTCTTTTTTTCTGTGCAGAAGCTCTTTAGTTTAATTACATCCCATTTGTCAGTTTTGGCTTTTGTTGCTATTGATTTTGGTGTTTTAATCATGAAGTCTTTGCCTCTGCCTATGTCCTGAATAGTATTGTCTAGGTTTTCTTCTTGGGTTTTTATGATTTTAGGTCTGACATTCAAGTTTTTAATCCATCTTGAGTTAATTTTTGTATAAGGTGTAAGGAAGGTGTCCACTTTCAGTTTTCTGCAGATGGCTAGCCAGTTTTTCCAGCACCATTTATTAAATAGGGAATCTTTTCCCCATTGCTTGTTTTTGTCAGGTTTGTCAAAGATCAGATGGTTGTAGAAGTGTGGCATTATTTCTGAGGCCCGTGTTCTGTTCTCTTGATCTACATATTTGTTTCGGTACCAGTACAATGCTGTTTTGGTTACTGTAGGCTTGTAGTATAGTTTGAAGTCAGGTAGTGTGATGCCTCCAGCTTTGTTATTTTTGCTTAGGATTGTCTTGGCAATGTGGGCTCTTTTTTGCTTCCATATGAAATTTGAAATCATTTTTTCTGTGGAAAAAAGTCAATGGGAGCTTGATGGGGAAAGCATTGCTTCTATAAATTATGGCCAAATAGAAACAGCTCTGGTCTGCAGCTCCCAGCGAGGTCAACACAGAAGTCGGGTGATTTCTGTATTTCCAACTGTGGTACCTGGTTGATCTCATTGGGACTGGTTGGACAGTGGATGCAGTCCACAGAGGGCTAGCTGAAATAGGTTGAGGCCCCACCTCACCCGGGAAGTGCAAGGGTTCAGGTAGCTCCCCCTAGCCAGAGTTAAGTTTATAATGATTTATATCAGAATCAAGAATGTACACAACATATCATACTGGTCCTCTGCTTAATAAATAAAAACAATTTAAAAGGTTAATCAAACTTATAATCAGGGGCAATAACACGGAATGAATCTTGAGACTAAAAGTTTCACAAAGTAAGAATAAGTCACTCCTAAGCAAGAATGAAAGATTGCTTGATCAAGGACTCAGAGTAGGTGCGCATGAGGAAAGGTAAGAGAAGGAGAACTATTGTGCCTATGTGAGCACATGCATGTGTGCAGGAGATGCATAAGTCAGAAGAAAGCATCAACACCTCCATCCTTTGATCTGTTAGGGGAAATACATAAAATTCAAATATTAAAAGCTATTTTCACTGTTCCAAGGATCGTGGAATTTATGTCATCAGCCAATGATTCTCAAACTGAATCAATATATTTCAAGTGACTATATTACTATTCACTTGAAATGTTTTAAATGTTAAATTAATATAAGGAAAAAATTTAAAATAGCTACCACAGTACTCATTATCACTTGCCATACATAAAGCTATACTTTAAAATTAATATTTCAAAACAGTTTTAGAAATAAGAAATAGCTGCCTGCCAATGTCGAATAGAAAGCATACTCTTTTGCAAGCAGGAAAATACAATAATGGAGATTATCTGCAACTAGGCTGTATTGGGTGTATTAAGAAGAAGTGAGTAGAGGGAAGTAGGATGAACTGGTAGATTGATGTGTTTGCCATCCAAGTAACAAGCCATGGTAGTTTTAACTAGAGCAATTTTAGTGGGAATTTGAGAACCATTTAGGAAGGAAAAATTAGCAGCACTTAGTGGTGGCCAATTTAATCGGGATGGGTAGATGAGCAAGAGGAAAATTGTCCAAGGTAGGCAATATATAAAGTAGAGAATGGTAAGGGGAAGATGAAAGAGTGTAAGTGTGAACTAGAATGTAACAAAGTATAGCAAGAAACCAAAAGTTGAAGTTGTGGAGTCAGGACAGAAGTTTACTCTGTCAAGAATACTAGACTTTAGAAAGAAGTCTATACATTGTAATTAAATCATGGCTGTAAATCTGCTAGTGATATAACATTATTTGTAGGGGAAGATGAAAAAGGAAAGCATATCAGCCTTTGAGAAAATTTTACATAAACTAGAGGGTATAGCTTATGAAGAAATGGAAAGGTGAATACCTTCAGATATAGTGACAATGTATAATGAAATACGATTAAAACATACAAATACAAATGTTTAATCCTTAATACAAATATATAGAGAAAAAGAATCAGGAGTGGCCTCATACAGACACAAAAATATGAGACACTCTTCCAGTGAGTGACACATAAATACATTTGTGATTTTAAAATTATTTGGAGAGATTTATGAGGAGCAAACTTGCCTTGCTGTGATGGACAAAAGCAAGGAGGAGAAACGGTGTAAAATAATAAAATGATTCCGGTCTCATTGTGGGGACACATCTTGCTCGCCCCCATGATGCCTTGAGCCTAAACTCATTGTCAAATTGTGGTACTTAAGAAGACATTTGCTTTATATTATTTCACAGCCCCATACACAATTTGAAAATGTCTTACATTTGGGCTAGGGCTGATCACCCTGGCGACTCTTTTTTTTTCATTTGTTTGTTTAGCAGATTGGACACAATTGTATAAATATTTAATATTAAACTAATCACAAGTCCAACAACATTGTATGTTACAATCATTTTGCACTTTAAATTTGCTCAAATAATTCTGGAATGAAAACATCTGTATTTACTCCCTTAAGTTGTGAGTTGTCAGTTGTATAACTCTAGAAAGCCATTATTCATACTTTTATTTAATGCATCTCACTAAGAAAACGATTTTCAGTGAGTTATCTGATTTTAACGAAGTCTGTTCTAACTCCATTTTCTACTGGGCTTATTAAAGCCAGTGTAAGCCATGAGACTTAGCAAAGGTCGGAGGGAACTAAGCTGAACTCATTACCATTCATCTCTAGTTACCCACACCTTTGCCTTTACCTTGGGATGAAATTCACTGGGATAGTGTGTTTCATGTAGTTATAAAAAAAAAAATGGGCCGGGTGCGGCGGCTCACACCTGTAATCCCAGTACTTTGGGAGGCCGAGGCGGGTGGATCACGAGGTCAAGAGATCGAGACCATCCTGGTCAACATGGTGAAACCCCATCTCTACTAAAAATACAAAAAATCAGCTGAGCATGGTGGCACATGCCTGTAATCCCAGCTACTCAGGAGGCTGAGGCAGGAGAATTGCCTGAACCCAGGAGGCGGAGGTTGCGGTGAGCAGAGATCGCGCCATTTCACTCCAGCCTGGGTAACAAGAGTGAAACTCCGTCTCAAAAAAAAAAAAAAAAAATGGATCATTTCCATGGTATTTTATGAACATTACTCCTGACACAACATTTAAAGTGGCATGTGCATATTCATAAACATGTTACAATGTTTAAAAAATCCAAAATGTGGCTTCAGTTTTGAACCTAGGTCCCAAAAGAAAAACCTAGTCATTTTTATATGATATTGAAATTACCAAAATTTAATTTTTGCATTATATTATGAATTCACCACACAACTTTCCTTAATTTATTAAGCATCAAAATGACATCTAGATCAACATCCCTTTGCTTTTATTTCATTCTTAAAAAATGAGAAGATCCAGATATAGTACTTTGTAAATGTAAATGAATGTTGTTAGCAGTATTTACAAGTAATTGAAAGTTTTTATTTAATTTATGTGAATGAATACTCCACCATGGATCTGCTTGTTTGTTTCATTGTGAAGACTTGACATATGCCCTCTAATGCATGTTCTATGTGTGCTGCTCCATCAAATCCTGTGCATGGTTTCCACATACGTTTTGCAATTAAAAGCAGGAAGAAAGAAGCAGACAAATGATAATCCTTTTAAAAAAAATTTCATGGAGGATATTATCAAAGGGAATTCAAATTTATGATTGTCAATGAATAGGTAACCTAGATCATAGATAGGAATCTCAACAATCAAAGAAACCTATTGTATTAGTTCATCTTCATACTGCTAAAATGATATTACCTAAAACTGGGCCATTTATAAATAAAAGAGGTTTAATTGACTCACAGCTCTGCATGGCTGGGAGGCCTCAGGAAACTTACAGTCATGACAGGAGGCAAAGGAGAAGGAAGTACTTCCTTCACAGGGTGGCAGGAGAGAGAGAACACTGGGAAAACTGCTACTTTTAAACCATTGGATCTCATGAGAATTCCTCACTCTCATGAGAACAGCATGGGGAAACCACCCCCAGGATTCAGTCACCTCAAACCAGGTCCCACCCTCAGCACCTGGGGATTACAATTCAACATGAGATTCCAGTGGGAACGCAGAGCCAAATGATATCATTCTGCCCCTGTTCTCTCCCATATCTCATGTTCTTTTCACATTTCAAAACCAATCATGTCTTCCCAACAGTCCGCCAGGGTCTTAACTCATTCCAGCATTAACCCAAAAGTCCAAGTCCAAAATCTCATCTGAGACAAGGTGAGCCCCTTCTGCCTATGAGCCTGTAAAATCAAAAACAGGTCAGTTAATTCCACAATACAATGAGGGTACACACATTGGGTAATGGGGAATGTTCCCATTCCAAATAGGAGAAATTGGCCAAAACAAAGGGGCCACAGGCCCTATGCAAGTCCAAAACAAAGCAAGTCCGTCACTAAATCTTAAAGCTCCAAAATGATCTCTTTTGGCTGTATGTCTCCTTTGACTGCATGTCCAGGGCACACTAATGTGAGAGCTGGACTCCCAAGGCCTTGAGTACCAATTTCTTTTCTAACGTAATTTTCTTGAAAAATTATCTTTACCATTTCCTCCAATCCCTTGCCTGCTATTCAATAGTATCCCTAGAAGCTTGGATCCCTCTCCTCAGTCTTCTTTCTTTGGAAATGCATTCTGGCTCAAGAAGCAGGGGAAATTAATAGATTCAATTACTCTTGACTAAAGAGTACAGAATCTATTAGGGGGCAATTGCAGTCACTTACTTCCAAAGCAAAGCTGCCCATTACTGCTGAGAATAATAGCTAACAAAGCTTTTCAATTCTAGGTTGGAGCTAAAATGGAGGAAAATAGGTCAGTGCAAGAGGAGAAATGAGAAATGAAGAGTCCTATGGTGGGAGGAGACTTGGGGGATGTTGGCTCAGTAGCTGTAGAGCCAAAGGAAAAAAAAAAATGAAATAGACCAGAAACAGGAAGAAAAGGTACATCACAAAACCCTCATCACAGTCATACAAATTATACTGATCCTGCGCCACAGGTACTTTCTGATTTCAATTCCTGTTGCTGAAACTGAAAATTTGTATCGATTCGAGACCATGCAAAAATATTTAATCTTTGGGACGATTCATGAGATTAGATTTGACCAAGCTTCTTGCCACAGTTATGAGCTACAAAGCTTTGCTTAGAAAAATATTTTTTTTTCTTGAGTGCAACACTTTGAATAACACGAATGCACACTTTATAGAGGACTCAAAATATATTTAAACATGTGACAACTCAGGGATTTGAAATAATCAGCTGACAGATCCTGATCATGTGCAGTTCTTTCAAATAGTCATTATTTTCATTTGTGTGTCACATTTATAGTGAAGAGAGATTTACAGGAATGAATGAGGTTACAAGGTGTTTGCTTTTCCTCCAGTACTCCTATTGTGTCAGTAATGACTGTGTTTCAGCTGACAGTGGGCTGTCCCTATTACTGCTAAAATTACTATTTACAGACTATTAAAGCAAGAATTTATACTAAAAGTGTTTAGAAGAGCTCTTTTATAAAAGTCATAAATAAATAGTTGTCTATAGATCACACTATTAAAAAAAAATACAGACAGAGTCTCATTCTGTCACCTACACCAGAGTGCAGTGGTGTAATTACAGCTATTTGGTTTGGCTGTGTCCCCACCTAGGAATGTACTTTTAAGGATTTTAGTTTTCAAATTTTCATTCTTTTTAAGAAGCCTATATTTCAACCAAATTATTTCAATTAAGTAAAATCTGTTAAAATGAAAGCTTTCTAGAGAATTATTGAAGTTTTTAATCTTTGCAGTCGATATTACATACTGATTAAAACTAATGTAACTTCTTGAATAAAAATAGAAATTAGAGAAATTTAAAGGTGACAAAGGTGACTTAGGAATATGTTTTGCTTCATTGATGTCAAACACATTATATTTAGATAATTCCATCCACTTCCAATTTTTGTTAGTTCCCATAATTTGAAGGAGGGTTGCTGAGCCCCTTTCCATAGAGTTGGAATAATTCATAGGTAGACTGGGGTGACTCAAACAGTGAGAGAAGTATCTAGAATTGTCTCAGCTTTCTCCTCACTTCCTTTTAAGGATGTATCTGCTTGTAGCAAATGTAAATTTTCTTTCTTTCTTACTACAAATAGTAATTCCCCATGGGAAAGACCTCCATTTTGTGAACTCTATTAGTGACGTTTACAATGTGTTAATTAATGGGAACGTTCAGATAGCAGCAAGCCCGCAGGACTGAAACACCTAAGCTACATTAATCATCATCAACAACAACAACAAACTGAGTGAAAACATTATCCAAATTAAAAAAATTTTATAGCTGTGAATTTCTTTCTAAATATATGTTGAGATCTATAATTAAAAATATTTCGTATCTGGCTGGGCGCTGTGGCTGATGCCTGTAATCCCAGCAATTTGGGAGGCCAAGGTGGGCTGTCAATTGACGCCAAGACTTCAAGGCCTGCCTGGCCAACATGGTGAAACCCCACATCTACTAAAAATACAAAAATTAGTTGGGAATAATGGAACACCCCAAGCTTCTCGGGAGGCTGAGGCAGGAGAATTGCTTGAACCCAGGAGGTGAAGGTTGCAGTGAGCCAAGATCTCAGCAATACACTCCAGCCTAGGCAACAGAGGAAGACTCTGTCTCAAAAGAAAACTTAATATATTTTATGGCAAAATCAGCATAAGCAAAAGAAAAATTAATATCTTTATGGCAAAATCAGCATAAGCAAATTTAAAGGGAAAATCACCAACTGAGAATGTACATTTGCAAATTATATAGAAATTATGATTTCTTTACATCCTAGAATTCAATCAAAATTTAGAATAAAGAATGCCTTCTTCCTTGAACTTCTGCCACCAGAAAAAATAATTAAAAACATAAAAAGGCATTTCCCAGAAAACATACACACACCCGCACACACACATATACATATACAGAGCCAAAAAATAAATGAATGATGTTTTACTCATTGTCAGTGAAAATTTAATGCAACGATTCCAATAATTTTAATGATGTCATGCTTAACCAATACACATCTGTCCCATAATAATAATAATGGCATTATTATTAGTCATCTCAAATAGTCCTGACCTGAAATGAGAATCAATTAAGTAAAAGACTATTTAAATAGTTCTTATGAGAAAAATTATGTCTATTCTGACCTAAAACAACTAAAGAAGCGTTACCAAACAATGTATCAACTGAATAACACCTTATGAATAAATAGATATGGATTATACATTAAGTGGAATGCAATGAAGATTTGTATAACTTACTAAAGAAGGAAGAGGACACCAGACAGTGCAGTATTTGGTGGAATGGGGTAGAAGGGAATCATTCTTTGGAAGATTTTTTTCCTTTCTCTTTATTATTTCTTCACTAGATTGTTTTTTCTTTTGGGGGGAACTGTGGGGTAGCTCCTACCTATCTAGCACCTAAAGTTTTCTTAAACATAACATGATCACACTGAACTTTAAAATAACATAAATATGAAAGACTGGAATCCTTGGAAAAGTGGAAATCATGCATGTTCAAAAATGGAGGTATGGAAGACATCAACTCTTCAACATTTTTACTTGGTGTATACATGTTTAGGATTGTTTGAACATAATTCATACTTGTTCTAAGCGATACTTCTAATCAGAAACTGTTACCCTAATTGGTGGTAGTGTCTTGCCTGAAACCATGTCCAAATGTTACTTCTTATAACTTATTAATTTCATGTGTTTTGGGCAGTGAAACTATTGGTAATAAAGAGAAAGAAAGAGCCATTCCAACATAAAGTTGAACAGTAAGATACATACCAAATTTATCACACTGATACACTGATCATAAATTACTTATCTGATTTTAAATACACTTGTCTTTTTCACAGCTCTAAAATTTCTCACAACCCCCAGATCATTTCTGTTTTTTTTTTTTTGGAAAATTCTGTTTCTCTAACTAAATTTAGAATAGACTTCTTTCTGAAAATCCTTCCTCATCTCAGAGTGTGGTTACATAGATTTCCTTCTGTGCCTATAGAGCTCTGTGTAAGCAATTATCACAGGCATTACCATATTGTACTATAATTGACCATCCCAGCCTTCTGCAATTCTATACACATGCACACATACACACACATGCACAAAGTCTGTGAGTTCCTTCAAGGATGGACAGGGCTCACTTATTTAATCCTGTGTGCCACTAGTTTTTCTTAAGTAGTAGGTGCTAAACATGGTGGTGAATTAATTATTAAGTAACATAATTGATCAAAAGATAATAGTCATGCAAAGTGGTGGAGTACACAGAGCTTTATAATTGTTATGTTTATTTGTGGTGGCTGTGCAAGTTTACTGTGTAATTAGTTAACCTGTCCAAGAAATAAATATCCTAGCTCCATGTACTTGCTGACTGGTCACGAACATGCAAGTATTAGATCATTTTCATGCTGCTGATAAAGACCTACCAGAGGCCGGGCGCAGTATCTCACACCTGTAATCCCAGAACTCTGGGAGGCCGAGGCGGGTGGATCACAAAATCAGGAATTTGAGACAAGCCTGATCAATATGGTGAAACTTCATCTCTACTAAAACTACAAAAAAATTAACTGGACGTGGTGGCACACGCCTGTAATCCCAGCTACTCAGGAGGCTGAGGCAGGAGAATTGCCTGAACCTGGGAAGCGGAGGTTGCAGTGAGCCAAGATCATGCCACTGCACTCCAGCCTGGGTGGCAGAGTGAGACTTCGTCTCAAAAA
>NW_022436951.1:19415369-19434301 GCF_009761245.1 Sapajus apella
TCCCAAAAAAAAAAAAAAAAAAAAAAGACCCACCAGAGACTGGGAAGAAAAAGAGGTTTAATTGGGCTTACAGTTCGACATGACTGAGGAGGCCTCTGAATCGTGGTGGGAGGTGAAGGGTATTTCTTACATGACAGCAGCAAGAGAAGAATGAGAAAGAAGCAAAAGTGGAAACCCCGGATCTCGTGATATGTATTCAGTATCACAAGAATAGCACAGGAAAGACCAGCCCCATGATTCAGTTACCTCCCCCTGGGTCCCTCCCACAACATGTGGGAATATGTGAGATACAATTCAATTGATATTTGGGTGGTGACACAGCCAAACCATATCAGTAAGTATGAAGAATAGTGGGACTGCATAATAAATAAGTATATATGTACTTCATACTGCATGGAAAATATTTTACTTACATCTCAGTTCACCTTCTCTTTCCAACTTACAGCGAAGCTTCTCATGAAGCCAATTTACACAGTGTTGTTAATCTCACCAAAAGGAAAAAGTTGTAACATTCAGCCCACTGTTAATATCCAGTTTTTTTTGGTTGCCCAATTATATTTGTGTTAGTTTAAAATTACTCCTCTAATTATTTAGTATTTTAATTTTCCAAATTAAAATGAAGATATGTTAGTTAAAAGATAAATTTCTATTTGTCACTTTGGCGTGACAGACTCAGGCTTCTCTGTTCCTGAGATGAGATTTTTTTCAAGTATATCATTGTGAACCACTGTGAGCCTAGAGTAATGTTATGGGCTGTGATTTTGTGTCAGTGATACATTGATTTCAGAAATGACACAAGTCTCGTTTTGATTGTGGTATCTTTTAACCTGTAACTTCTATGTAACAATGATACATTTTAAGGTTATAACATACCTCCTGCTGTCAAGGCTGAAGCATCCAAGCACAACTAGGAAACTATTTCACTTACACTGAGAAAACCTGTGCTTTTTGAACTCAATTCATTGAAGAAATAATTGCCCATGAACTATATGTGTATATATATGTGGGTGTTATATAATATATATATATATTTTTTTTTCTAATATATGAAATATGTATTTCACATATATATAGAGAGAGATAATATGAACATATTTTTTGTTTATAATTTCAACTTTTATTTTAGATCCAGGAGGTACATATGCAGATTTGTTATATGGGTATATTGTGTGACACTGAGATTTGAAATGCAAATGATTAAATGATCCTGTCACCCAGGTAAGCATAGAATTCAATAGGTAGTTTTTCTGCCGTTACCGCTTCCTTCTCTCCCCACTGTCGTGGTCCCCAGTGTTAGTTGTTCTCACCTTAATGTTCATGTTGTATTAGTTCCTTTTCACACTGCTGATAAAGATACACTAAAAACTGGGTAATTTATACAGAAAAAGAAGTTTAATGGAGAACTCATAGTTCCATGTGGCTGGGTAGGCCTCACATTCATGGCAGAAGGCAAGGAGGAGCAAGTCATGTCTTCCATGGATGGTATCAGGTATAGAGAGAGATTGTACAGGGGAACTCCTCTTTTCAAGACCATCAGATCTCATGGGACTTACTGATTATCACAAGAACAGCACTGGAAAGACTTGCCCCATGATTCGGTTACCTCCCCCAAGTCCCTCCCATAACATGTGAGAATTCAAGATGAGATTTAGGTGGGGACACAGTAAAACATATCACATATGCACCCAATGTTTAGTTCCTACTTTTAAGGAAGAACATGTAGTATTTGATTTTCTGTTCCTGCTTTAATTCACTTAGGATATTGGCCTCCAGCTGCATCTGTGTTGCTGTGAAAGACATATTTCTTTTTTTTATGCCTGCATAGTGTTCCATAGTTTATATGTAGCACATTTTCTTTATACAAACTATCATTAATAGGCACCTAGATCGATTCCATGGCTTTGCTACTGTGAATAGTGCTACAATGAACATACATGTGCATGCACCTTTTTGGTAAAACAACTTATTTTTCTTTGGATGTATACCAAGTTATAGGACTGCTGGGTTGAATGATAATTCCTTTTTAAATTCCTTGAGAAATCTCCTAACTGATTTCTATGGGTACTGAACTAATTTACATTCCCACCAACAGTGTTCCTTTCCCACCACAGACTCACCAGTATCTGTTCTTTTTTGACATTTTAATAATAGCCATTTGGATTGGAGGGAGATGATATCTCACTGTAGTCTTGATTTGAATTTCTCTGATTAGTGATGTTGAGCATTTTTCATATGTTTCGTGGCTGTTTGTATATATTCTTTCAAGAAGTGTCTATTCATGTTTTTTCTCATCTTTAATGGGGTTATATATATTTTTTGCTTATTGAATTGTTTACATTCCTTATAGATTCTGGGTATCAGACCTTTGTTGTGTGCATAGTTTGCAGTATTATCTCCTGCTCTCTAGGTTATCTATTTATGCTGTTGATAATTTATTTTATGGTGCAGAAGCTCTTTAGTTTAATTAGGTCCCATTTGTCTATTTTTGTTTTTATTGCAATTGCTTTTGAGGAATAGTCATGAAGATTTTGAAAAAGCCAACATGCAAATGGTGTTTCATAGGTTTTCTTCAAGGGTTTTTAAAGTTTGAAGTCTTACATTTAAATATTTAATCCATCTTGAGTTAATTTTTATATATGGTGAAAGGAGGGTCCAGTTTCATTCTGCATATGGCTAGTCAGTTATCCCGGCACCATCTATTGAATAGAGTTTTTTTCCTTTTTACTTGTTTTTGTCAACTTTTTTGAAGATCAGATGGTTGTAGGTGGGCAGCTTTATTTCTGGACTGTCTATCCTGTTCCATTGGTCTATGTGTCTGTTTTTCTCTAAGTACCATGCTGTTTTGGTTACTGTAGCCTTATAGTATAGTTTGAAGTCAGGTAATCTGACATGTCTGGCTTTGTCCTTTTTGCTTAGGATTGGTTTGGTAATTCAGGCTCTTTTTTTGATTCCATAGGAATTTTATAATAGCTTTTCCTAATTCTGTGAAAAATTATATTAGTAATTTGATAGGATTAACAATGAATCTATAGATTACTTTGGGTACTATGGCCATTTTAACAATATTGATTTTTCCAATCTATGAACATAGAATATTTTCTATTTGTTTGTATGATTTATGATTTCTTTCGACAGTGTTTTGTAATTTCCCTTGTAGAGCTCTTTCACCTCTTTTGTTTATTGTATTCCTAGGTATTTTATTTTTTGTGTAGCTGTTGTATATGAGATTGTAAAGCACTTGCATCTTTAAATTTCATTAGGATATTTTCTAAGTGTTAGTATTTTCATAGTCACCATCAGCCTTCTTAGTACCAAAGGAAGTAGTTTAAGATTGACCTGTGAACTATATTGAGACAAATAAACTTGTGCAACTATACTGACTGTGGATCCAGCACATGAATCAGGCATGGTTTCTGCATACCTAGCATATTATTTTGCTCTCACATATTTTTACATTTCTTTTTTTTCCCTTAAAATTACAATTTATTTTATTTTATTTTAATTTTTTTCCCATTTATTTATTTTATTGCATTTTAGGTTTTGGGGTACATGTGAAGAACATGCAAGATTGTTGCATAGGTACACCCGTGGCAGTGTGATTTGCTGCCTTCCTCCCCATCACCTACATCTGACATCACTCCCCTTGCTATCTCTACCCAGCTCCCCAACCCCAACGTCCCTCCCCTATTTCCCCCCAACTGACCCCAATGTGTAGTGCTCCCCTCCCTGTGTCCATGTGTTCTCATTGTTCAACACGCGCCTATGATTGAGAACATGCAGCGTTTGATCTTCTGCTCTTCTGTCAGTTTGCTGAGAATGATGGTTTCCAGGTTCATCCATGTCCCTACAAAGGACACAAACTCATCGTTTTTGATGGCTGCATAATATTCCATGGTGTATATGTGCCACATTTTCCCTATCCAGTCTATCGTCAATGGGCATTTGGGTTGGTTCCAGGTCTTTGCTATTGTAAACAGTGCTGCAATGAACGTTCGTGTGCATGTGTCCTTATAGTAGAACGATTTATAATCCTTTGGATATATACCCAGTAATGGGATTGCTGGGTCAAATGGAATTTCTATTTCTAGGTCCTTGAGGAATCGCCACACTGTCTTCCACAATGATTGAACTGATTTACACTCCCACCAACAGTGCAGTAGTGTTCCTATTTCTCCACATCCTCTCCAGCATCCGTTGTCTCCAGATTTTTTAATGATCGCCATTCTAACTGGCATGAGATGGTATCTCCGTGTAGTTTTGATTTGCATTTCTCTGATGACCAGTGATGATGAGCATTTCTTCATATGTTTGTTGGCCTCATGTATGTCTTCTTTTGCAAAGCGTCTGTTCATATCATTTGCCCACTTTTGAATGGGCTTGTTTGTTTTTTTCTTGTAAATCTGTTTTAGTTCTTTGTAAATTCTGGATATCAGCCCTTTGTCAGATGGGTAAACTGCAAAATTTTTTTCCCATTTTGTTGGTTGCTGATTCGCTCTAATGACTGCTTCTTTTGCTGTGCTGAAGCTGTGGAGTTTGATTAGGTCCCATTTGTCTATTTTGTCTTTTGTTACCAATGCTTTTGGTGTCTTGGTCATGAAGTCCTTGCCTACACCTACGTCCTGAATGGTTTTGCCTAGATTTTCTTCTAGGGTTTTTATGGTGTTAGGCCTTATGTTTAAGTCTTTAATCCATTTGGAGTTAATTTTAGAGTAAGGTGTCAGGAAGGGGTCCAGTTTCTGCTTTCTGCACATGGCAAGCCAGCTTTCCCAACACCATTTATTGAACAGGGAATCCTTTCCCCCATTGCTTGTTTTTGTCTGGTTCTTAATTTTAAATTTAGCTTATAACAGAAATATGTGCAACTTGTTTATTTTTCAAAAAAACAGAACCCATGAGATAAAAGGAGGAATTACATTTATTTTTTCCATTACAATAGGAAAAGGACACCACATTTTGTAGGTTGTTCCCTTTACTCCTCAGTGAAATGAGTGACTCCACAGCTTTTCTATGCATTGCTTCCCTTATTTGATCATTTTCAAATGAACTTCTTGGTGTCTAGCAGTTCACTCCACTTTTGATTTTAGTGTGATCTGGGTGGTCTTTCAGAATGGGATAAGCATTAGATTTCCCAGAACTAGCCCCTCTCCCAGCACTGTGAAATTTGAGATGACTTTTAATTCAACCCTCTTCATGTACTGTTGCCAAGAGCCACCACGCTTACTTGATGGATGATATAACTCTGTATGCTACTTTCTTCTTTGAACCGACATCATTCTGTCTTTATAGGACACCTTCTTGTCGAATCACAGTGGCCATCTTGCTGTTCCACAAGTACATATGACTCACTGACTTTGTATTTATAGTTCTCTACGCCGTGAATGATCTCTGAAAACCTACCATGGCCAGTCCATTTTTATTTCAAGTATTTTCTTCTTAAATATCATTTGTTTAAATTGACTTCCTCTTGCTGTCTTATCTAATATAGAATCCATACCATACCACATTACACGTCGGTCCATAACACCTCGTTTCTCTCCTACAATCCTGTTCACCACTATTTGAAATTATGTTAGATCAGGGTGATTTACCTGTTTAATTTGAATGTCCCCAGGATTAATTAACTATGTTCCTTATAGTTCTCAGGGTTCTTTAGAAAAAAAGAACTAATAGAACACACGCGTGTGTATTTCTGTATATACATACACACACACACACAGAAATTTTAAGATATGGGCTCATCTGATTGCAAAGGCCGGCAGATCAAAAATCTGCAGGGTAGTCTAGCAGGTAGAGTACTTAGGGAAGGGTTAATATTGCAACTCGAGTCCATAGGCTATACAGAAACTGATCATTCTCTGATAAGGACATAAACATGTTTTGTAAGGGGCTATTTTGTAAATGAGAAATAAAATAATTAAAAGTTAAAATATTTTTGCAAAAATTTAAATTAAATTTTAGTATGATTGTAGTTACTTCTGTTACAAATTGATTATATTTTTATATTTCTTGTAGCAACAGCATTTTATTTTATAATGAATAAAAACTAAAAGAATAAGTTCTCATTTCAGTTATGAGAGTTAAAAAAACTGTATGTTAATCATGGTGTTTAGCCCCATCCTTTATCAGTTTTCTCATCTGTAAAGTGAAAGAGTGGATTAGATTATTTCAACTGTTTCTATAAGATCTGATACAATGGGATTTTGTTAAACACCTTCTCTTTTTTCAGGTTTTATATCTTTCTTCTATAAAATTTTGATACTAATAATTGTTCATGCCTGTCAGCCAAAGACCACTAAGAATACATTTAGCAAATTGGTTTTATTGCTTGCTGCAATAAGGGAGGCTAAAAACTTAGGAAACATTTGGTTTCTCAAAAAATAGGAGTTGTTAGTGTAAGATATTTATATGTCTGGGGACAGGGAGTGAGTCATAGAACTATCTTTTCAAGGATTTGACAGAATAAACTGTGGAGTTTTTGGAACAGTCAGTAGTCTTATCATTAGACCAAATTGGCTCATCTGTATTACTTTTAGGTTGTTGTCTCTTGTCTTAGAATGTATGGGTCTAAATTAAATTGTATTATCATTTAGTATGTTGACTTTGAACTTAGATAATTTTTGATAAATGTTATAACTTAGTGTGGTACAGTCTTTGCATTTTGCAGCTATAGTGCAAGCCAATTTCAAAAGTTTCCCTTGCAGAATAGCTACCAGCAGAGATATTTTTACTTTATCACTATTGGGCTTTAGGGTTATAGGAAACATTTCATACTAAAATGTGAGTAAAGCATTTGACCTATAGTAGATGCGCAATAAATGTTTACAAGATACACAACAATTATCTAAAAAAATGTAATATTAAACAAAAGAGCATCGCATAGTTAAATGGCATAATAACACTGCAAAATACAATTGAAAATGCAATCTAAACTTGTGAACCAGCCGCTACCATATTATTAATTGCACCTCATACGTACAGGTTTTGGAAGTCATTTCTTTTCTTTAAATGATACGATGTAGCCAAAGGAAGCAAACAAATTACCTTTAATATTTATATTTAATCTAATGATATGTCAGCATTAACAGGCTAATCAACATTGTACACCACATGGATATACTGGTCCACTTTATTTGTGTTTTTATGGTTGGAATGGACCAAAAAACTCAATTCTCACCAACTAAAGCCAAAAATAAATATATAAATTCTCAAACATGGGCAACGTATAAGAATTGCTGACAGAATCAAAGGAAAACATTGTTAAAAAGAGGAGTCAGAGAATTCATGTTAGCTTTTCTCTTCTGTATGCCAACTCTGCTTTTGCTTTTCTTTAAGCTATTGTCATTGCAGACCTAATGAGTATATGCTTATTAGTGTAGCGGTTTAAGTTTTGTTCTCCAAAGCCTGTTTACCACTTTAAGAAAAAAACTCTTTTGGAATTCATTTTTGGACTCTATACTGGTGTAAGGAGAATGGGATGCTTTAAAAGTCCATATCTGGAGACAAGTGAATATCTCTAGGAGAGTTACTTTGTAAATTACCTGATAGGAAAAATGAAAAAGCACACACAAAATACCGAGTGAGTGCAACCCAGTAACTGCAGCATATTTTATATGAGCCGGATTGTAAAAACTTGTGTTTGTTTTTGTGTACATACGTGTGCCTGTCTGTGTATCTATTTAAGGAAACATTTTCAGAGACCCCAGCTTTGATTTGGCTTAAAGATAAGCCTAATTAAATGAGCCAGAAAGTGTACAGATTACAGGGTGCTCCTTCTGTATCCAAAATTATCAAAAATCCTAACTTAGATTTCCATAGATATCATAAGAAAATACCATTTGTATTGTTTGGGTTATCCACCCCACTCCCCATTATGTCCATCCCCAAATCTCATGTGACAAGGATGGATTTAAGAAGCTTGCTCTTAATATAGAACTAATAGGGCAATGGGGGTGTATTAAGGGTTTCCAGAGACACAGGGCTAATAGGATAGATGTATATATGAAGGGGAATTTATTAAGGAGAATTGATTCACACAATCACAGGGCAAAGTCTCAGGATAGGCCATCTCCAAACTGAGGAAGTAGAAAGCCAGTAGTGGCTCAGTCTGAGCCCCAAAGCCTCAAAAGTAGGGAAGCCAACAATGCAGCCTTCAACCTGTGGCAGAAGGCCAGAGAGCCCCGGGCAAACCACTGGGGTAAGACCAAGAGTCCAAACGCCAAACAACTTGGAGTCTGATGTCCAAGGGCAGGAAGCATCCAGTACGGGAGGCAGAAAGATGAAAACCACAAGATTCAGCAAGCCAGCTGATCCCATCTTCTTCTACCTGCTTTGTTCTAGTGGCACAGGCGGCTGATTGGATAGCGACCACCCACATCAAGGATGGGTCTTTCTCTCCCAGTCCACTGACTCAAAATGTTAATTTCTTCTGGCAACTCCCTCACAGAAACACCCAGAAACAATGTTTTAGAGGCTTTCTAGGCATCCTTCAATCCAATCAAGATGACACCTAATATTAACCATCACAGGGGGAAGCTTCCTTTTAAGAAAAAGCTCTATGTTGTGCTTTTTTGTTGTTGTTGTTGTTTTATGGAGTTTTGCTCTTTTTGCCTGGGCTGGAGTGCAATGGCGCGATCTCAGCTCACCGCAACCTCTGCCTTCCAGGCTCAAGCGATTCTCCTGCCTCATCTTCCCAAGTAGCTGGGATTACAGGCATGTGCCACTAAGCCCAGCTAATTTTGTATTTTTAGTAGAGACAGGGTTTCTCCATGTTGATCAGGCTAGTCTTGAACTCCAGACCTCTGCCTGCCTAGGCCTTCCAAAGTGCTGGGATTACAGGTGTGAGCACCACTTCCAGCCAAGTTGTGTACGTTTTATGCTTTCTTCTTGCTTTCTGCAGGAGATCATATCGAATGCTAATGTCAGAACAACCTAAGCAAAGAGAGGATATAGTTATTTTACCAGTTATTCAAATATCGTAATTTTTAAATCTTGCTATAAAATAATGATATTAGAAGAGGAGCATCTAATTAGCCATGTTAACTTGAATTACTTGTTTAATTTTATACTGGGATTTAGATTTCCCATCATTATAGGGTGTCAGGCTATTTAGTCTATTTTCTTTAGTTAGAGGGAAATCAGTGGCAGAGACCAGGTAGATCCCATGGTTCCCAACTCCCAGTGTGGGATCATCTCATCCATATTCTTAATACTTCACCTCTTTTCTTTATAGATGATGTTAAAGAACTGAATATGTATATTCCCTTTGTTCCACCTTAATGAAACATTGGTGTTTTGAGTACCAATTACCTTTAATTTTTCAAAAAAACAAAACTTTACTTACTATACAACTATGCTAATAAAAAATCACTAACGTGTGAAAAAATCACATTCTACACCTTAAACCCATCTAGATCATAAATACGTGAAGGCTGTTTTCATATGTTTCAAAATTGTGTCCCTGTGTCTTGGTTCAGTTCCTGAAATATAATAAACATTCCATAACTAAATGGTTTTGAATGGGGTTTTTCAATTCAAAGTCAGTTACATTTATTTTGGAATCCCTTATAATACATATTTAGTTTCCATGTGATAGAGTTATCTAACTACATTTTTCTTAGAATCAAATTGAATTTTTTTTTCCTTCCCTAATGTGGTTTTGAATTAAAATTATAGAAGAAAATAGATGTTATGAATTCTGTAGTTTATGAGAAACACAAGTGAGATTAAGTAGCCGTACTGAGTAAAAATTGATTTGAGTTTCATCTTTCTGTACTATATTCTAGAAAAAGCAAGAATAGTTAGATAATAACTCCAAATAACATGATCAAATTTTTCTTGACTTTTTTTTACTGAATTTATAACTGTAGACTTCATAATTACATTGAGTTGTATGATCAGCGTATTAAAAATACTTACTTCTTTTTAATCATAGACCACAGTTTACATGCTTATGTTCTAAGCTGAAAATATGAGATCAAAATGAAATGCTGCCTTTAAAAATGAGGAAACTCTAAACCCCCCAGGTATAAATTATTATTTTTATATAAAGCTTTGATATAAGACAAAAATAATATTTTGTTTAACTATAGTTGATTGTCATTCCCCAGCTTTTAAACAATATATTTTGGAAGAAATTGTCAGTATAATTTTGTTTAATACTACCCATTGCAGGTGACTGGGTATAATTAGGGCTATTAATTTTGTTTCACAGCTTCTAGCAAAAAGCAGCATAGCTACATTAAAAATCCGCAAATAAATATTCCAAAGTGACTTTAAGCCCTGTTGATTCAGGTGATTATTATATTATAAAATATTCATCCCTTTTTTTTTTAGAAAAAAAAAAACAAAAAACAAGCCCGATATAACTGGGTTGTGTATGGTTTAATTCATTTTACCACTCAGTGGACTCAAGAGTCACTTTAGAGAGTTGCGTCTTGTTTTAATTTATTTTCCAAATTCAATCGAAAATGCAAACAGAACAGTAAGCACTACCAGATCATAAAATAATGTTTCTGTGTTAAAGCACGAAGGTAAATTGTCAATCTAAAATGACTATTGATTAATAGTATAATGTTTATATCCAATTAAAGAACATTCAAAGTCCAAGCTAATTTCAGTCTTGTAAACGTTTATAGATCTAAAGAAAAGTGGGTTTTCATTTTGCCTTTTTTACCATGAGAATGTTTAGCATTCAAAAGATCCTACAATTTTATATAAATTGTGTTAAAAATAAAATTGATCTTAGACAAGATGGATTTTTTAAATCCACAAACATTAAATTCAGTATAATCTATTTTACCAACATCCCAGTCATAGTCAAATATGTGTAACAAGTGTAAAAGTATATAACTGTATTCTGAAATTTCTTATACATATAAAAAAACACACAAAAAATGAGTACCCTGTAACTACCACTTGCTATAAGGAATAAAATAATACAGTAGCTCCTCTGAATCCATTGAGTGATTGGTTCCAAGATCTCCTGCCAATAGGAAAATCTGCAGGTGTTCAAGTTCCTTAGATAAAATGATGTAGTATTTGCATATAACCTATGCACTTCCTCCCATATACTTTAACTCATGTCTAGACTATGTGTAATATCTAATACAAAGTAAATGCAATGTAAATAGTTGGTGTGATAATGTTTAGGGAATAATTACAAGAAAATGAGATTTTCCATGTTCAGCACAGATGCATTTTTTTTTCCAAATGTTGTTGAGTTGCTGTTGGTTGATCACAGATGTGGAACCCACAGGAGTTGGGAGGGCCAACTGTACATATTACGCTGAAGTCTCTTAAGGGTCTGTTCCAAGGTTTCTTTTTCTCTCCCCCATTGGAATGTATTTCTAAAGTACTGTTTTAAATATAATGACTTTTACAAATGGAAGTTATAATCTGTGTATCTTTCTCCCATCTGACATTGTCACACAATATAATATTCTAATCATTTATCCATATTGATAAATGCAGCTTAGTTTCATGTGTTTTCACTCATGCATAGTTCCATTGTTTGCATTCAGATATTTATCCATTCCATTATTAATTTACTTTTTTTCTAACTCTAAATGAAGCTATGATAAAATTTCTTATGCGTGTCCTTGTGCACTTGTGCAAATGTTTTTCTAAGATATCTATAAGTAGAATTTTATGGTAGGTGGTATGCAAATTTTTAAGTAAACATATTGAAATTATTTTCTAAATTGTTTATTCCAATTTACATTCTAACTATTATTGTTTGAGTTTTTATTGATCTCCATACTTTCTAATACTTGAAAATCAGATGGTTAATTTGCTATTGTAGTAGATATCAAATTGTAACCTCACAATTTTCACTTTCAATTTCTTGATTACAATGAGATTTAGAAATTTTTCAGAAGTTTATTGACATTTGTAGTTTCTTTTAAAATTATCTTCTTATATTCATTGTTCATATTTTTCAACTTCGTTAACCATTTCATTTTAAATTTGTAAGTATTTTTTACATTTATTAATTTTTTAAAATTTTAATGTCTAAATATAATGCAGTTGACATTCTGAGGATAATTTAATGCTTTGTGATCTGTGTGTCTTTTTCAAGGAATTGTATTTACTCTGAGAACATAAAAACAAATACATGATATTTGCTTCTAAATATTTTGTAACTTTACATGTCTACATGTAGTTCTTATTACTCAGAAGTTTGAGAGGCATGCAATTGGAAAACAAATAGAAAAAAAAAATCTGTTACTGATGGAATTGTCACACAAATCTTTTAAAACATTACAATCATGATATGTGATATGTTCACATCTAAGTATATGCACCACTTGATTTAAAAATTGTTTAAAAATCAACCTGATAAGTCTCCTATACTTTATTAAAACATATACTGGACGATACTAGTAAGAGCCACTTACTCATACCATATGGAACTCCAGGTCTTCCAAATCTTCTATAGATCTGTGGATTGTACAGGCCAAAACAGAGGATTTTATATCCAACCAGATGATTGACTCTCTCCAATAACAATAAAGAATTTCTTACATAAGCGATTATTACAGTAGACTAGACATACCATTCTCTGCTACAACCATCATACCCATTGGGTATTACACTTAAATTTTGTATTTAGTAGATACTTTTATTCACTCCTTGGTTATTGTTAGTGTAATTCAGCCACTTCAGTTTCTAGGGGTGTGCACTTTGTGTGGACACAAATAGTGATGATGATGAATATGAAGCAGTCTAACACTTTGTGATGAGGTGATCATTTAATAATGATGAATATGAAGCTATCTAAAACTTTGTGCTGAAGTAAGTACATATTCCTTTAATAGCATATTTTGAAACATGTAGGAATACATAATAAATTGGTTATTCTTTCATTAAAGTTTTGATTGACATGGATGTTGTAATGTATTTGTTAATGATTCTTTCTGTAAATTTGAGAAAAACACAAGCAGAATTACCTCAGTGTCAGTTTTTATAATATACATACAAAATATATGCTAATCCCTCCTTCCGGGACTCAATGCCTTCAGTTGTCTTATCACTTTATTGTCTCTTAGTCTGCAACAATTTCTCAGACTTTCTTTGTCTTTCATGATCTTGATACTTTTGAAGAGTACAGGAAAATTATGTAATAGAATATTTGACAATTTGAGATTCTCAGTTTATCATGACTAGAGTCAGGTTAGTCATTTTGCACAGGAATGCCATGGAAGGGATATTGTTCTCCTTCTGAGACATCATATCTGCAGAAATGTGGTGACAGTTTGTCCCTTTAGTGATAATGTTCACTTCATTTTTTTATTAATGTAATCCTTAAGTTTTCCTCTATAGAGTCATTATTCCCCTTTTTAATTCAAATAAGTAAATTATGTGGAAATTATTTGAGATTATATAATGCCATGTTCTTCATTATATATTTTCCCTCTGATTTCATTGTCCGTATCTATGATTCTATGGTAAGGAAGAATTTTGTATTTATTTAGTTTTTTGTTTCTTTATTCAATAAATTAACTGTATATTCATATCAGCATTCTGAAAAAGGAACTATATATGTAAAAGACAACAACTGAATTTAACTACAGATTGGCTTTAATAATGTATCGATGATACAAGTTTCCTATGTGAGAAATGTAACTAAAAATTTAGAAATATAGGAATAAAATATCTCAAATAGCCTCTTAAGTATTTCAGTATAAAATGCATTGAGTTTTGAATAAGTGCAAAAAAGTGAGCTTAAAATCAAAACAAGTAATCTGGATAAAGAGTATATTATTTTTTGTATGTGTTACTCTTTCAATCTTTTAATTGATAAAATTATTTTTAAAACAAATGTAAAAAGCCTGTGTGTGTATATTTACACACTAAACTTTCATTGGATTTACATTGTACCTTTGTAATACTTTCACATATAATGTATAAAAGTGTATTCCACAATTCTGTAAGCCAAAGAGAGCCTCAAGGAAACTGATATAAAATATACTTTAGCCAATTACTGCATAGGGAAATTGCTATATCTTAATTATTCTTTACTACCAAACACCATTTTATTCTTTTTATATATCAGATTGTATTAGTAGAATTTACTGCATTTCACTTGGTGAAAAAATACAGCTAAATTTAGAAACAAGATGATCACTCAGTGATCAGGATGAAGATAATCAAATTTTATTTAAACTTGGAAACTCTGTAACATGTGGTTTACTGGCTTGATGGGAGAAAGAGCCCATGGGTCCATCTTTAAGGTTTTCTACTCTTACTTTTATAAGTTAGAAACCAAAAGACCAAACAAGTCACTATTTAGAAGCGAATAAATTAACTGAACAAATTTTCAGAGGCTCAAATACTTGGAATAGTTTGTGAGCCTCATGTGCAAAGACCATTGCTACTTTTACATGTGTTTGTAGGAATTTGCTTTCAGACATCTAACACTGTTAACAGAGTAGACCTTTATTTGTTTAAAAAATATTCAACTATGTTTACAATTAAATTATAAATACATGATAATCATTTTCTTTCACATTACTTCACTAAAATGAAAATTGTAATCCAAATAGGAAGATACAAAAGTAAACAGTGCTTTCCTTTATATTTTGATAATGATAGTTTCTGATCAATTGTGTTATCTGAACAAAGAAAACTGTATCATATAAAAATATTCTGTCCCACTATGTTAAATAAAATATAAGAAAGATTTTTATTATTTTATAGATGAAGAAAGCTAAGGTCTAGAGATGTGGTTCTAGACTTTTATTCCTTTTTGAGACACACATAAATTACCATGATGTTCAATTATGAAAACTCAGTAGATTGTCAAATTTCAGCTCTCCAAAACACCTTCTCAAAAAAGTAAAGTTAAGTTTATTAGGCATATGGCAGTAAGGCAGAATATCAACATGAAAAATTCTTATTGGAAGTATGAATATAAACATAGATATCTTTAGCTTTTTTCTTTTTTTTAATTTTCAGTGTTCAGGATTCTGGGCTCAAGTTACTTAAAGAGGACATGTACAAGCAGGGAGCTCTTTGGAAGTATGTAAAGTTCATGACATCACAGTTTAGAATTTGTGTGCAGAAAAGATCAGATCCTGAAGCAAGTTGTGATAACTAAACAGTTGTTTGAAAAGCGAATGCTTTGCCCAAATAAGATAACTATTGTCCTGATACAAGACATGTTTGCTCAGATAAATTAACTCTTTATCAAGATGAATTTACTTACAGGAATTTCCTGAAGCAAACAGTAAATTATTAGTTTATAATCTTATCTTCCCAGAAAAGAATGTTCTGGAACAAATGATTAAGTCAATTTGACACAAGTGATCTTAGTTCTCAGTCCCAGCCCTTTAGCTATGTGGATTCAGTTGGTCTGGTCACAGTTTTCAAGGTTATAAATGATTGTCTTATAACAAAAGCTAATGTCATAACTTTCTGCCCCATTCAAGAATATGAATCATTAACACAAAATGAATCATTGGCCTGTGTTATTTTAATAAATAATGCTATTCTATCAAATTAACTACAATAAAACTCAAAACACAATATTCTAATACTTTTTAAGAATGACTGTCTGAGAAGCAAACCTAACAACTAACAAATGTGTAAGATAAAGTTAGATTTTTTTATCCCGTTAATGCCAAGGAAAAGATCAATGGGTAAGAGATTATTCCTATAATTATTATTACTTCTTCTCCATGGGACTCATGCACTTAAAAATACTCGATTTTCTTTATGTATACGTAATGGAATAATTTAGGTCAAACACACACATAGATGCATGTGAGTTCACACATACACAAATTACACATATTTTGTAACTGGATGATGTATAGGTTAGGTTTTGGTCTTGGATTGCCAGTTTAACCACTGACTAGGTATTTTACATGAATCAATTTACATATTTGAACATATCATTTTTTTCTTTCTAGCAAATTAGGACTTCGAAGTTTATAATCTTTATCATTGGCACCTTTATAACACTAGGTTGTGTGTGCGCATGTGTGTGTGTATGTGTATTTGAGAAATTCCAAACTCTGAGATTCTGCAGAAGATTAAATTACCTATCAGTAATATCTACTAAGTCAGACACAAGTTCTTGTTTGTATTTTGACAGTTTAATGAACAAATTCTACTTTTTCTTTTGTCATTCATTATAAATTTTCTTAAAGGTTAATTACAAATTAACAACAGAAACAATTTGCAAATATTTTATATCGCCATTTAAGATGTCAATTACACAGATGGAAGAGCTGCTTTTCCAGATGAGCAAACTCTTGGATATAAATTGGTTTCCAGAAATTTCCTGAATCAAAAAGTAAAATATTTATTAGTTTGCACCTCTACCTGGGTATAAATAGTAAAACCTGTTCTGACTGGTAACTTCATAGGAGATTTGGCATGTAAGTTACAGAGCAGATGTTATTGCTTATATTTATGTCTCGGGCCTGTAGCACTTAATATTGTGGATAACCATTTACTTGTAATTATGAAAAGTCCTAGGGGGCATGCTGTGGCATACATGCCCTTCACACAACTTTGTAAGGATTTTCCTTCTCCAGGCAGTTTCAGTTCTTAGCCAAAATAAGAACAATGGATTCCTTTCAATATGCTTTTGTAAAGATGTAAAAGAGATTGACCAATCTGAGATACTTTTAAAATATAAAATGCTCCTAGTATAAAACTCGGGATATAAATATGAAGCAGAATACTTCTTCCATCTTCATGAAAAGCAGGATGGCAATTTTATACTCAGGTTTGTCCGCTGGAGCTTTCAAGATAAAGGCCTGAATAAATACCAGTGACAAGTCAGACGTCTTTGAAGTGTCATTCATTAAGAAGTGAGATGAAATATTAAAAAGCATGACAGAAAACAGTTGTAAGTGAGGAATAACATAATGTAATGAGCTCTGTTTATGAAACAATGTAAGAATGAAAAGCATATTTCCCTGACAACTGATATTTGAGCTAGTGATGGAGAGTATTTTTAAATTTAATTTCCCATAAGGGACAAAATTATTGTCAATCAAAAAAAAAGTGTTTAATGCTTTCTGTGTATGTTGTGGGTCTGGGCATTTGTGTTGCAGACATAGAGGATCATACCACAGTTGTATATCTGATACATATTCAATTTTAATTACTCAAATGCACAGTACATTGTTTAAGAGATCATTTTGAAAATATAGTCTTCTTCTTCTCTACCAAGAATACACCAGAATGATTTTCTCATTTACCCTTTTTTCAAATGCCTACTGAGTACCTGCTATATGTTAGGAATTGTTTTAGGCACTGAGACTATTACAATTAAAACAGAAGGAAGCTTTCTTATGAATCTTATCACCTGTTTAGATTCTGTATTAACCAACAAACTGTATTGTCTTTAACACTTTTATATAGACCTAATGCTCAGGAACATGTCAGCTGTCAACTTCTCAAAAAGGCCACCAGAAAAATTGTTGTTCAAATAAAATGAAATTTATTTTATTTCCTGCTACAAGGGATGCAATGGTTAATTTCATGTGACAGTTTGGCTAGGCCATGGTACCCAGATACTTAATCAAACACCTCCAGATATTGCTGTGAAGGAATTTTCTTAGACGAGGTTAACATTTAAATCAATGGAATTTGAATAAAGCAGATTACCATCCACAAGGTGGGTGGACCTCATCCAGTCAGTTGCAGATCCCAAGAAAAAGGGTGACCTCCCTCTAGATAAGGGGAATTCTACCAGTAGATAGCCTTGTACTTGATTTGCAACATCAACTCTTCCCTGAGTTCCCAGCTGTCAACCTACCCTGCAGATTTTGGACTATCCAGTGTCTACAACTGCATCAGCCAGCTTCTTCTTTTCTTTTTGAGACAGAGTCTCTCTCTGTTGCCCAGGCTGGAGTGCAGTGGCACATTCTTAGCTCACTGCAACCTCTGCCTCCCAGGTTCAAGGGAGTCTCTGGCTGCAGTCTCCTAAGTAGCTGGAATTACAGGTGTGTACCACCACATGCAGCTAATTTTTGTATTTTTAGTAGAGACAAAGTTTCATCATATTAGTCCGGCTGGACTTGAACTCTTGACCTCGTGATCTGCCCACCTCAGATTCCCAAAGTGCTGGGAACACAGTTGTGAGCCACTGCACCTGGCCCAGTCAACTTCTTAAAATAAATGTCTCTGTATATATAAATTCACATCCTATTGTTTCTAATTATCTGGAGAACTCTGACTTAATAGTGGGATAACCCTATCATGACAGTCTTAAAAACATCAGAAGGGAGCAAAAAACAGACAGATACTTATAGTTTCATTTAAAAAATTATTTCATGATAAATGAGGGAAATTTTGACACAAGTCATGCAATTCAAGGAGCCAGTTCAGATCAGGTAGAGTTAATGGTATAATGACTGAGGATTGATGGCCTAGACAGGAGATGGTATTAAGGCAATACTGAAGAGTAAGGTGTATGTCTTGATGAGTGAACTATTCAGTTGCTACAAGGTCTTCAACAAGCAAGTACCTCCTAAAGAAAGCAGCTAAATTATTTTGCTGAATTTTAGTACTTTTTAACCCCAAAGCAGAAAAAGAGTTTCCTAAAATTGTTTAGCACAAGGACAGGGGAATACATCATTTCAATTCTGAGATGTATATGTGTATACCAAAGGTTGGAGAATAAGGTAAGAAGAACAAAACAAGGCTTTGGGAGAAAGAATCCATGTGTGGTGGCCTCTTTGAAATCAACCTAAGGGTTTTTTTTTTTTTTTTTTTTTTTTTTTTTTCTGAGACTGTGTAGCAGTCTAGTTGGTGAAATAAATCCTGAACCACAAGTCAGAAATCAAGGCTGTCAGTTCAGATCCCAGTTTTAACTTTATGACTTAGGCCATCCTTTGGACTTCTTTGGGCCTGTGTTTATTCATCTTTCATATGGTATTGTAGCCAAGATCTTATTCAGTTTTTAAATTTTGTTC